>NW_015558577.1:156971-199181 GCF_001515605.1 Sinocyclocheilus anshuiensis | reverse complement strand
AACAAGCTCTTACTAGGTATACTTGAAACTTCCAGGCAGGTGTGTTGAGGCAAGTTGGAGCTAAACTCGGCAGGACACCGGCCCTCCAGGACCGAGTTTGGACAGCCCTGTACTAGGCCTTTTACATTATTCGCAAAAAAAACCTATGCGTCACAGATTTTTTGTGCTTTGAGGCAACGGAGCTCCGGTGATCTGGTGGTCACAACCTCAAAAATAACTATCATTATTTACATACAGATGGGGGCACCTAGACAAATTGTCAATTTTTTTTACTTCAGTAAACATTTCTTAAGGTATGCTGAAAGCCCATTTCTGCATAAATCTGTATAAGCTAATTAAATTGCAATGAAGTATCTGAAGCACATTACATGTTAACAGGGGACATCACGGTAAATTGCAATTGTTTGTTTTTTTCTCCAGTGAATATTTCTCTAGATATGTTTGTTTTTGAAAGTCATGTTGTAGGCACATACCCTAAAGAATTTTACACATTTATTGCCCCATGTTCATTTAACACACACTGACCTCATAGCAGGGCATGTTGTCACGATGGAAACCTGCTCTTTTTTGGGCACTGGTTGAAGAAGCACAAATGGTTATAGAAGATCACATTTATGAATTGAATAAAATCACAGTGTGTATAAAAACATTTGATACCCCAACCTCACCCCAAGCTGACATTTGTGACAAATGATGTTATAACTAATGCAACTTATACATTTAATGTACACTTATCATCTTTTGTATATCTGCATCATGGATATGCAGCCGACAAATCTGCAGCAACTGTGTGATGCTATCATGTCATAGACCAAAATTGTTAAATATATGCCATGAAGAATTAAGGCAGTTCTGAAGGCAAATAGGTGTTCAACCTGGCACTAAAAAGTGTACCTAATAAAGCGGCTGGTGCGTGTACATAGTAAAAAATGGTTGTAAGTTTGCCTGTAAAAGATTGTAGAAATGCTACAGCAAAAACTAGTTACTACATGGAAAAAACTGTAATAGATTCTTGTATTTATTGTAATTTATTTATTGTAAAATACTGTAAATGTACCCTTTTGGAAGTAAAAAAGAACAAACAAACAAAGAAAAGAAAAAAAAGTCCGCACACTGCGGACAATACGTTTGTATTTTTGCTATAGTTTGACTTTTTTGTCCTGCACCTGAGCCCTGTGTGGGATGTGCGCAACATTTTTACACTTTGGTTAATGTAATGTGTTACCATAATGGTGTTTTGTATTTGTGTGTACAGTGCCATTCATTTGCCTCAGCTTGTGGAAAGGTCGATTGTGATCAACATTGATTCTTCCTGTGGCTTTCTCTGTATCACCTGTGTTATTATGGTGATTGTTAGTGTGTGTTAAAGATACAAAACAGATTTTGGTAGTAGCGTGGCCTTGAGCATTCAGCAGAAAAGAGCTGGCAAAATTTTTCATAGCATAGGTTTTAGTTTACTGTAAAGTTAGTAAAGAGAGAGAAAAGATACAAAAGAAAGAGCACGAGTAGACATCTCTAAAAGGTTATTTTTTCATCATTTGTCGTGGAACACACAGACTATAAGCCGTCCTTTTCACGTCCTGCGATGCCGTGACCTATAACTATTAGCCCAAGGCATGTTTTCATGCCTCCTAAACCTGACCTATAGGTCCAGCCTACCTCATATATCCCAGAGACAGAGGGTTTTCATGTGGAAAAAAAACAGCAGCAACCTTCAGATGTCCTGTCTTCAAGTTCATAAATCCATAGCTTTGTTTTTGGCAGTGGAATTTGTCTCTAAGGAAGTCGGCTACATATAGAAACCTGTCTGGTGGCTTTGTCATGAAATGGATTTTGCAGCATCAAATAAAAGACTTCTCTTTAAGTCTTTACATATATAGCCTATCACCAGAATTCAAACACAGCTCTGAGGATATTCTAGCTTTAATAAACAAAAAAAAAATGTCAGAGGTCATTTAACATTTGGTGTTAAATTTACTGCAGCCATGTTAACACCTCACTGGCAAGAGCTTTGAGATCCATCTCATTCCAGCCTCAGCGTCACTGTTTGTGCTCTTTCAGTCAAGTCCTGACAGCAGTGTGAATGGGCATACCAGAGCAACATTCCCAAATGACACCTCGCAAGGTATACTTTTACATACGTCAATCTTATCTACTTTTTTACTCTCTATCTTTTTGTGTGCACTTGTGAGACTAGAGTTGAGATCGGTTACAGACCTTTTGGAGAATGTGCAAGAGGCTATTTGTGTTCCCCACATGATCTCAAGTTACAGACCTCATACTGTAACAGAATATTTTGAAGGGCCCAAAATGGGTGTGGATGATCAATAACACTTTTCACATCGCACTTTGTCATCTATTGTCAGCATCCACACAGTTTAGATCTAATAGGCTTTGGTTTTGCAAAATACTGTTTATTAAGAACTATTTTAATATTTTAAAGTCACGTGTAACCATCATGTAAAAAGTAATAACATTGTCCTTACACTTCAAATATATGTGCGGACACAACGTTTTTTTTTTTTTTTCCCTGAAATGTGTTTACACTTCTGAGGAGATCTGCAGTACATTACAGTGCAGTTTAAGAGGACGTGGATGAGGTGTGCAGTCCCAGAACTGAGATCATGAAGGTCAGGACCCCCTCAGAGAGATAATGTGAAACACCTGAGGCCCCGGAGGAGCTCAGAGCGCTTTCATACAGTCTACTGTTGAGAGTAAACCTGGTAAACCTGAGGCCCCACAGCTATCAACACGGTTCCGGTGATAACCTTTGCATTATGGACTGAGTTTCAAATAAAATGGGTAATTTGTTGCATAGGCACAATATTTGAAGGCAAGGTTTTGCTTATTTAAATCTATGGACACTCATTGTTTCTGTAAATTGAATGTATAGAAGGTTCTTTAATTTTTCCACTCATTTTAACCAATCAATGGACATTTTTATGATTTACTGGATAAGAATGATCAGATTGGGGGGAAAAAATCTACACACACATACATATATGTATATATACGTATATGTACTTTACTCACAATTTCTACTCAATAAAATATTTTACAGATTGGCATGACTATAAAAATGTATATTCATTATTATTTTAATGTTGGTTTTCTTATTTTAAATGATCCCTCCCTAGTAGTGGACCCCAAATCCCTGGTTGAAAACCCCTGGACTACAGGTACATTACACTGTAGAAGCATTTTTAAATACTTTCATATGTGGTAATATGATCTATTTTCTATATAATATTACAACAAAGGTATTCTTCTCAAAAACATCTGACAATAAGCAAGAAGTTTCCATTTGACAACTCACTGTACCCCACTATGTGTGGTTAATGAACTTTATTCTTACGCTTAGCAATAAGTTGACAATGTTCAACAGCTTTTTTGTAATGCTGATATTAATGTTTATTCATTTGAAACTGGTTTTCAAAAATAATCCCACAATGAGTAATGTTCTGGAGTAAACAGACTGACAACTTAACCTTGTCTTCGCTTACCACCATTTTTAAAATTTCATTAAGATTTTTCTTAATGTCACATTTAAAAAATGTGATAAATGATTTAGTCATAAAAATGTAGAACATTTCAATGTAGGATTGGTAATTCAGTAACATTAGAGAATTCTAATCTAGTATTTGAATACTGTTCCAAGTTTCTGTATGTATCCAAACACAGTCTGGTCTTGCTTTAGATCAGCACAACCATCTTTTATGCAAATATATATTTCACAAATAAAAACAACAACAATGAAACAACACAATTACATTATTACATGGCAAAGAGAAAAAAAAACACAAGACATGAAAATTTAGGAAATAGGTTCCGCTAGGAGCTGTGATGAAATGCCTCCCCAGGAGTCATGATGGTTTCATTGAGGTCAGTATTACTTGTATAGTAGAGTGAACTGCAACGCAATAGACACGTGTTCCCTGCATGCAGTTTTTTTTATTGGGATGATATATAATGTGCTCATTCTTATCGGGTTCATTCAGTTGTAAGAAATTGCAGGTATATACAGCTGAAGAATATACTGACACACTGCATTTGCTGGTGTGAGGTTACGAAGCATCTTTTCAGCTCAGCGAGAGGATGCACTTGGTTAAATAAAAACGACTCTACTGTATTTTTGTTCAGCCCGTGTGTTGTAACAGCACATACTACATTTTCCTTAGACAGTAATAACACAGATCACATTCTTTGTCATCTGTACTCTTCTCAAAATAAGCCCATAGCAAAAGGTCCTGTAAACAAGCATCACATTCAGTTACTCACTTCATGCAACTAATCTAAACTAATCAGCAACAATACATTCTGAATCTACTGTACCGACCTGTGCTGCTAACTGATTTGTTACACTGATCACAAGTTTCTTCTCTCTTTTGAATAGATGAAATATCATAGACGTTTTCTTAAAAGAAACAGCACATCCAAAAATGAAACAATGAATCAGGATTTACTCACCCTTGTATGACTATATTTCCTTAAAGGAAGATGTTTAGCTCATTTTCATACAATGCAAATGAATGAGGACTGAGGCTGCCAAGTTCAAAATATGATAAAAAAAATGTATGCAGGCATTATAGATGTAGTTTATATGACTTGTGCAGTATATTTCACGTCTATTTAAGTCATATGATAGATCTGTGTGAGGAAAAGAAGAATTCAGTGAAAATCTTCCCTTCCATTCATAACCATTGGTTATGACGAACACCATAATAACCAGTCAGGTTTGGCAACAATCACATCAAATCTGTCATGATGTGTTCTCTCATGCCATATGTAAATATATGCCAATACATATTTGATAAGAGCTACAGTGGAGGGAAATAACTGACTTCAGAAGAATATGAATATAGTGCATGATTCGCTACTTTTTTGATAATTCAAAGGAATAGTTCACTCAAAAACAAAAATTTGCTCAACCGCAAGCCATCCAAAATGTAGATGAGTTTGTTTCTTCATTGGAATAGATTTGGAGTAATTTACATTACTTGCTCACCAATGGATCCTCTGCAGTGAATGGGTGCCGTCAGAATGAGAGTCCAAACAGCTGATATAAACATCACAATAATCCACAAGTAATTCGCACAACTTCAATCCATCAATTAAGGTCTAGTGAAACAAAAAGTTCTGAGTTTGTAAGAAACAAATCCATCATGATGCTTTTAACTTAACCGTTGCTTCCAGCTAAAATACAAGTCCTCTATCCATAATGCAGCTTTCTCCCATGTCTCATCTGAAACAGTCCAACAACAGTTCTAAACAAATATAGCTGTGGATTTTGATGTGAGAGGACAACAGGGCATGGACTTTTTCACTGGAGGAAGTTTTATAATTGATTATGGCCTGGTATTTTGGCCAGAAGCTAAGGTTTAAAGTTTAAAAGCCTTGATGGATTTGTTTCTCACATTAACTGATGGACTGGAGTCATGAGCATTACTTGTGGATTATTGGGATATTTTTATCAGATGTTTGGACTTTAATTTTGACGGCACCTATTCGCTGCAGAGGATCCACTGTTGATCAAGTGATGCATTGCAAAAAAATGTTCAAATCAGTTCTGAGGAAGACACAAATTCATCTGATGGCCTAAGGGTGAATACATTTTCAGCAAATTTTAATCTTTTGGGTGAACTATCCCATAATGCTGCTTTATTTGTAATTATTGGAGCTTGACAGAGCAGTCCAAATTCACTTACATTGTATGAAAAAAATCAATGTGAAGATTCGGCATCTCACTTCTCATTTTGGGTTTGGAGCGAGGTGAGTAAAGTGATGACGGAATTTTCATTTTTGTGTGAACTATTCATTTAAGAGTTTGGCAAACACATTTTTTTTGAGAAGTGCATGCTGTTTTCAAATGCAGTTTATTTTGTGCATCCTTTGTGCAGGATTGAGTATGATAAATAAGTGTGTTCACTTTGCCCAGTGGCTAATACAGTTCAATACAGTTGCATGATGTAAAAGGTCAGCTAGTCATTCCTTGGCGAGTCTCTGTATTAGTGAATACCATTCTGTCCGTTTCCGTGTAATGTAGGTGGGTGTTATGATCTGAGCGGGCAGGTGGGGACAGCCCTCGACTCTTGCACTCTCACATAGAGCCTCGGCATTACAGATCACATACATGCCACAGTCATAGCTATTCTGCTGCGAGGGGCTTTGCTCCTCCACAAAGGGCACTTTCGCTCCAGTGCCTACAAAAGCCTCCAACTTAGCTGCAATTCGGCGAGCATTCAATGAGTTGCTTCCACTCTGGGAGTCGTAGTGGGAGAACTGGTTGGTGTCTCGCCGATAGAGAAGCAGGCTCCAATGGGAGCCACCGGCTGATTGATTAGAGTTGTCATTGACAGCCAAAAAAACACACCGACAAGACGCAAGACTCAGCGGCTCCAGGAAAATGGCGAGTTCCTCTTGACATGAAGCGTACTTTATAAACTGAGCAACTTCAGGGCTGATGAAACAGACCTTCTCGCCCAAACTTTTGAAGCGCTCTGTTGCAAAGTACTCAAAGGCAAAACCTATGACTTGATCGTTGAGCCAGTGGGGTCCATTTAAAAGTGCCACATCTGAGCGCCGCAGAAGACTGTCCTGGTAGCTCAGTACCACTGGATCCATCCTCAAGGCAACCAGAATGAGAGCAGCAATTACTGTGGGGATGAGACTTAAAAGATTGAATTGATTTACATACATAGTACCAAGTTAATACCATGCTTTTACATCAAGTAAACTTTTTAATGGTCCCCCACAAAACACTTCAGCTTATCCAAAATTCAGAAGCTTGGCTATTAACTA
This sequence comes from Sinocyclocheilus anshuiensis, assembly GCF_001515605.1. Taxonomy (NCBI): domain Eukaryota; kingdom Metazoa; phylum Chordata; class Actinopteri; order Cypriniformes; family Cyprinidae; genus Sinocyclocheilus; species Sinocyclocheilus anshuiensis. The sequence continues at coordinate 192,383 of NW_015558577.1, read as the reverse complement.
GAAAGAGCGAACACATAACTCCAGTTTTAGCTGCTTTGCATTGGCTTCCTATACAACTTTCCTCTATATTGCCAAATTATATTCCGTCAAGAATATTAGGATAACTGGAGGTTCCAGCAACAGATGAAAGAAAATGTAAAATAATGTTCAAAATCTTTTTACCATCGTTTTTAATTAGTTTTCTGTGTATTATGTTGTTGATATACTACATTTTTATGCATTACGTTGTTTTTTTAATCTTATGTGTGATGTATTTGATGTTATGTTATTTTTATTTGCTTAATTTGTTTTGTGTGTGTGCGTGTGACATTTGATGTTTGTGCTTCTACATAAAGCACTTTAAGCTGCATTTTATGAATGAAAGGTGTTATTTAAATAATGATATTTATTATGTTAGTTACATTATTATTATGAAACTGTTTATCCTATCTATCTATCTATCTATCTATCTATCTACTTTAACTGTACCATTCTACTGACACAATACTTTTGTAACGGTAATTTATCACCTACACTTTCTGTTCTTCTTACAATTTTGTATGGCTATTAAATTAATTTATATTAGTACAACTTTAACGTTACTCTGATCTGCCTGTTCTTGCATTAGTTTTAAGATATAAGGCTATTTATACTGTTATTTTATAAGTGCTTTAGCATAACTTAAAGTGGTCTTAATATTTGCAAAAACGGTCTAATTGCACAAATCAGTACTGCACTGCGCACAGATGCAGGCCAAACAAACAGCGATTTAAACACAAAAACATTCCGCTTCTCAGCTTTCTTCATAATTGTAATAATAGCAGTCAGTCGTCTAATTTGACAACATATCGTTTCTTACCTTGCTAAAGAACGAGTTCCCAAAGTAAGCTCTCATAACGTCCACCTTCCTCTACTACAAGCGCAACGAGGGCAGGTGCCGTAAACCATTCACTGTTGTTATAGAAAATGTCGCGCTTCTACACGATTGCGACAGTGTTGAGGGGCAAGGCGCTTCTCCGCTTCTTCGCCTCACGTACACGCCTCTTTCCAATACCCGAAGGTGATTGGCTGACATTCGTGACGCAACTAAAACGTATTGCATCTCTGAAAGGCAGCCACCGCCCATCGCCGCAGCTGACCCCGCCCAATTTCTCCCGATTCCAAGCCCAGCGCGTCTAAACGCGGACGAGAAGCAGCACTGATTAAGCAGAAAAAACAGAAAGGAGTTTCAACGAGCGACTCCCACAAGAAAAGAAACGCCGCACTGTTGGGAAATTTCAATGGGAAAAGGACTGTAGTCATTTTTTAGTCAAAATGGGAACGGGAAAGTTGCAAAGGACAATTTGAGAGAGACCGTTCTGGGATATGAGTGGACTCGAGCGGCGCTGGATTTGATCTGTCCTTAAAGGAGAAGCGCAGCACACTGGATTTTTACATTGAACTCAGAGAGGTGAGGTTTAGTGTGTTAAAAGGATTTTCTCTTCGAATTACACAAGCAAATTTATCGTTCCCAGTTACCATGTTGACTCCATGCAGACACCAGAGTTTTATCTCCTGCTTTATGTCTATGGGTTCTCGGGACGTTTGCGCGTGGCATACGTGCAACGCTATATTGTGATATTTCTTTTGCTTCGGTGTCAGCAGACATCAGGGTTACCCGTGAAGAGTGTAACTAGTCTAACTGTGTTAGAATAACTCTGAGCTGACATTTCAAAGCGGCTGAGTAAACCCCTTTTAAAGTGTGACAGATGCCCTGGGTGGAGATGATGATGATGATGATGATGATGGTGATGGTGATGGTGCATGTATTATTGAACACTCACTTCAGCCTCAGAACTGCAGTAATCATGGGCCAAATCTGCACAGTCATCCGGACCCAGTCATACTGTTTAATTTTCCTCTCATTCACTGCTCTTTTTTTTGGAGATACTGTGGCCCTAAAAGTATGTGGCCACTCAAGTTAGAGTTAAAGGTGTATGAATGTCATTGCATTTAGGTAGCATCTACAAACAAATGATGCTACAGCTTTTTGAATGTCTTTTTACCATTTGATGTGAGTGATTTTAGTGGATGTAGTTCCTCACAAGTTCTCTCAGCTTTCCTAGCAGAGAAACCACAGGTGTAGCTCATCACATTAGCTATGAACGTCTTCAAGTAACAATACTTTTTGTATTAGTTGTAATTAAACAATGTATTTAGTGCTTATTTTGAATCTGAAACCTCACAAACTTTTTTTTTGCTTAAACAGTTTGAGTGTAAATACTTTTTAGGATCATTTTTACATTGTTTGATATATGTCACTTGTGTTGTCAAAGTGAGTTGGAGTTGCTGAGGAAAGTTTGGTGGCAGTGTTGTTTTCCCAGCAGAGCAGCACAGGTGATGTGAGGAATGTGAAGGGTCTGTCTCAGCTGTTAGGGCGGCCTGAGAGATTGTGCCAAGACAAGACTTTACTCCGACAACTGTCTGGCCCTGTATATGACATCCAAGAAATTAGTTAAAAACCTCCCTGTGTGGTCAGAGAGCTGTATGCTTTCAAATCAGATTCATAAGTCACCAGTTTGCTACTGTTCTAGAAGCATGTGCTTACAAAAATACAGTGGTGATATCATAGTCCTGAATTATTGTATTAATGTGTTTGACACTTATTTTAAACATACCACATTGCTATAATGTATTTAAATAAATTATGTAAAAAAAACAACTACAGTACTACCATAGATGTTTTTTAAACATTTGAATGGCCCTGTAAAATCCATTTTTATTTTTTTCCAAATGCTGTTTGTTTCTTTTTTTATGTTTCTAGGTTCTGTTTAAATGGTTAAATTAAATTGTAGTAATCAAAAAGCATGTTTAACTGAAATCATGAAACTTCTGCAGTTTAACAGCATTTATTAAAAGTTTAACATTACATTTTAGGGCCCTGTTTATTAAAATTACATTTCCCCTAAATTCTATCTTATGTTTTTTAAAATTGTTGTTTTCCATATTAATACATTTTTGTCTGGATTCCATTTTAATGGTTCAATTAAACTTTAATCAAAAAGCATTTCATAACACTGGAACAATTTGATAATTTGTTACAATTTCTAAAATATAGGGCCCTATGAATTATTTTAGGTTTTTTTTCCCAGAAATTCTGTTGTCCGTTTTAATTTTTCCGGATGTATAATTTAATAATAAAATTGTATTACTCTTTAAAAATGTAATCATATAAAAAATGTAACAATTCTTTTTTTTTGTTGCAAAGTAGAGCACAACAGAGGTCGTGTGATATTCCTTAAAAAGAAAGTTTTAATAAATGTATTATCATTATCATTACATATTACAAAAGTAGTATGTAGTCATCACAGTTTCTTCAATTTAAACTAAACTTTTATTTTGGCAGGTTGTAGTAGTGAAGACCTTTACGTTTCCATGTATATTTGACATGACGGTAGTTTTTATCAAATGAAATGCTCGTGAAAGTGAACTCTCAGAGCAGCTCTGGAGATGAAGCTCATGCTTGCTTGTTCTCATATAGTGAGACGACAGGCGCTGAAAACACCACAACTGTAATGCGTGCTTGAGCATGTGTCGTAGACGAAACTGCACCAGTCATTCACACAGAGACATTCAGAACATGCAGACTTCATTTTTAAATAGTTGTCTTTCTGCGCCTTAATAGTCACAGACACTAGTCCATATCGTGATTTGGTTAAGCATACAGCCTACTCTTGATTTATCCAATATTAGCCATATTCCGTGACATTCCGTGTTATACTGTAAATTCCATTTTTATGACTCGATTCCATGTTTCTGTCAGCATTGTTCACATCGTGGAACTCATAGGGCCTTACTGTACTTTATGACTTCTGGAGAGGTCTAGCTGATTGTTAGAGGCTCTGTATGATGAACCTAGCTTGTAGGAGAAATCTGAAGCATTTTTTGAAGAGGAAACTTCCATAGGAATTAGTAAAACTTTCTGCCATCAAGTTGCCTGGATTGTACTGTGAAGGAGATGCAGTAATCCATACTTCAGAAACACTGTATATATGGACATATGTTGTTGTATGCTCTGACTATAACCTGTCAGCATAGTATAACCCAGTGGTTCCCAACCCTGGTCCTGGAGGCACCTCAACACTGCACGTTTTGCATGTCTCCTTAATCAAACACACCTGATTCAGGTCATCAGCTGATTAGTAGAGACTCCAAGATCTGAAATTGGTGTGTCAGAGAAAGGAGACATGCAAAATGTGCAGTGTTGGGGTGCCTCCAGGACCAGGGTTGGGAACCACTGGTATAACCGTTACATCATCTAAACCAGTGATGGGCAAACTTGGCCCTTCCAGGCCACTTTCCTGCAGAGATTTGATCCAACCCTGATATGACTCACCTGCCTGTAGCCTTCTAGTAGTCTTGAAGACAATGATTAGTTGGTTCAGGTGTGTTTGATTAGGCTTGGAGCTAAACTCTGAAGGAAAGTGGCCTGGAAGGGCCAAGTTTGCCCACCCCTGATCTAAACAAACCAAACATGAGTTACACTGTCTGTTTTTGATTGTATTTATCTCATAAATGTTTATCTTTTGAATATGTCAGCTGTTCTTCAGACAATAAGTTATTTAGCTGAATTGCAGATTGCGGACAGCTGTAAGCAGACAGACAGCTGAAAAGGAGTATGGGTCATATTCCCGGGCTGTAAATAACTGGAAACAACAGTAATTATTCCTTTTACCATTTGTCTGAAACCCACCCTTCTGTATTTCAAACACAGACTGATATGTGTTGACAGTTCATTGTTTGGTTACCATTCAGGTCAATTTTCATATAAAGATGCTCAAGTGATTGCCATGCTATTTTGCTTACTTTGTGCATATTGACTTCAGAAATATGTGTATTGGGTTTCCATAGAGCCAAATTGACCGCAATATGTGCCAGTCCTAAATGATCATCATCAAGCAATAAATCATCTTGGATTTATGTATCTTACAGGCTGTAATTTTTCTTGGAGCTTGTTTTCAAGATGATCTGAAATTCAAAGCCTGGTGTTATGTTTGCCCAATCCAAACAAATATTGGGAGTGGATTTGGATGTTATTCAGGTCCGTGTGTTGTCTAATTCCAGAACTTCCCTTTAAAATTACTTTTAAGCCTCTATAAACTCCCAGCAAAATGATTCACTGAGAACATTATTTAATAAACTTCAATAAGTTATGATGGTTTTCCCTCATAGAATGTGACATTTTAATGGTTAGTTCACCCAAAATGGGAAATTCTGTCATTAGTTACTCACCATCTTGTCATTCCAAGAACATAAGTCTTTCGTTCATCTCTGAAACACAAATGAAAATGCTAAATTTTTTGATGAAACCTGAGATATTTCTGTCTCTTAATTCACTTTGTTGCTTCAAAAAGTTCATAAAAACATTGTAAAAGTAATCCACATGAATAAGCAGTTTAATCCATGTCTTCTGAAGAGACACAACATTCATTTATATGAGAAACAGATTTAAATTAGGCTTTTATTCACATATAACAATTGATCAACGCAGATGCATAGCACATTTAATATGGATTTATATGGATTTCTTTTACAATCTCTTTCTGGACTGCATTTCCCAAAAGCATCGTATAAGCCAAAAGTAAATTGTAGATCCATTGCCACCAATGGTCTCTATCAACTTATCTCACAATGCTTTTGAGAAACGCAGCCCTGCACTTTTTGTGTTGAAGTTTTGGCTGACTGGACTTTCAAAGACAGGACAAAAATCTCTCATGTTTCATTAAAAATATCTTCATTTATGTTTTAAAGAAGGACAAAAGTCTTATTAGTTTGAAATAACACAAGGATTTGAACTAAGCCTTTATGTTAACTCAATTTATTACGAATAGTTACTTGCTGATTGATTAAAACTCTAGATGTATCAATCTTTAGGAAGGCCTGTATACATTTAACAGACCTGTTCAGATAGGTTTCCTTGCATTTATGTAAGTCAAGGTCTTGCCTTAAAGGGGTCATCGGATGCCCATTTTCCACAAGTTGATATGATTCTTTAGGGTCTTAATGAAAAGTCTGTAACATAGTTTGGTTACAATTTCTCAATGGTAGTGTAAAAAACACCCTTTTTACCCTGTCAAAAACAACTCTTTTCAGAGCAAGCCGTTTTGTAGCATTTTCCTTTAAATGTTAATGAGCTCTGCTGACCCCGCCCCTCTCTTCCGAGCCACTCTCTGAGGCACTGTTTACTTTAGCCGCATTCATCGTGAAACTTGCTAATTAGCTTATTATTAGGAAAGGTGATTTGCAAAGATTCATTAAAAAACCTTATACTGGATCACGAATGATTCACGCGAAGATAGACGCATTTAGGTTGATCGGGGGCACATTCCCTCCAGAAACAAATGTAATCCACTGCGTCTTCAGCGGCTCAGATGTTGGGAGTAAATGATGACTGCTATTTTCATTATTACATTCAACAACAGAACACCTCAGTCGCTTAGGAGTCATTCTTGTCTACACTCCCGAGCTGCTCTCAGAGAGACTGTTTACTTTAGCCGCATTCATCGTGAAACTTGCTAATTAGCTCATTATTAGGAAAGGTGATTTGCAAAGATTCATTAAAAAACCTTATACTGGATCACGAATGATTCACGCGAAGATAGACGCATTTAGGTTGATCGGGGGCGCATTCCCTCCAGAAACAAATGTAATCCACTGCGTCTTCAGCGGCTCAGATGTTGGGAGTAAATGATGACTGCTATTTTCATTATTACATTCAACAACAGAACACCTCAGTCGCTTAGGAGTCATTCTTGTCTACATCTGCTTCAGCAGTGAAACAATGGCGGACTGATGACAGCTCACAAGGTAAGACGCCAGTCCAGTCTGTGCTGAAACGCTACTGTCAATCAAACTATCGTGGGAGGGGCCTGTCCGTGTGATGTCACACAGACAGGCATCTGAGATCGGCTCGATTTCAGAAAGGGGGAAAGATTTTAGTAGATTAAAAAAAAAACACTGGGTGGATTTTTATCATTAAAGGGTGGTTGTGTACACACACTGCCAACACACATTTCAGTTCAAACAACTTGTAAAAGTGCATGTAGCAACCTATGACCCCTTTAAACATTTTTACAAACTTCTTGTTCTCCTATTGCATGAATCTGGCCTCTAGGCCTTAGATATGACTTGGGACTCTGGGGTTTTCTTCCCTCGTTTTATTGTCTTTGAGGTGAAAATCACAAGTCCAATCACGAAGAAAGTAAAAACCAATATTTCCTCAACAAACTGTGGGATTTAAGGCAGACATGCATTTAGTGTATGCATTAATGCATTTGTTCCATTCCCTAACCTTAAGTATGAGCAATAGCAATAGTTATGCTTTAAAATAGTTTGGATGTAGTACTTAGCTAGCTTAAGTAGGTAAGTAGGTACCTGTCTGCTCTTGATAAATGTGCAGCAGCAGAACAGTTGTTGACAAGCCACTTTTTGTAGTGTAGGGGCCCTAGTAAAGGGGGCACTGAAACTGGGTCGTTTCACTAAAAGTACATGATCGTAAGAGAAAAATAGGGCTGCTCTGACCTTCTTATCATAGTGAGAAGACACTGCACCTGATCTATTTAAGTTAAGTGGTCAGCACCAGTCCTGCTCTGTACAATATCTCTCCTTCAGTGTTTGTCGGTAAGGCCTCTTGGGGGCCGCAGGAAAAATGTCAGAAACTGCTGGCTGTTTGAAGGGTAAAGGGAAAGATTTATCAGTAACTTATCTTGTCTCAAATCTTGGATACCGTCTTAACATGAGCGCTCTGCAAAACCAGTTTGTACAGCAAGCCAGGAAACTACATATGAAGGGAAAGGTTGTAAGTCATTTTTTTTAATCTTTAATAGAATGGGGAGGTAACCAGTAAATCAGTTGGTGCAAACTTCTTGTACATGTTGTTATTTACTCATTTTGTTCAGACCTTTATTTTCTTTCTTCTGTAAAAAACAAAAGCAGATATTAGAACACAGTGTCAAAAAACAAAGCAGCTTGCGCTCTTTCACGCAACAAAAGTGGATGGTGATTTATACTCTCAAGCTTAAAAAATCTCCATAAAACTGTGTCCTAACCATGCGTGATGCAACACGATTCTAGGTGCAGTTTTTCTGTCTACACTTAGTGCTTTTCCTTGTGGAACTTGAGAGATTTATCATATAATGTTTCTAAACTTCCACAATGAATTTCATCTTGTCCGTGTTTAATGTCTAATACACACATTCATATACAGAAATTAACTTGTATGCTATAAGAAAGGAGCAAGACAAAGCATAAACAAAGCAGCCATTTCAGTTAGTACAGTTAGTTCAGTTAGTACACAAACATTCATTCATCCATACCAAAAGACTGTTGGTGCTGTTTTTTTTAAAAGTCAACTTTAAAATCACTGTGAAATCAAAATTGACTTTTTATTTTTCTTTGGCTATGTCAGAGCAATGATGGAAACAGGAAATTATAGGCCTTATGATGACTGACATGAAGTCAGAGCAACCATATTTTCATTTAGTGTAGTTTAACTGTTATGTTACAGCTTTAATTTCACCTTTATATAGCTCTTGGACAGTGATTTGTATTATGAAGAAGGTCCAAAATGAACTTTTTAAGGATCCTATAATGTTTAAAAAGTGATTGTTGCAAAATGGTTTATTGCTGTTTATGCATCAGTAAATCAAGCCAGTGACTAAATTGTCTGTTGACTTCTCATTGTTCCTCTTAGTAGCATGGAAACCATCTGTTATTATTGTACTGATTAAATTATATAAAGAAAGTGAGCATAGAACACTCCTTTATAGTTGCTAGAGCTGTCAATCACTTCAGTTCAGTGCATACTCAGTGAGTTCTGTGATCGGCTACAATGCTCAGCACTGTAACCTTTTTTGCAGTGTGAGTATATCTAAATATAATATCATTTAATGTTAGTTAATTTCAGCACCTGTAATAGTTTTCAAATCAGGAGAAGACATGTTCCTTTAAATGGAGTGTTTAGTCCTGAAATCAGGGTAAAGATGGCGTTCTATTTCTAAATTACAACAGTTTTTGATGTAAAACTCCTTATAAATGCATCCCATGAAATATTATAAAAAATGCAATTTGCGACCTCTTTAAAAAACATAAACAATTATAATGGACTGAATTAGGATAGAATTCATAACACTCCGAATGTGCGTGATTGTGTATTTGTTCCTATAGGGGTTAATAATATCAGTGAAATCCAGCTATCTGCTGTGTGTTTGTTCATCTGGCAGACAATGTGCCTGGTGAGACGCCTTCTGCTGGGCTCCTTGTGTCCTCCTCCTGTCTGCTGCTGCCCTCAGGCCACACTTTGCTCAGTCTAGCAGTTTGTCCTGAAGTAGACATTTCTAAAGGGGAAATGGTGTGTGCATAATCCTCGTTACTGATATATCCAGCCTTAAAACATCTCCTTCTCACATAGGAGAAGCCCATACAAAACTCAAACATGCCTTAACTGGCTATAAGAAAAAAGTGACAAATTGACAGTGAACTTTCATTGTGGGCGGGGCTATCCAGCATTATACGATTTTTACAGACCATGATCACTTTCTCTATTTATTGTTAGAGTTACAATGCAGCATCAAATGTGTGTACCTGTTTTGTTTCCTGTCAGAAACTAGCTAGCATAACTTAGGTGAAGGTGGGAGCTAATTATAACTTCAGGGAGGGCGGTTTACTGCGTCTGTTTTTAGTGGGTACAAGAAATAGTGCAGTGTGTTAAAGGTGCGGTATACTCATTAAAGTCAATATGAGCACAATAATGTCATGTTTTGGTTTTGGATCTGAGTCACTCTTCCTGTACCGCCCATGTTGGGGTCTTTGTCCCAGGAGCGGGCGCCATAGGGAGGACAGGAAAAAGACCATTGCCATGGAGACATTGACGGAGTGGCGGCTTACATGCCAGGCCTCCACCTTTCTGTACTCGCTTACTGACTGAGTCTCTCTTGTTCATTATTTTTAGTAGTAGCTCTTGATTGTACATTTCAATTGATTGGAAGCTTCATTTTAGTGTGCTGAAGTGCTGAGTTGTATAGGATAGATTAAATCAAGATATGCAGAGATCTATGAATTTTTAAATATGTTTGAGTCAGCATTGCATTGAAATTGCACCATGGCTGCAGAACATTCAGCCTGGGCTCTCTTGCAGAAACATTGCATTCTTCTGACATGCAATAACAATAGCCAGAGAAACCAGGACACATGCTTGTAGATGTCAGCACCTGTCAGCATCTAGCATTACACATGCATGTTTGTATTATAGCATGGGATGCTGGGTAAATGAAACACAACTGCAGCTTCCATTCGGAAAGGCTTTAGATGCTGTGAGAATGGTCTGCCTCAAACCCAAGGTCTTTTTTGATTACAGAAAAGACGTGACGTGGGCTTGAACCCGAGCCAAGGTTTGAATGGTTGTCAGTCCCCGCTGAGCATGTGCCGAGGTCAGCAGCCAGACACACTGGAGTGCCGCTCACCCCAGATCATATGTCTGTATGCAGGACTGCCATTGGCTAATGGCTCCAACTCCAGTGTGATGTGATCTGGCAGGGGTCAAATATAGCTGGATGCAGCTTTATTGTTGTGTATGCATCCATAGGTCCCTGAGGACACTCTAGAGTGTCCATGGAGATGTAGCCTATAAAACATGAAATTTAAATGCACTTTTATGACATGACATTCACTAATTTCCACTTCAAAATTAATGATCTTTAAAGCATTATATAATGTAGCCTTGTATATCAGTGTTGTTTATCATAGAGTGTTACTGAGAAAATCAGGCTGGTTGTGGATGAGGGTCCCTGCTTTGAAAACCCTCACAATACAGGAATGCACGAAATTGTTGTTAAGCTGTATTTTATTTATACATTTATTTATCTTATTGTCCGGATGCAGGAAAAGTCTCAATCTGTTTGATTAGGGTTGGAGCCAAATTCTGCAGGAAAGTGGACCTCGAGGACCAGAGTTGAAAATCCCTGGTATAAGAATTAATAGGAAACACTGCAGCATTAATGTATGGGAATTACACACATGATAGAATTACTAATTCTCTTTGCCCTTTTTGAAGTATGTGAATCAGTTTGATTTCGATACTGGCATGTTGATTTGATCTTAATTTGATGAATGTAGACATGTTCCTTTGATATTTAAATTAGTTTTTTGTGTACATTTTTGGCATGGAAATTTTCTATTTTTGGGTCAATAAAAAATTTAAAGTGAATTGAAAGTGATAAAACAATGCAATGTCTGTAGATTTGATTAGAAACACTGATGTATATGAAAGTTATAGTGTGAATCGACTTCCTTAGTGAACTCATGATGTTCATTTTTCCCATACAAGGTCAGACCATGATTTATAGCTCTGTGATATGACTCATTCACTCCAGAAATTGTCATTGCAAAGACTGTTCAGACCACCCACTATGTTCCTGATTCATCTCCCTCTTGTGTAACTTGAATGAATTCGGCTGCTCGAGTGTCGGGCCATCAGGATCGCTGACTATCCATGACCACTATCACTGGCTGAGCTAGATGCACTGTACTTACTGTTTACTCACAATCCTCATTTCTTATTCAGAGACTGATCGATAGTAATGACGCATTACCCTGCATCTCTTTGTGCACCCCGGGCGGACTTTTACTGGCATGATGAATAGACAGATTAAAGTTTCAGTATTGATATTTTGCTGGTAAACCCTTGTGATCTAATTGTGTTTTATAGGATCACATTATTATTTTAGTGGACAATGGATGAAAAATTATACTACAGTAGTCACGTACACATGTGTTACGTTGCATAGTCTCCTAATCAGTAGTGATCAAGCCACAAGCCAGACATTTGATCTCCTTCATTTTCTAACCAACTATGACCATGACACAGTGTGCCACGACAAGACATTTTGGTGATCTCTTGGTTTCTTTTTTTGTTGCGTTGATTGAAATCTCAGTGGTTCAAAAAGTGTTTTGCATTGAATGATAAATATTGAAATATTATAACTTTATTATAATATTATAAATATTATATTTTTGTTCCTGGTTTAGGACAAAATGTTTGAACCAAATGTCTAATGTTGGGGAGTGTTACATTAAAAGTAACATGTTACATCATTGTGTTACTCCTAAGAAATTACTTTATAGAAGCTTCCATAATGATACCACTATGCAATTAAAAAAAAAATCTAAAAAGAAAAGTAGGCTAACCACTATGAAAAAATGTACTTTTGTATTATGATAAAAATTTTTGACTTTACTCGCAACTTTGAAATGATAACCCTATTTTGGAACACGCATTACCCCCAAAACTGGTCACGACAGTGTTAGCGACTCCAACCTATTGTTTTCTTTTCCTAATAAAGTATTTTTTTTTTAAAACAATGTTGATAGCATTGTGTCCAAATGTTGACACAAACTGAAGGACATGCTGTTTCTCTGCCGTTTTTGGCTTATATATTTGCATGTTTCCTGCTCCAGCTCACTCTGAATCTTTTCAGGCTGATACAAGCTTGAACTGAGTTTTGTGAGGTCAGCCAGTCTGATTTTTTGAAGTGCTTGTGTCTCTTTTGCTTGCAGTTCTAGCATAAATATTCCAGTGTTGCTCCCTGACTGTGACGAAACTGCTTAAATGTGTTTCATTTTGGCTTAATTTACCATACACAATGTTGTCAGTGACAGAATCAACCTGCTTGTTATATAACGCATGAAAATTCCCTGTCTTCTTGCCTGAGGATATTCCTTGGTGAAAAGCAGTTTTGCTGTGGTTTTAATCCTGGAGTGGAGGAGAGAACAGCAGGGGCAGGTATATCCTCCCAGATGCTTCTCATAGTGGTTTGTAACGGTCTGAGAAGGCCTGTGATGCATTTGCTTTGCAAATCCAGAGGCTCAGTCTGTGCTGGGATGGGGAGTCGCAGTGAGGAGTGATGTCATCCCTCCTATCCGTCTGCGGAATAGGAGACTGTGACTCCCCAGCAGGCTGCTGAATGACTAGAGACAGACTCTGGAATCCTCTCAACCCTCTTTACCATCTACTTCTCTTCCTCCCTTTCTCTCAGTCCTGGAAAGTGTCCAAATTCACATTCTGCCTATCCTAAATAGAATTAGTCTGTCTTAGTATTGTTGTAGGTATATATTAATAATGAGAGATATACTTTTTGCCCACAATCCCGTTGTTTCCTATAAAAAGAGTTTTTGTGAATTTTTTATTTTTATTTATTTATTTTTTTAAATAGCAGTAATTACAAGGCTTAACCTGTCACAGCTGTTTTTATTATTTAATATTTTTATGTAAATGCATCTATCGGAATGTATCTTTATATATATATATATTTTGCAACATGTTTTTGAAGCGTTAAGGTTTGTACTCAATTACGTACATATCTTTTTAGCACCAAACGCAATGACCAATCAGAAGTGTTTAGTTAGCCAGTGGTGCATCTACTCTAGGGGTGCTCCGATCAGGATTTTTGAGGCCGATCACCAGGGCCGGATTTACCTCTTTTCGTGACAGGCAAAACAAATTTTTGGGCCCCCCTTCCCTATTAATATAATAGGCCTAATATTACCACCCCAGCAAACAAAAATATTTCTTAATCAGTGGAAACCGTTACAGTGTTTTCTATCGCAATAAGCGCTTGCGTTCAGTCAATAAAAATCTAATCGAATGTAGTGCTTAATTTGTTTGAGAACTGAGAAAGATCATTCCATCTATACGCGTGGCATCGTGGCCACATAACCACTTCGGGAGTGCATTATTTCTCGGCCTGGAGTCACAATCACACATCAAGACATTGTTCAAAAATTCCAAAACGTCATTTTAGAGCTAATAACAGAGGCTTGAGTCATTTAGTTGCAGGCTAACGCAGTTATTAATGCAGTAATGCAGTTATTAGAGAGATGGAGCGAAGGAGAGAGAAAGAGAGATTAAGTGCATGTGAATACCTGCGTCTGTGCGTCTCTCAGCAGCATTCAGCAGCAGTGTCTAGTAATAGCGAATCTTTAAGTTGAACTGCTTCAAGAACCTCGCTACTGAGAAATGTCATGTAGCTTTTCAGCTTGCGGGGCAGCCGCAACTCTGACAACAAGTTTCTCGCCGCTGGGGTTTTGGTTCTTTTACTGTTGTAGATAGCCCATAGTAGGCTTAGGCTATAACAAAAATATGATATATCTGTTCATTGAGCTTGGGCCCCCACCCCGGACAAGCAAACATAGGCACGTGCCTAGAATGCCTATGCGTAAATCCGGCCCTGCCGATCACAGAAAGCAGTATCTGCCGATATGATCACCGATACCGATCTTTTTAAAGCCTTCTTTTTTCTTACGTTATCACAAACTTACCATTGACAGAAATAGTCAGCTCTACTGCCTTTCCTTTTGCATTTTAATCTTTATTACAAGCAATCCTGGGGTTCATAAAGAACTTTGTTTTACTACCTCCACGAGTGTGCGTCTCTCAGCAGCATTCAGCAGCAGCGTCTACTAATAGCGAATCTTTAAGTTGAACTGCTTCAAGAACTTTTCAACAGCCACGGATCAGTAGCGGACTCCTGTGTGAAACATGCTTTTTGGCATGTTCATATTTACTGCAAACAATGCGCTGTTACTTTAATTCAGCGCTTGCAGCAGAAACGATCTCTGCACATCAGCTGACGCACCGCTCCTGGAACGCACTACCAGACCGCAACCATGTGCAGTGAACGCTTTAATTCGTTAACATGAGTGCGGAAAAAATATGCACTGCATACGCACTGCAAACGGAGTAATGTGAACCTGGCGTTATGTGTGTGCGCTGCATGTGTGCATGAGCGCTCAGTCTCCAGGAGAGCGCGCATGTGCTGAACGGTTAAACACTTGCAAGAATTAAAAAGTAATGCAATTTATAAATTTTAGTGATGATGTGACACTGCCTTGATTGTGCGTGTGACAATTCCTGTGTCAGCTGTGCAGCGTGCAGCTCGCTTATAGTGCAGACGCGATGTGTGGTGATTTGAAGCCATTTGCGTATTTTGAGAGAGAAAGAAGGCTGTTTATG
The DNA here is from genome assembly GCF_001515605.1 of Sinocyclocheilus anshuiensis. Taxonomy (NCBI): domain Eukaryota; kingdom Metazoa; phylum Chordata; class Actinopteri; order Cypriniformes; family Cyprinidae; genus Sinocyclocheilus; species Sinocyclocheilus anshuiensis. The sequence continues at coordinate 177,358 of NW_015558577.1, read as the reverse complement.
AAATTACGTCTCACACAAGGTTTTCAAATGACTTTATAAGTTATTTAATGAAGAAATATGAAGGTGAGGACCTCACCTTCAGCATTATAATTATTTCACCCGTGCCGAACAGAGACTGAGACGGTGCCGCTGCATGTCGTGCCAAACCTCTCACAGCAGCGTCATCCGCTTGAGATCGTTTTTTTACAATCGGCCTTTTTAGAGACTGCCGATCAAACATCCCAATGTGATTATCGGACGATAGTGATCGGTAGCCGATCAATCGGAGCACCCCTAATCTACTCATTACTGTTTGTTAATTGTGAGATCATTAGCCGGGTTTCCATCCAAAGTTGCGAATTTAACTTATGCACAAAATTTAAATATCGCGTAAAACATTTGCGAAATAAGCACCGTTTCCATTCAACGAGTCAAAGAGAACAAAATCGTCGCTTCCTGGTAGAACTGGTGCTAGGCTATATATCACTATGAAAAGTAGGAGAAACCCCTGAATATAATAATTTTCATAGGCCTATATAATAAATTACTTGCGCCTCAGAGCGAGCAGACAAAACAAAATAAATCCGGTGATTGCTTTCGAAGGTGGATGCTGCTGTTTGGGAACGCAGTCGTGTAACAGTTCTGGGAGGCAATTAGCCTATACAGAAATACGTTGATGACAGACTTTGCTCGGACATTTCAAAATGATCATAACATTTCAGATGCTGAGGAACGAGATTGGTCCACTGGTTAGGTTTTGCCGTCCCATAGCACATTCACATGACTTTTTTGATGCGCATGGAGGAATTTACTCTGCCAATGCGTTTCCATTTCCTTTTATTCGCATTAACCCTTTTTCGCACAAGTCAAAAACCACCTCAAGCGAGCGTAAAAACTTTTTTGCGAATTAAGGGATTTTTTATTCGAAATGTGCTGTTTCCATCACTCTTTTCTGATGCGATACTTCAAAATCCATCACTCGTTTCTGATGCGATACTTCAAAATGCGCATAAAAACAGGGTGATGGAAACATAGCTATTGACTGAACTCTACATGTTTGCTATAAAGCTCTATTCGCACTGGATTAGTATTATCTAAAGACCTTGTGTGATTTAGAAATGGTGAAGTAGTCCTTTCTCTTTGAAGAGATTTCAGGAAATGACAGTCCTCTGATCAGCAGCCTTATCCTCATGTGTCCAGCGAGAGAGAGGGAAAGTAAAGGACAGGGAGGGATGAGCAGACAGGAAACAGAAGAGCGCGGCATGCAGACGTACTGCTGTGATGCAGCAGTGAGGGGAAACGGGAGGGAATCTCTCTTTTTAAACAGCCTGTGTGTTGCTGGCTCTCTATGAAGAGTGGCTCTTGTAGATAAGGTCTCTAGAGTGAAATGTCACAAGCCAACACAGGAAATTGTGTCAGAGTGGGAGAGAGTGAGAGGAGGGATTGTCTGTCTGTGCTTTGAACACTCCGTTTACTGTCATCCTCTCCAAAAGCTTTGACACCCATCCACATGGAGTAGCTTTACAGTCCCAGCCGCAGCAATAGCCTGGGCAGTTATTATGAACACAAGTAAGGCCCTGTAGGCAGGTTACAGTGTTACACACACGACTCTGTTCTTTGTTTCACTCGGATGCTTATCAGTACAGCGGCCCTGCTTTCTCATCTGGGTTAATTGAGCTCGATTATAGCAACATATGCTTGCGTTGGTTACTTTGTGAAATGCATAATGCATTTAAGCTGCATTTGTTATTATTGACGGTCAATATCTAGTAAAGCAGATATGAGATATGGAGTAGCTGATAATTTAGTGGTTAATGAAGACAGGCTGTTTTTCATCCCAATATTTTAAGCAGATAATATCAATGTTTATTTTTTTGCGATTCAAATTTTGTAGTCTTTTTGCATTTTTGGTTCTTTATATACTTTTAAAGTGTTATTTTATAGATGGCACGCTGAGTTTGGTTGATTGAAAGAATGACTTCTGAAAGATCATGTAATACTGAAAACTGTGGAAAATTCAGAAGCTTTGCCATCTCAGGAATAAATTGCATTTTAAAAGTATATTTTAGAAACGAAAGCAGTTATTTTATAGTTTGTGGTTTTGTAGTTTGTAATTATTTTTCACAGTACTGTTTCTACTGTATTTTTGATCAAATGAATGCAGCCTTGGTGAGCATGAAGCTTATTTAACAAACATTAAAAATCTTAATTATTCATAACTTTTGACTGGTAGTGTATATTTAAGTATTATTATTCCTAAATTTAAGGAAACATGTAAAAAGTTAAATGCTTGTTTTCATGGCAATATAACACTAAGCAATGCTATGAATATCGTAATAATTGTAATTAGCTTTTTAATTTGAACATTAGGTTTTAGACTATTTTTATTATTCCCTTCTTATATCACTTGTAAGTTTGATTTATTTCTATGAATAAATCTGATTTTATGTAGGTAAATTGCTGCATATTTATACAGTATATTGATGCATATTAATAATTTAATAATTTCCTTTAAATGTATATATATTTTTTTCTTTCAAGTGAAATACTTGTACTAGCTGTCTATTACGTCTATGGTCATTTGGCTACCAGTGTCCTTAGAAATTGCCCTGACAAGGTCATTGCCGCCTCTTAGGCTAAGTTCACACTACACGACTTTAAACGTCGGCAGATCGGTGTGCTGTTCAGACTACATGACTTGATTTTCTGTCTTTAAGTCGTTGTGGTGTTCACACTCCGTGACTCTATGTAAATGATCCGCAACCGGGGGTTACACACTACACAAGCTGACAACAACTGTCACCCAACGACTCTACAAACCACGTTTTGTCACGAAAACACACGTGAGAATTCGAACGGGAATGATGAGAAACAACACATGAAACAGGAGTTGTTTATTTGAAAATGGATGTCGGGAAGAAATTAGCGCTGCAAGTTGTTTGCTTGATGAAAAATTTTGCTCCATTTATTGTGTCCAAATTTTCTTTAAGCCATGTTGCTGCTGTTGTTTTTCTTCCGGTGACCTCAACCCATGCCTTGCTCTCTCATTGGCTGTAGCTTGTCACGACACCTGACACCACATGATGTCGAGTCGGCCAACCGGTCCAGATATTTGGCATGCTAGATATTTGTTTGCTGTTGGCGAGGTGTCGGCGACATGTCAGCGAGCCTCTTTGATGCGTCGTTGTGCAGTTCGCACGTAAAGATTGCCGAGCGCCGATCACCGATCACCCACTGATTTTTTCCTGATCACAGCCTGACCTGTCGGTGAGCTCGTTAACTTGCAAATCGGGCTTAAATCGGGCTTAAAATCCTGTAGTGTGAACTTAGCATTAGTGTGGCTAGCTGTAGGCGAGATCTTCAGTAGCCCAAGCTCTCATCTCTGAACATGTGTGGCTGTTTGACTGCAGGCCTGGCCTGTAATTACACAGACATTTGTGAGGGGAGTATGTCCATGGGGCGAGTTAGTGCCTGAACCAGTATGCCCTCCCAGGCCTCTTTTACCCCTCTACCCCTGTCATAAATCAAAGGGCCAGCTGCCAGCGGCTCATTATCTGTGTAATTATCTCATCCTACAGTCCTGCTTTATCTCCAAGACAGCCTGGGCCTCACTGCCCTCACCCGGTCCTTTCCCAGACACCAGTCTCGTCCTCTGGTGCAAAGCCTCTGATCCTGTGCCTCTGCATAGCCCTGTCTTCATTACTGATATGTATAATCGTGTTTTTAATTGGTATTTTAATGAGTTTCTGGCATGACCACTGAGCGATAAATCCCTCTAACATGAAAATTCGGTCATGTTCTTGAGTCTTACAAAGTTATATACATATTTAAGCTGCAATATTATGATCATAAGACCTTCAAAAGGCATTTTAAGAAATATGTTGAACACAAGAGTTATTTATGAAAATGTCCAGGCTGTTCTTTTACATACAGTGAAAGTGGATGGTGACCACAGATCCAAGCATCGTAAAAGTTTGAATAAAGTACTGCAAAATGAGTTTGAATAAAGTACAGCAAGCATGATGTATTTTGTAGGCCAAAGCCCGCAAATGAGTTAGCATGAGTTTGCACTTCCGTCTCAGTTGTCCTGAAGTCAGTGCATTTGTTTAATGTGATTTTGCTTAAACTACATTAGTAATACACCATTATGATTTTTTTAAGCTTTTTCTTGTCTTGCAAAGGTCAGTTGCTAAAAAGTGGCTACATTGGACTACAGAGACTACAGAGGGATATTAAACACCTTCAAGCTAAGCAGGAAATCTCATCTACTCACAAGTCTACTTTCACAGCCTCGTTGTGTTTATTATCATGCTCTTGAAAACCATTCTAACTCAAACTTTCAGGGAAAAGACTGGAAGAGTTGCCAGAAGATTAATTGTGGTGACATTGAAGTAATGCGACCATGGTGTAGTTCGTTTATCGGAAGCCCAAACAAAGATGTTTGGGCACGGAGGTGAAAAAAACTGCGTTTCAGGCGGTCGGGCACCGGACGAGAAGCGTTGCGTCGCGCCGCATCTTTAAAATTCAAATACATTATTTTCTATGCGTGTAGGCACACCGGCGGCGCCGTTCAGTGTCTGTCCGCGGCACCCAGCTATGTCGTGTTGTACTTGTAAGACAATATTGTGATAATACCGTATACCGTGACAAAAGCATTAGCAATTAATCGCAACATGAAAATTTGATACCGGCATATCCCTACTTTCAAGGCATAGCGAGTTCATGTTTTACTGCAGAGGCCGACAAGCACCCTTGTTGTTTTTGAACAGAAGCCGATAAGTCATATTCCCATAAGGATTAAAGAAATCCTCATTTAAGAGTTATAAGCTATGAATCAAAGCAGCCAGCTATGAGGTGATTGAAAATTGGAAAAACAGACTAATAGTGTGTGCACACCAAAGACGAAGCGAATATTCTCATCGCGTTATTGCTCTAGATTACTTGCGGGATGTTTTCCGTGTCACTTGTGCAAATAAAATCATCGCGTAATGCTTATCTCCAAACAGGACGTGTTAAACTGTAATGTGTCAATAAGCTCTTCGCTGATTGGCTTGCGTGACATCACGTCATGCGAATTTTCCGCTCAAGTTGAAATTTTTCAAATTGCACATAAGACGCGTTTGCAGGTGTTTATTGCGTGTTCACAGCAATCATGTTGCCCAGCGCAAATTCACATCTTTGCATTGACTTTGTATGTAATCTACTAATTAATAATTAACTAATAATTAACTAAAATTAATAGTTAATGATCTAATAATTAAATTCGCTTTTGGTGTGCACACACCATAAGTTTGTGTACTTACAATTTTAGTGAGGGAAAGAACTACAATCACATGAAGCACTGTGAATGACATAATCATTATATATTATTTATATTTATATGGATAAATATAAAACGGTTGATTTAATATTAATTGTGTATATAGAAGCAAAAATATTATACATTTATTGCAAAAGATGCATGTGTGTGTGTGTGTATATAGACAAATATTTAAGTGGTTATTAGGGTTGTGCCGATAGACAATAGTATCGTGTATCGACGATAGACAGAGATCTATTATTATTAGAGAATAGTTCTAGAGAATAATAATAATTATTATTATTATCAGGCTAGTAATACTATCTAATTAATATTAGTTATCACTGAAACAGCGGAGTTCTGTTGTTCAGCGCGCGCTGACTGAATTCTGACTCGCGAATTCTCTCATTATAAACAAACAACAAAGTGCAGATATACGTGCGATGTAAGTATAAGATATTTATTCATCATATAGTGTAGATTCACTGAGTTTAATGGGAGTGTTTTTAAAGTGCATAACGTGCTAGACTGAGCTTGTAATGATGTTCTTTGGTAATGTAATGTTCTTTGCTCGTTTTCTGTAGCTGCTTTTTGAATAACTGAGGAAATGTAAGCATTATAATTAGTAACTTACGATGTTTCTATTAATTTGTTATGTTAAATACAAATTCAGTCATATTAAAAACATTAGGCTGCTTTTAGCCTTACGCTGGAGTTGGTTCACTTTCTTGCAATGAAACTAAATAAATAATTACATAAATTAGCACGGTAATATCGTGTATCGGCGATTTCACAGGCTGACGATAGGACGATATGAAAATTGAGCATATCGTCCAACACTAGTGGTTATAGAGTATATAGTTTTGGTGTGATTTACTTCATTTCGTTTTTCTGATTGATGGATATTTCTTTGCAGAATCGTTAAACACGATTGTTGGAAAAATATGTTGAAATATTGTAGGCCGTTAGCTTGTATAGAAACATACAGTAAAATTGTCCATTAACAACCTCATAGCTTGTGTCTTTAAAAGTTATCATCAGTATCGTCAATTCTCCTACATAGAAAATGAATAGGATTTTTTTTTTTTTTTACTTCCAGAAACTGACTGCACTCTATTCCAATTATTTTTAAAGGTGATTCTCATTATATTATTACTGTAATACAGTAACATTACTGTATTGAATGGTACAAAAATAGGCTTTGTTTTCTTTCAAATATAATTTGCATGTGTTATAGGCCTATTTGTTTTATATTTGTTTGGGTCCCAGAAGCCTGCAGCTTTACCAGCCACACTCATCCACTGTCCATTAAAGTTGCAACACTTCTCATGCATTCTCAAGGACATGTTTCAGAAAGCCTTCACATGTGATAAAGATTGGTTACAAAGAAGTGGAAATTCCTGCCAAGAGATTCACACTCTTGATCACAGGCCGAAACCCTCACTGTCCACTTCAAGTTATTTTGTTCAAGAATGCCCTGCTGATACTAAAGGAAGATTATAGAACATCTTTGCCAAGTTTGTCAGCCTCAAAATGTCTGGTACGTCTACTATGTGACCCAACCTGTGCTTGTTTGGAAAAAAATCGTATCCTCTCCTTTCTTGGAATTTCTTAAATATGTGGTTTCTTTTTGACTAGATCAAGTTTGTGAAGTGTGAAGTTCCTGATGTCCTCAGGCTGTAGCCATTAGTTGATTGAGCTGGTATGGTAAATAAGGTGCAGCATGGACCCAGGAGCAGAATCTTCCTCTAAATCTGTTGCTATCCTTTAAGTAGTGTGCTGACCATCTGCTCTGCTGCGAGGTCCCCAAATCCTCCGAGAGCTCAGTGAAGTGCACCTCTAATACTCTCCTTATGCAATCTCCAGAGTGCACTGAGGTGGACATGAGTGTTAAAGTGTGCATGTTCATTTGATTCTGTGTTGTGAGCCAGAAATCAGAAAGTATGATGTAGTCTTTTGATATATTTAGTGTGAATTTTTGTTAAATATTTGACACATTTGTTACTGTATTTTTATATAAGTATATTTAAATTAATAATACAATATTCACTATATATGATGACATACTGCAAACACTATTATGAAAATGCAGTATGCACACTATGCACAATATACAGTATATATTTTCTGTATGCCGTAGTGCAGTGCACCTTTCATTTGTGCTGTGCGCTAATGTTGAAATTCTGTGTAATACCATTAAGTTGATAAGTATTGTCATGTTATTATCCAATAAATAGTCACTATTACAATTCTGTACTATAATTTCTAAACAAATAAAAAAAAATCACTACATTTAAATAAAGTAGTTATCACAACATTATAATATGCAGCAGATAGATATTACATTTGAGATTTAAAATAAATAATTAGTATTAAATATGTATATTAATACTCTGTCAAATCTACCACATTTCAGAAACTTAAAAAAAAAAAAAAAAAAAGTCTTTAGCCATCCTTATTGCATTATATGGCAATAGTGACCATTCAAAAATATGGAAACCCCCCCCCCCCCACGTATTTTTTAAAGTTTGCATGCCTGTATCTCAGTGTGATTCAGTTTCAGAGATATGAGGATCTCAATGTGGCCCATGAGTAAATTAAGTTGTAAAATTGTTAAATTGCACATTTTCAAATGTGGGTCACAGCTGATACTTATTCTTTTAAAGAGGAATGTCTGAAGAACAAACAATGTTGAAACTAGAAATTGATATTTTTCGCCCTATCAAAACAATTGCGTACATACATGTCTTGAGTAACAAAAATATGCTTTTTTTTCCAAAGTTTGTATGCCTGTAACTCAATAAATACTAAATATATCTCTAAAATATAATTTTAGATTCTAAATATGAAGACACTTTTATTTTGGTATCCTCATTTTTACCGGTTTTAAAAGGTGCTGCTTTTAACAGCTTAATAAAATTAGATTAGAAATGTCAAGTGATAGGATTTATTTGCTGGATGATGACTGCACACTTCTTGGTAAGTTAAACCTGTAATGTATTGATGTTATGTGACAGCATTGTAGAATATTATTGGTTGCATTTTTCATGCTTTTCACATTTGGTTAAAATGGAATGCAGTATGTGCTGCACAGTACACAAAAGCTATGCTAGTGTTCCTAAACATAGTCAGAGTATTGGAAACCAGCTACAGGATGATAGGATCTGTTAGTTTTGCCATAACACTCTCTGGTATCCATTTCCTTAACAGCTATTTTTCCACAAATGGTATCCAAACATTGTTTGAACAAGTCTTGGACTGCAGTTAAGCCCTGAAACAATCCTGATGTTTAAAAGATGTCTAAATACAAGCCCATTTCTCATCCAACACAATCCAGTGTGCTGCAAATGTCCCTGTTTAGATTGTGTCTGTTATATCAATAACGATACTATGGAGGACTGAACAGAGACCTCAGCGAGACCTGTCTCTGCACCTGAGAGTGCTGGCTGGACTCCAGATATCAGTCTCAGCCACACAAGAGGGAGGCTCATTGGCTCCTGATGAGAGATGGGCACCAGCAGACAGGAGCCACATTGACCTCACAAGCACAAATAAATAAAGCCCTGCTCCGGAACGGGCTCCTGTATTGGAACACCGAAGGCTGTTAGTGTTTGAGTTGTTGTTTAAAAGATAGCCTGTGCCCTCAGCTGAAATAACACATCAGATTGTGTGAAGACTGAAGGTAGAGTCATGATTTGTTTAGCTTCAAACAAATACAGGTCTGTGGGTGTTATTTCAGTAAATTAACTAGTTTGTTGGGCGTTTATAGCGAAGTCAGATGTATTATGTTAAACATTGACATTTATGTACCGTTTATAGTAATTTAACAAAGCAATTACCATGTTTTTATTTTGCGTCAGTGTACACAGGGCTTCTGTAATGAATAGTAACGCTTGGAGACTATTCAGGCATTATTAAGTGGATGGTTGTGAATCAAGTTATTGTGTGTCTGTTAGAGAAGGTGGCAGCTGGTGATTTTGGCAGCCGGCTGATTTTCTGTGCTCTGTTGAGAGCTGATAGTGACCCAGTGTTTATTGAAACACAAACCTGCTATCATTCTTGATAGTAACTCTTAAATCAGTCTGTTTTAATCACTTAAAAGCTGTAGCTAATCAGTTAACTTTATGTTTTGGTTTGTTAGTTTTGTGAAATTATGAGTGGGATTACTAACTTAATTAGTGTACTCTTGCTAAAAGAGAACATGTGTATGAACAGTGTTGGGGAAAGTTACTTTTAAAAGTAATGCATTACAATACTGCATTACTCCATAAAAAAGTAACTAATTACGTTACTTGGTTACTTTTTATTGAAAGTAATACATTACGTTACTTTTGCGTTACTTTTTAACCATATTCTGAGTTGCATTTTTTTATTCATTTTGAGGAATACTGAATTTTTTCATTTTTTGTGAGTGAGATTAATTAATGCATATTCATATTAATTTTAGAACTGTAACATCTTCTGATTTCTCTCAACATGGCTACAGGAGAGCTGTCAATCAATAAAATGGAAAAAACTTATTTGAAAAAGTAACTCAGATATTCTCTTATAAATTAAAAAGTAATGCGTTACTTTACTAGTTACTTGAAAAAAGTAATCTGATTACGTAACTCGCGTTACTTGTAATACGTTACCCCCTACACTGTGTATGAATACACAATATTTAGATATCCAGACAGAAATGTATGCTTTGCAATGTCTGCAAATTCATAGCGTGTTTGATGGATGATGAAAAAAAAAAGACTGCTTGCATACTATTTAGCCTATGCAAAGTTGTATTGTAATCTGTTTCTCTCTTCAGAATGCATTGCTGTTTTGAAAATTTGTAATTCAAATATCCCTGAAACACTGTTACATCTTGTTGAATGCACATTCATTCGTAGAATTTGGTATTTTTTAAAGAACTGGTAACTGATTAAGTAGAAAAATATGACAAAAAAGAAGAAAATTATGAATATCTGTAAAAAAAATATTGGTTAAATTCATCGTTGGCCTTTCTCAAATGCTAATAGTGGGCGATAGCAGTGAGGTTACAGATATGTCATGTATCCTTACAAATTAAACTTATACTTGTGTCCATTAATGTATTATTCCATTAGTGATATATTTGCTTGTGATAGATACCTCTACATTTCCCAAAAGCATTGTGTATTGTTGGTGCCAAGGGCGTCTACAGTCTACAGGGGTTGGACAATGAAACTGAAACAACTTATTTTAGACCACAGTAATTTATTACTGCCTTCTTTTGCTGCCAACAGACCATCAATTTGTCTTAGGAATGACATATACAAGTCCTGAACAGTGGCTAGAGTGATTTTGAGCCATTCCTCTTGCAGAACAGTTGCCAGGTCACTATGTGATGCTGGTGGAGGAAAACGTTTCCAGACACGCTCCTCTAAAACACCCCAAAGTGGATCAATAATATTCAGATCTGGTGACTGTGCAGGCCATGGGAGATGTTCACCTTCGCTTTCATCTTCATCAAAACACTCTGTCACCAGTCTTCTTGTGTGTATTTGTGTGTTATCATCCTGATACATGGCACCACCTTCAGGGTACAATGTTTGAACCATTGGGAGCACATGGTCTTCCAGAATGGTTTGATAGTTCTTGGCAGGGACGTGCCCATCTGATATTGCTGCCCAAAGAGTGCACGCAACAGTCTGGGTGGATAAGCCTCTATGGGGCTTCTCCACACAGCCAGTGAAGGTGGACTCATTAGAGAGCAATACATGTTTCACATTGTCCACAGGCCACGATTTGCTCTGATGAAACTGACATTTGCCATTGGCACAAGTGACCAAAGGTTTGGCTATAACAGCCTAACCATGAATATTGACCCTGTGGAGCTCCAACAGTTTTGGTGGAAACAATAGATTTGAGATGCACAATTAATTCTGCAGTGAATTCTGCAGTTTTTGCACGAAAGTCCCTTTCAGACAGCTTCCTCATGCATTGACAGTTACTAATGTTGGATGTGGTTCGTAATTCGTGGTGGTATGCCGACATTACCCTGGATACCATGGCTCTCGATACACCACAAAGACTTGTCCTGGTCACAGGTGCACCGGCGAGACACGCACCAACAATTTTTCCTCCTTTGAACTCTGTCTCCCATTAGGTTGTGTGGATTACAGTAGCTGTGCTATTGCTCTTCTAATTCAACTTTAATACACTGCCCTTGCTGATGGAATGTAAATCTGTGAAGACTGGCCACCAGGCCACGCATATGGTCACGAAACCTCCAACACAGAGCTGGACGATTAATCGAAAAGTAATTGAAACCGAAATTCAGAACCTCTAACCGACGTAATTTTATTTTGTTTTTTTAAACCTATTAATATTTTCCCTTTAAAAAGATACTTGCTGCATGTGTAGTCAGCACTACACGGACATGTATGACCGTTGCACTCGCATCTTTTGCAGAGTCTCACACATGAGATGTGCGTTAAATGAATTAAAAAATAAATAAAATAATCGTTCAATAATCGTAATTAGAGCCCGACCGATATGGGTTTTTTGGGGCCGATACCTATACCGATATTAGGGAATAAAAAAAAGGCCGATACCGATATATCGGCCGATATTCTTTGTGTATATTATAGTACAGTACCAGTCAAAAGTTTGTTTGTTGTAACACACGTGGTTTGAATATTTATTTTACCTAGTAAAATTAAAATTCTGGTTTATGTAAATTTTTTATCTCAGTTTTTACTATTCATTTAACAGGCTCATATCGGCCGATAATATCGGCAAAACGATATATCGGTCGGGCTCTAATCGTAATCGAGGTAAAGTGTTCAATTAATCGAGGTTTTGATTTTAGGTCATGTCGTCCAGCCCTAATCCAACTTTATATTTGCGAGTGTTTCAGTTTCATTGTCCAACCCGTTATTAGGCTTGCAATATTTTGGGCAATGCAGCCCAGACAAATTAATTGGGCAATATTTTGAGATCAGCTGATAACTTTGCCTACTTGATTAACACGAGCAGGGTTAGTTCCAAAGTTAAGGAAAGGAAAGGATGTGACGTGTGGCCAAGTATGGTGTTCCATACTTGGAATTTGTGCTCTGCATTTAACCCATCCAAGTGCACACACACACAGCAGTGAGTAGTGAACAAACGTGCGCACACACACCGTGAACACACCCAATGCTGCGGCGCCCGGGGAGCAGTTGGGGGTTCGGTGCCTTGCTCAAGGGTCTCACCTCAGTCGTGGTATTGAGGGTGGAGAGAGTGCTGGATATTCACTCCCCCCACTAACAATCCCTGCCGGACCTGAGACTCGAACCCGCGACCTTCGGGTTACAAGTCAGACTCCCTCCCTATCCATTAGGCCACGACTGCCCCTAATGGACAGTCGGTTGTTTAGTGTTTAATGACAGCTTTGTCTGTGGGTTACGGACATTAATGGTTTCACATTTATATGACTAAATATTGTGTGAAATTACTGTTCAACAACTCTTCAAAATAATGTGTTGTCTCTCATAATTAATAGATATTAGCTGTGTCTCATTTAGAAGGCTGCGCCCTCCCGAGGTCGAATCCTCTGGAGGTCGCATCCTCTGTAGGATGCATATACGAACTGTCCTCAACCTAGAATTAAACGAGACGGCCTTCGTAGGACAGGCGGAAAAAGAAACAGGAAGTATCACGTTGAGAGCATTTAGAGCATCGTTGCGCTCTCACACTACTTAAATGAGTGGAGAAAATGTCACAGCTTTCTGATAATTGCTTTTGTAAATCTACAGCTAAGAGTGTGTTCACACTTGTAGTTCAGTTCTTTTGGTCCGGACCAAAAAAGCAAATTAATTCATTACATTTATATAGCGCTTTTCTAGGCACTCAAAGCGCTTTGCATTGTCAGGGGGTATCTCCTCATCCACCACTACTTGTTTTATTTTGTTCAGTGTTTGAGGAGCTGCAGCATACGTACAGCAGACATCTGTTAGAGAAAAAAAAAGGAGGAGGATATTAAAAACAAAGTTTATCCGTTTTTACCGAGGCGATTTAAGGTAAGTTGTAAACACCACATCTGCGCTTGTGTGTACATCTGCCGGCGCCGACATTTTTCAAATTAACAACGTGAATGCAACCTCCGGAGGGCGCAGCCTTCTAAATGAGACACAGCTATTGTTATCAACCACTGGAAAACCCAGTTGAGCACTAACATTTGTTTTTTATTTTCTTATTCTCATTGTCTCTTTTCTTTCTCTGGCAGTTGTAATGTCTTGAAGCAGTACCCGGCCCGTTTGAAGGATGTATAGTGAGTGCTGATGGAAACTGCTGCTCCAATATGAGTGTTCATGATGTTGGCGGGAGACGACGCTTTGAGGACTCTGAGTTCACCCTGCGCATCTACCCAGGGGTCATCGCAGAGGGCACCATCTACTGCCCCGTCGCCGCCCGTAAGATCACTTCGGCCGCGGAGGTCATCGAGCAGGTCATTGAACGGCTGCAGCTAGATCGAACGAAATGCTACGTCCTGGCAGAAGTGAAGGAGTTCGGCGGGGAAGAATGGATCCTCACCCCAACCGACTGTCCCGTCCAACGCATGATGCTGTGGCCTCGCATGGCCTTGGAGAACCGCTTCAGCAGCGAGGACTACCGCTTCCTGCTGCGACAGAAGAACCTCGATGGCTCCATCCACTATGGCAACTTGCAGATGTGGCTGCAGGTCACAGAAGAGCGGCGGCGCATGATGGAGCGGGGCTTCCTGCCGCAGCCCTTGCCGAAGGACTTCGATGACCTTTGTAACCTGCCGGATCTCAACGAGAAGACTCTGCTGGACAACCTGCGCAGTCGCTTCAAACAGGAGAAGATCTACACCTATGTGGGCAGCATCCTCATAGTCATCAACCCCTTTAAATTCCTTCCTATCTATAACCCTAAATATGTTAAGATGTATGATAATCACCAGCTGGGCAAGCTGGAGCCGCACATCTATGCGGTGGCGGACGTGGCCTACCATGCTATGCTGCAGAGTAAGCAGAATCAATGCATTGTTATTTCTGGGGAGAGTGGATCAGGCAAGACTCAAAGCACCAACTTCCTGATCCACCATCTCACGGCTCTAAGTCAGAAAGGCTTTGCTAGTGGAGTTGAGCAGATCATTCTGGGTGCCGGACCAGTGCTGGAGGTAAGAGCTGATTATATAAATGTAATATTTCACAAGGTTGTTGGCAATGATTTTTATAGACCTATGAATTGTCTGAAAGTCTTTTCAAAGTTTATTAAAATGTATTAGGTATTAATAATCAAAAACGGGTACAACTTTTGTTGTGGGTCAAATTGTCCCACATTTGTTTCCATGCAATTTGCCAACAATCAACACTATTAAAAACAATAAAAGTTCATGCAAAAACAAAAACCCTTTATTATAACTTGTCAGAGACCAAAATATAAAATGAGAAATTTAAAAATCCACATCTATTTTTATTGTTTGACCCACAATTTTTGTTCAAAAATAGCTGCCAGGACACAAAATAAAATGGTTTTTGTCATGACTATTTGTAGTCATTATTTGCACACTGAGGTGCAAATAGTATCTCACATTATTTGTACTTAGTCTAAGAAGTATTTGTTGTTTATGTTGTTTTCTTTCTCTGCATTTTTGTTATGTCTGGTTTTCAAACTCCAGTGAGTGTAAAATGAGTTCCTCACACTATCTGTGCTGCAACAGTCTGGTAATTGAGGTCCATAAAACTAACAACCAAAAACAAAATTTGTCATATGTTTTGGATGGTAAAAATCTACCATTAGATAAAATTAGATAAAAAAAAAAATATGTGCATTTCCTTGGATTCTTAAATTTTTACTTTGAAACTTCAATTTTATAGGTTCTCATGCATTTCATTTTTTAGTGTTCAACAATCTGCTGTGAAGTGTTTTTTTTTTTTTTTTACACCTTACCTTTTGCTGGTTTTCAAAGTGTTGGTTTTTGGCATGGAAACTAATGTGTGGTTAATTTGACCCCAACACAAAAGTAATATCAAAATTTGTACAGCCTTCCAAAGCACATCTATGTGTTCAAAAAATAAACCATTTAACCACTATTTGAAGCAGTTCGAAAATTTAGAGTGGGTCAGATTGACCTGAACACAACAGGAAGGTTAATTCCATTTGGCGGCAAGTTATAGGTTCGAACTTAGATCTGATCTTTAGGAAACATTACGTTCTGTCGTAACCCACTGCAGCGTGTCTAGACATTCTGTCGGTTGCTTGGTTTGCTATTCCTGTCGTGTCACGCTTGGTATCTGTATATTAAACACGTCATGCGTATATGGTTGTCTGTGATTGTGTTGCTTCATGCAGCATTTTTAGTTTCAGTGTGAACAGAAAAACTTGTCACGCCAACTCGTCATTTGTCTTGGTGAGTCTTTTGAATCCTGAGGCATTACCTTTCAAGTCTGAGAGCCATTCGCTCTTCGGCCTCTGTTTGAAATACTCAACGGCACACCTTTAATAAACCAAGTTATCGTGTTGTGTGCAATTGTCACATTCTTTGATTTGCTTCCAGTTTTGTGTGTTTTGTAGCCTAGATAACCTCTTTGAGTGATGATAGTTTAGAAAGGCATACACTAGGTCATGCAATACAATGTTACAGTCATAATGTAGCCAAAAGAACGGGTTTTAAAGCTGCTCTTGTGGATTCCAGTGATGCCAGGAATTCCACATGGCTTTTTGTCACCAAGACACATATGATGCTGTTTTGATAACATTATCAATGTTACTGTGGTTAGTGCTTTTCTGTGTGTAGTTTACCGATAGGGTTTTTTGTTACTGGAAGAATGATAGGTTAAAAGCTGGAATCAAAAGAATTTGTTTGCACACATTTATTAAAGCGTACTTGAACCATAAGAGGCCAAGATAAAATCAAAGCAACTGCCTCTTGTGGCCTATTGCTTTGGCATGTTGTTGCCGGCATTTTATATAAGACATAATGTGCAATAAATAAGTACATTTATTATTAATAATAATCATTCAAAACATAAAAATCTTTTGCCAAGTAATGTAGTTCATTATTTGGCAAGACTCTGGATATATAGCTTCACTAATGCAGTAACTATTAGTTCTGCTGATTTTCAGCGTATATTTTGTCTCATCCAATCAGATTTTAGTTCTGTAACTGTGGGCTGTGATCTATTTTAAAATTGAACACTGTAAAATATTTTTGAAGTCAAAAATCAAAATTTTATGTTGGTTCAACTAAAGTTTATTTAAAGTTAATTGAGCCAACTGAAATATTTTTATCTTTCATAGTGAAAGAATATTTAATCCAAAAAATGAAATTAAATCATGTCATCATTATTAACGTCTTTCTAGTTGCTAAACAAGGAAATGTTTAGCAAAATGTCTGAAGTTCTTTGTTTACATCACTGGATCTTGCAAGCTAGTTCCATATTGAAAGTCTTCTTAAGATAGTTTTGTGTCAGAAATTTTTTACCCCTTAAATCTTCCCCGCTGCAAAAGCTCTTAAACCTTATTTGCTATCCAATTGATTCAGAAGATTTGCAACAAAGTGCACAAGTTGTATGGAACACTTTTATGGTACTTTATTAGTGCTCGACAGCCTCCAGTTATTGTAAGGTAAAGAACGGCGTGAACATTGAATTGTACATGTCTGAGTCATGGCTAAAAAATTTTTTTTTTGCACAATATACTGCTGCTTCAACTGGGACTACAGTATATTGACAATACAGAACAGCTTTGAGTGCCTTATTGATTTGAATGAAATTGTTACTACATAAAATATTAATGACACATTCTCATTAAAACTTTATTTTATTGCACAATTCCTGAAAGCAGGCCTTCTTGTACAGCGCATATGCAGTCTCCCTTTTTTAACTCTCAGATTAAGCTTGTTAGTATAGAGTGCTATGAACTAAACTGGTTGTGTCAGATTAGTGAGATGCCTAAAATGTGCAGTGCATACTGGTAGAAATGGAATTTTATTTGTCTATTTCAATCTAAAACACTTGATATAATCTGACTTTTTGACTTGCATGCTTACAAAAAGGCAAATGTTTAAGCATATGGGTTAATGTCCAACCATCGGGCACAATTGAATGGCTCTTGAGTCTAGAGGATGGGCTTTAATTGTTTGCAGAGTGAGATTGTGGATCTGCTCATTACTGATTAATGCGGAGCGTGTGGAGTGGCCAAGCACACAGACGTCTCTTCCTCTTTACTCACACGGAGGTGATGCATCTGTCACTCTTTCTAATGACAACACTGCCGGTTTATACACACACTCTGTGCCCGAAGCTCTTTAAGTGCAAGGGAGTTAAGGCTGGTGTACAAGTGTGTAGTTTTAATGTTTTAACTAGTGGTGTTTGCTAATTCGTCCGACATGAGTGATACCTAAAATCATGTGGCTTGTCAAGTATTAGGCTACTTTCTTAAGATATCAGACTTGTACTTCCCATAGACTTACACTGAAGGCGGAGAACCTAAGACATATCTGGCACCTCCAGAACATTAACTTTATGATGGAAACTAACTGTTTCATGGCCAAGCACCACTCACGTAATTCTTAAGAAAAAGAATTATGTTTCTGGATGTATGATCAACTGTGCATTGATTTGAAGCTTAATTTTTACAAACGTTAAAGAGTTAGTTCACCCAAAAATGAAAATTCTGTCATTATTTTCTCACCCTTATGTCGTTCCAAACCCATAAGACTTTTGTTCTTCGAAACAAAAATAACGACTTCTCTTCTGACATGGAAGAGAAGAAATTATTGAATAAAGTTGTTATTTTTGTTTTCTTTACACACAAAAAGTATTCTTGTAGCTTCATAACATTACGGTTGAACCCCTAGACTATTTTAACGATGTCCTTACTACCTTTCTGGGCCTTGAACGTATTAGTTCTGTTGCTGTCTATGCAGGGTCAGAAAGCTCTCGGATTTCATCAAAAAGATCTTAATTTGTGTTCCAAAGATGAACGAAGGTCTTACAGGTTTGGAATGACATGAGGGTGAGTAATTAATGACAGAATTGTAATTTTTGGGTGAACTATCCCTTAAAAACTTTTCTTTCAGGCACATTGATGTGATGCAGCCTGTTCTTCAAGGCCTATAACAGAAGTTTAGAAAGGCGTTTACGTATTTCGAATTGGCAATGAAGTGTTGCCTGGCAGTTCAAACGCAGGAGCTTTAATTTGTACGCCACTTTCTTCTTCTTTAGCAGGCTTTTGTTGTGGGTATAATCTTCTCTGAAGCTTAACGTTTCTGCTCGAGTGAGAATATCAGTTTCAAAGACTCATCTCATGCTGGCTTTCTGCCAGAGCAGTAGCGTTGATAGTTGGGAGTCTGTGTTATGAGTTGGCTAATATGTGAGGATTATTCATCCAACAAACCTTCTGCTGTCATTTTTAAAGAGTTGTTGACTCAGTGCTTGGGATTTGTGCACTGCTGGTTTCATAGAAGTGTTGCGTTGTAATGCATCAGATGGTTAGTAAAGACTTCAGTTTCATGATTGAGACATTTCAGTTGTAGCCACACAATGGGCCTCTTTTAGAATCAAATAATTGTACAGAATATGTTTGAAAGCACCTTGTGTGTTGAAAGGTTTCAGTTTTTCCTGATAGTACAAGTTTGAATAATTTTCCATAATTATTTTTGGTATTTGGACTTCTGGTTTAAAAGTAGTTAACTTTTTGGTCGTTAGATTTCTCTGATGTCATTTTCTGCAGTCCAGTTTTCGCAATATCTAAACCTTGGCACAGTCCTCACTCAGCTCTGTAGTTTACTTCAGTGAATTGGTGGGTTTAAAGGTATTTGTGTGATTGTGTGACGGTGTGTGAGGTAAGGGTCTCTGGGAGTTTGGCAGGCTGCTGCTTGGGTTCGATTCCAGGCCTAAGTGAGGCTTGGTGTTTTTCAGTCCAACAGAAACATTCCAGCTAGAGCCATATGAGAGTCAGCCCGGGTCATAGCATGGCCGTTCCTCCTCAGCAGACTGTAATGAATCTTTAATACCTACTGTCATTGGTCTTAATGCACTACTGGGATTATTGTCAATCCCTGCTAGCACTGGGTGGGGCGGCAGAGATTGGGGGATTTACTGTATGTTAGTATTCATTATCCTGGCAGAGATGTTCTGGTATGTATTAAAGCCGACAGTATTTTGATCATTTTGTTTTTATGGTTTAAAAAAGTTGTACAGTATGTGAATAAAAGATGAGACAAACTAAGTCCACTTTTTTTGGTTTGTTAATGCAGTCAAATTATGTTGACGTGAAATAATCTGATTACATTTAAATTTACACGGATACTAATTTACACTATTACATTTAAATTTTACGTAGTGGAAACTAGTGCTGGGCGGTATACCGGTTCATACCGAATACCGGTGTTTATTTTTGTTATGATATGAATTTTTAGAATACTGCAATACCAGTGTATGTCGCTTAAACAACGTTCGGAAAGCGACACTGTTTTGAAAGGGGTCCCTTTTCACTGGTGCACTGTGGTGAGGGAACAGCTGTATGTGTTACTAAGCGTGAAAGTTCCGAAACTGAAGCTGTAGAACTAATAGAACGTGATGACACAGAAGAACTCATCCACAATATCCACATTGACCGCCACAAGTGTCCACCGCCCCCTGCCATCAGCTCCCGCGTCTCACACACACGAGGGCGACTTTAGCACTAGATTTAGCAACTTTCAGACCCTTTTAGCGGCTTTTTTCCATCGAATTTCCTAGCACCTGTCGCTTACTGATTGTTTGGAATTATAAATATGAGCGTAGTTCGTCTGTTAATATCACATGCCCTTTTTTGTTTGTTGTTGTTTTTAGTTTGTTACTCAGTTAGGCAGTGCGCTGCATGAGACAAAAAAGTAATATAGCCAAAACAACCGCATAGCCGCTCTTTAGTGTAGATGCATGTTGATTTTATCAGATGATGCTGTGATTATAAATGAGAGTGACTCCTGGTTAACATGTATTAAAAAAGGTCGTGTTTAGTCACTATTTAGTGTGGTATTTTTTGACTCTTCACTCATCATGACAGTAAAATAAGGCATTCTAAGTCAATATACTGCAGTATTTCCTCTCTCAATCAGTAGAAAATATGGTTAACACCCGGTCATGCATGGAAAAAAAAA
>NW_015558577.1:153748-156899 GCF_001515605.1 Sinocyclocheilus anshuiensis | reverse complement strand
GTCAATATACTGCAGTATTTCCTCTCTCAGTCAGTAGAAAATATGGTTAACACCTGGTCATGCATGAAAAAAAAATACCGTCATGTACCGTGAAACCGGTATAATTTTGAAAAATACCGTGATACAAATTCTTGGTCATACCGCCCAGCACTAGTGGAAACTCCAACCTGATCTTATGAGAAATCACTGCTATGTTACAAGGTGGCGATTTTGAATGTCCACCTCTAAACCTAATCGTCATTGAGCCGTAAGCAGATTGTGTGAAAACCATACGAATGAGATTGTAGAAATTTTAACATTTTTTAACATAATCCACAACCAACCTGATCTTATGAGAAATCACTGCTATGTTACAAGGTGGCGATTTTGAATGTCCACCTCTAAACCTAATCGTCATTGAGCCGTAAGCAGATTGTGTGAAAACCATACGAATGAGATTGTAGAAATTCATTTTTTTTAACATAATCCACAAATCATAAACCCAAATTATGGGTAAGTAAATATTCTATATGTGTATTTTTAAAAATGGTCTTTTAATACATAAAGGATTCACTTAAATATTGTCGGATTGCTGTTTTTTTTTCTTTATATTTGAAATTATATATTTGGAGAAAAAGAGACATCTTCTGTTCCCCTTTGAAGTACTTTGTATAGCTGTTTTTGAGCACAAAATAAATAAGGCATAATTTGTGAATATTTATTGAATCATGTAGATATCGCTTGGTAGCCCTCAGGTGTGTCCAGTCAAGTAATGTAATAAATATTTATGATAAATCATGTTGTCACAATAGTAAATTTAAAACAGACTTCCTCAAAATTAACCTAAAAATTTTAGCCTGAATCTTCTTTACAGATGTGATTTGAGCATAGTAATGTACAATGCCACCTCTCACAAACACGGCTTAGATTTGTCATGTAGGGTCACAACTATTCAGCATCTTAAGTGGTAACAGTGAAAGGGTTAAGCCAGCTCTTCTGTACTTTATCTGTCAAATCAATTAAAATTGGTTTGAATCAGTTCTCCACGGAAATCACTGAATCCTGTTGTAAACTCAGTGCAGGTGTCCTGATAAATCCTTATCTGAAGTACTGGGCAATGCATTGTCTAGTCTCACAGAGCCAGACGTCTGACTATCAGTATGAAGTCTGGTTCACATTGCAGCTGCTTCTGGCCAGCCAATCAGATTTAGCTATTTTTTGTCATTAACATTCTGCTAGATACTGTGTTCTGTAGTTTACTAATATAATATAATATAATATAATATAATATAATATAATATGATAGCATTATTGCATGTTAGCATTTATTTTGTAGAATTTTGGTTCACCTGTTTTCAGTCAACATGCAAGCTAACATTATCGGGACTGGACAGTTGAGGTCTTCACTGACCAATGGTCCTTCAGAAGTGGTTGAGTAAACATCTAAAGTGGTGAATAGAGACTTCAACATATGAGTTTTAAATTCCCATTTGCTCAAATAGCAAAAGGAAAAAAAAATCCATGTAGAGAGATTGATTAAGGTAGTCAGAAGAGAGAGCGATGTCAAATTTACCATCACTCCCCCAGCTGTTACATTAGAAACATCCTTTTTTTTAATGTCATTGTAATAGAATTTAATCCGGACTTGGCAACACTGGAAGAGGATAGCTTTCGTTTAGCGCATCAAGAACCGGGTACTCGGTACCACCGGTACTTAAAAAAACCTGGTACCGTAACGTTTTAATTGTTTTAGTACCGACTTGGTACCGAAATACCGGGTCTTTTGACATCACTAATATATATATAAACAAATAAAATATTAAAAAAAAAACTTTTTTTAGCTAGATTTGCAATGTTTATAACTGTGGAAATGCACCATCACAGTCTGTGAAAAGCATCCATCCTGCTTGCATTCCCAGGGTTCCTGCATGCCTCTCCGCAGACCTTTGGTCCTGGTGTGGTTTGTTTCACTCCAACACAACAAACTGTCAGTTTCTCTCAGTGTGGTAAATCTCGTCCACTCTGTGTGGATGTGCCTCACTTTCTTTTTGAAAAACTTTTTTTTTTCTTTCAAACATCATGAAGCACTTGTGCTTGCATACAAGGAAAGAAAGAATTGGAAAGACTGAACTTTTGTAAACTGAATTGCTAGTAGGTCTGACAAAGAAAATGGCAAATCATTAAGCTCATTCGTTGTTGGCATGGTTTATTATTGTTGTAAAAGACCTGACTGACTGTTGACTTAGTTCACCTAGATGTTCAGACTAGTGCATGAATTGCATTGTTGAACGTTAGATAGTAAACACCCAGGCCATGCCAATGAATGGCTTTCTTCTCCTTACAGCTGTGCCTTATTTATACAATCAATCAAGCTTTTTACACCATGTCTTGTAGTGACGAGAGCATGACTAGTAGTTAAGATATTGTGAATGAAGGCTGGTTTGGGATTTAACGTTCTCTTAATATAGAGTTTTTTTTTTTTTTTTTCCTGAGTAGCACACAAAACATAAATCTCCATGTTAAAAGCATGTCCTATTTTATTGAACAGTGTCTCATTTTAAGCTATTTTGTAGCCACAGGAACTTGTAAATGACACACATGCAATTTAGGAAAGTCACATCCTCATTCCAGCTTTTTCAAACATGTCGAAATTAAAAATTATGTTCCAAATGTTTGCATTTAGCAATAACATAAAAAGTCTGTACTTGTATGGTTTTTGTAATATTGCTAGTGATGTGTTAGTTATGCTAAAGAGTTTTAGTCAGACACAGATGTTCTTGTCCATACACACATAATGCATGAGTGTTTGTGAAGGCCGCACTTGCATTATTCTTCAGCATCTCCACACAGAATAGTTGCCATTAAATGGATACACCACCCAAAAATGAAAATTCTGTCATCATTTACCCTCCCCCTTACGTTGTTCCAAACCTGTTTGAGTTTCTTTCTTTTGTTGAACACAAAAAATATATATTTTGAAGAAGGTTGCTAACCAAAAATTTGAATGGTAGCCATTGACTTTAAAACTTTAAAGGGAAATGCCACCTCAAAAAAGAAAATTCTCCCATCATTTACCCTTATACTATTTTCTAGAAAATTATAGTTCTGTCCATACAGTAGAATTAGGCCTGCACGATTAATCGAATACGATTGTCATGTGCATTTTGTTAAA
>NW_015558577.1:150141-153717 GCF_001515605.1 Sinocyclocheilus anshuiensis | reverse complement strand
ATTTAAGCAGTGATAAAGGCATTGCATTATAAATATACTTTATTTTAATGAAAATTATAATAATAAGAACTCAGATAAACCATATATTGCCGTAGTTGTGTGTTTATTAGTCACGTTGAATCAACGAAAGCAGTTGAATCTTCTGTTTATTCAGCTGCAGCGATTTTCTGGGTTTCTTCTGCAAGGCATATTTGGAGTTTCCGCGTGAGAGCGCCCTCTGGCCTTTGTATGGAGATTTACTGCTGATCACAGAACCGTGCTTCACTGAAAGATACGCATGACAATCGCAGCTTCTTTCGAATCGCGATCTCGATTCCATTTCGATTTATCATGCAGCCCTAAGTAGAATACAAGTAAATATGTGCCAGAAAGTTCCAAAAAGTTCCAAAAAAGCACATGCTTCTTTCAGGTTGGTAATCCAAATAAAAAAATAAAAAAAATAAAATAATTAAAAACTTATGTTATATTGCTGCTTTTTAAAAATAGGAAAATCAGAATTTCCGAGTTGAATGAAATGCAGTGTAAACATCCTGTTTTTATTGGTATTGGTTTTGTAAGTACATACATAGCATTTTTGCTTTCATTGCGGACTGAAAAATGAGTTGTTGTCTGCTTAGGACATGGTTTTAGATGCTGTTTAGATATCCATGTCACCTTTAACCAGCTCTTGTGTGACACTTGTCATGTCACTTCCTGTTTATTTATGGCCACTAACCGTGAAGCACACTGTCAGTAAGAGGATCAGCATTACCATCCTGCTAAGAATAAAGCTCTTGTCACTAAGGAATGTTGTCTGCGGTGTAACTGCTGTGACTTCTGAACTGTCCACAACAGTCATCAAAGAATCCGTAATGGTCTTTGTGTTGGTCAGATACTTTTGTAGTGAGTTATGGCTTACATTTCATGGGCATTTTACTCTTACTGTAGGTTGTTTTGAAGTTGAACAGTTTCATGAAATGGTCACCAATTATGGGATGGCAGTGCAGATCCAGACCCAATACTGTTCCACCCAAACCATTAATAATTTCTTGTACATTTGTATATCTTATGTTCTATATTAAAAATATGTTGCTTTCATAAAATGAAGCCTATTGTTGAACCATTACAGTTTTTGCCTTGTCAGATTAATATGTTCCATTTTTCCACCCCCCCCAGTACTTTTTTTTTTCCATCAAAGAAAAAAAAATCACAATAATAATATTAATCAGTAAAACCATATTCAAAATTCATAGTAAGAAATGTGTCTTGAGCACCAAATCAGCATTTTAGAAATATTTCCAAAAAATTATTTGCCACTGGCTGCAGAGAATTCAGCTTTGCCATGGCCATATTTTTAAATATATTAAAATAGAATTTGTTATAATTTTGAATAATTAATTCTTGATAAGAATTTGAATAATTATTCACAATATTACTGTTTTTGATTAAATAAATGCAGATTTGGTGAGCATAAGAGACTTCTTTCAGAAACATCTTATGTACTATATTTATTGCTTTTGGTTGTGTTTATATTATTCCTTATTTATACTAATCTAAAAAAAAAGAAAATCATAATATTGCATAGTGTAATATTGTATAGTGTTTCTATAATGAGAGTGATACTGTCACAAATGCAACACTATATCACTACTAAATGTACTCAATTTCAGTATTGCACACTGAAAAATATCCTAATGATTGTAAACTTTATGCTACTAAATTTTATTTATCTTTTTTGATTCTGGAGTGAGATGTGATCTGGACATGTTTTAGTAGCATTTGCTTGTACAATATTATTGTTCAAACCTTTGCTAAGAATGAAACAGAAACTGAAATTAGTGGAACATTAATTAAATACCAACATTCCAGTGTGTTTTTTAGTTGTCTTTCATCACACAGTCTTTTCATTTCTACTGTAGTCTGCCCTCATTAATGTCTATATATCTTTATGCAGGAAGCATGTCACCTGCAGAGATGTTTCAAAGTTATTTATAAATATAATTTTTACAGCGCCAAATATTAGCATTTTGCTTTGTTTGCATTGACGGTTTCTGTCAGACATTTCCATACTGGTCACTGAGAGTTCAGAGTGCACTCGACAGATACCTGTAACTCTCAGCAGGACACTGGAGGGAATCCCTGTGTTTGTCTCATCATCACAGCTAATCAGATTGGCCTCCTTTCTCAGAGTTCCAAGTGGGATGTTTTACTAAAGTATGTTGGTTTTCCCCTCCCTCAGCCGCCAGCCGGCCCCATGTGATTAATGTGGGCTGTGTTTCTGGTCACCACCTGTTTCTTAGCAAGCAATGGACCCTTTTCACAAGACTGTGATGACGCGTTTAACGGTCATCAGCATCGTAAATCCTCGAAAGTTTTTCATATTTGTATTTTTTTTTTAAATGTATCTACATTTATAACACTATTCTTTGTATTATATCACCTTTGCATCAAATTACAAAAAAACAGTCAACGCTAATGCGAGGGTGATTCTAATGCAGAGGGATGGTAAATTTGACATCGTTCTCTCTTCTGACAGCCGCATTTCTTCTCTCTCAATTTTTTTCCTTTTATTGAAATTCATGAAAACACTATCGTGGAGTTTTTCTTTTGCTATTTGAGCAAATGGGAATGCAAAAAAAAATATTTGTAGTACTCTTCCATTCACTGCTATTCAAGTTAACCCAACTATGACGACTTCCGCTGCTGAGAAACCCGGAAATGTGAAAAAGGTCCATAGCGCAGAACTGCAATGCAGCCCTAAAGCTGTACTGTTTACAGTTTTAGACCACACTTATGCAATGTGTGGGCAACTGTGTACATTTAAAGAGAAAAAAAAAAAATCTGTCATTGTTTTCTCACTCTGTTGCTTTCATGGTTTATATTGTTCTCCTAAAATTACCAAAACCATTAATGTTTATAGAACAAAGTGGCTGTGAAATTCTACAAAATAAAGCATGGGTTTGGAATGGCATTAATGTTTAAAATCTAGATTTTCAACATTTCATTCATGCTCAAAAGTAGTTGGCTACATTTCAGCAGAAGAAATTAAGTTTTGAATGAATGAAATTCTTCTACATATATTCTCTTTACTCTTTCATAATTAGTTTGATACAACTTTGTGCAGCTCGCTTGATTGAATTGTGAGGGCAGTGTGCTGCTGTTCAGAGTGAATAGTTACATTTCTTGTTGGGAAATGCTCCAAACTAAATCATGCTGATCTGTAGAGTTGGACAGAAGTTTGTGGACGTGATTCAAGCCTGATAACATGGCTTTTTTGGATTTCTAAGATGTTTAAGGCTTTATAGGGATACAGTAGGTGTTTTCTTTAGACTTTAAGCCATCTTGAGGATCTGATAAAGAAGAATGAAGAAATCTTGCTAATTTAGTCAAATCATGGGACAATTATTAGACTGATAATGCTGCCATATGTACAGTCATCTGTTTCAGTAAACTTTGAACACCACTCATTGGACATTTCATTTTGAAAGTGCCACAAAACATGCATGCATTCTGGGATTCGTTGCTCTACTTAAAATGCTCCCTTGAATACAAGACTCTAGGGGTGTGCGATATATATCGTCTGCGATAATATCGTAA
>NW_015558577.1:136855-150087 GCF_001515605.1 Sinocyclocheilus anshuiensis | reverse complement strand
ATGAAGAATATTAAAAACATTATGAGTCAGCTGTCTTCGGCAGTCCTTAAGGTACCAGCACAATAACACACTCAGCAAAATATTGTCTAATTATCGTTATCGATAAAATCCCATAAAATATCGAGATATAATTTTTTGTCAATATCGCACACCCCTACAAGACTCCCATTCTACACTGAAAGATACTGCTTTGAGAAGTAGCGTTTTTTCTTTATAGCTCCCTTTTTGGCCATTTCTTAAAAGTTGTTGGAGTTCTTCCTCCTGGTAAACTGCCCTCGGTTTGAGACGTGTCAGGTGGACAGTTTATGGAGATCTGTGGTTTATTTTTTTCATCTCCTGTCCGTTAGGGGCTGTATGCTACATTCCTGGATATGTTTGGGAAGCTACTCTTCACGTTCTGCTGCAGTTTGGTCTGGCTTTCCTCTTCCTGCTCCCACACATGTCCACAGCCTGTCAACGTCTTTAGGCCGTAGCTACGGCTATTGTTTAAACAGAGCTGAGGGTGTGTGCAGTTTAAAGAACCCGGCCATGAACAGAAGAGCTCATTCCTCCTTAATGTGCTGCTGACTAATAGATGAGCAATGGAACATCGTGCTTTAAAACTCACGTTTACACCCACCGACACAGTATTAACTACCATGCGCTCATTTACCAGTGCACCCACACACACTTACACAGGGTGGGAATGGCACGCAGTTGCTTCTCTTCACTAGCATAGAAACATCTAACTAATATGTTTGGTGTTGCCATTTTATCACTTGCTCTTTAAGCAGTAATTCACTTAAAAATTATGTCATTTGCTCATGACAATTACCATGTTGTTTCAAACCTTGTATGGCATTCTCTCTTCCGTGGAACGTAAAAGAAGATATGTTGAAGAACACTGAGGTCCCCAATGACTTTGAATCAAGAAAGTTTGAAACAACATATAGGTAGGACTGTATGATTTCCGCAATGTGGAAACATGGACTGAATCGCGGAATCTAGTATTAAAAATGGAATTTACTGGATAACGTGGAATTTCACAGAATTTGTCAAATTTTGGATGCATAAATTAAAAGTAGGTCAGTACACTTAAATCAAAACGCAACATGGACTAGTGTCTGTGAATATTAAGCTGCAAACACTATTTAAATATGAATCCTGCATGTTCTGTGTGTCTCTGTGTGAAAGAATGGTGATGCTTGGGGTTGTTTTTTTAGTACATGAACTAGGGCTGTGCAAAAAATCGAATGCGATTTTCATGCGCATCTCATCAGTAAAGCCGCTTCTGGTGATTAGTAGTAAATCTCCAGCACGTGCTTTCAGATGGAGCGGCATTTACTACACAGAGCCGTAGTTCACTGACAAGCTACACAAAATCGTGTTCAAAATCGGCAATGAATGAATCGGCAATTTGCCCAGCCCTAACATGAACATATGAACAATCTCTAGAACTGCTCTGAGAGTCACTTTTTTATGAGCATTTTACCATTTCTTTTGAGAAAAACTATCATCATATCATATATATACAAACAGAAACTTAAAGTCTTCGAAGCAACCTGTCTAAATAAAAGCTTGGTTTAACTTGAAGAAACTGTAACAGAAATGGATTACTTAATGTAATGATAGTACTACTACTACTAATAAAATGATTATCAAAACATAATTTTTAAAGGAGTTTAGCAGAAAAATTATTTACCAGAATTTGTTTAGCGGAAAAACACAGTATTTTTGAATAATAGAGAAATAAATAAAATAATAATAAATTATTTTTTATAAAATTGAATAGATGCTTTATGTTTATAAATGCTTTTGATTATTAAAAAAATAATTAAAATGGAAACCAGAAAATTAATGGAAAACAGAATATGGTAAAAATAAAACTGAATTTGAGAAAAAAATAAAATGCATTTCATTGGGACTTTAAAAATTTAATTTTTTATAAACTTTTAATAATTTGCTGTTAAATATTGTAAGTTTCATTATCTCAATTAATTAGACATGCTTTTTAGGGTGCTTTCACACTTGGTTCGCTTGCCTGGTCCGAACCAGAGTTCGATTGCTCCCCCCTCCCCCTGCCCCCGCTGGACTGCGTTCATATTATTTTATTTGGGTCCAAGCCGCGCTTCGTTTGCGTCATCAAGCCAGCAGCTGTTTACCCCGTTGCTTAGTAACGACGGCGCAGGAGAAGGCGGCAAATGCATAACATTGCTCTCTGCACTTTTATATATTTACGTTTTTGAACCGTTCGTTTTGTTTACAAAGCTTCGGTACATAATGGCACTTACGTCTGTCTTATGAATGTACTGCAAATGCTCTAAAGAACTCTGTTTGCAGTGTGTCAGTCACGCTCGTCAGGAAAGTGAGTGAAACACACACACAAACACACATTTTTATCAAATAATACGTCATTAATACGTATTCACTTCCGCGATTTGGTACGATTGCGTTCACATCAGCAGCGAACCGTACTGGAGTTCACTTGAACCGTACCCCAGACCACCCTTTTTAAGCGGACTCGGGTACGGTTCGCGGGTGTGCACCCGAGTTCGGAAGACAGCGTTCACATCATCCAAACGAACCGAACTCTGACGTCAGTCGAACCCGGGTGCGCACCAAATGTGCTTGTGTGAAAGCACCCTTAATTAATACAATTTAATTTAACCATTAAAACAGGGACTGGAAAAATTTAAATAGAAAAAAAACTGAATTTTGAAACATAAAATGGAATTTGGGGAAAAAAAGGATTTGATAGGACCCTATATTGGGTGTTTCATTTTTGTATGAAATTTGTCTTTTAGGACTGTAATTCAGCATTTTTATTGTTGAGTTTTAGTAGTTATTTAGATTTAGATGTTCATTTAAAGTTTGTTTTGTATCAATATCACTAGGTCTGGTGTGAGGGAACTTGTATTTACCCAACGTGTGTGTATGTGTGTGTGTCTGTTTACTCAGAGATAAGCCTGATTATAAAGGGGCAAATTTACCTAATACTTGAAAAAAGCTAGGTCACTCTTGGTCACTTTGATTTGTTTGATCAGAGTTGGTTCTGAACATTCCTTTTACACTTGGCCACATACAGTAAATGTGTCTCTGAGCTATATGCTCTCTTTAAACCAGTTCTTCCATCCATGTGTCTCATGATCACTCATTGACGATTCCCAAATGTCCATATGTTGATGTAGTCCAGGTTGGGTGGACAGTGGAGTATAGTTTACATAATATGTGGACTGAACAATCAGATGATAATGACCTGAAAGTAGGATTGCTCTTGAACATGCCCATGCATGAGCTGGACAAACCTGAAAGAAATAAAATGTGTTACAGTTGTTGTCAAGTGTTATTTGTGATTTGACATATTGAAGTTCAAACTTCACTTCTGCTCACTTCTAAAGGAGTGTAGTGGTGGAGAGCCCTGTTACTTCCACTACAATTTTGCATAGCCAGACCCTTGACTGATGGCATAAGGTATGGGCTCTATAGCCATTTCAGCTTGCCAAGATCTGTCTGACTGACTTGAAAAGTGGCCTTTTGTTCAACATCATATTTAGGCATAACTACATTGTATGTTCAACTATGTGCCTCAAACAAAACTCTTGAATATCTTTTAATGTTTTTTAATCCTAACCTGCTTTCACATTAACAATTACTTGCTGGGTTTTAAAAAGTTTAAATTTAACCTTTTTATTTAAATTAAATAAAACCACTGCGACTGGTTTGCTGTACTTACTGCTGTACCAGCGTCAGAGTCTGGGTGATGTAACGGCAGCCAGAAACAGAAGTGCACTGTGTAATGGGTTCACTGGGGTTAGGCTTGCCCTGGCACCAAACCAGCACTGCATGCTCCAATATGCCACTCCATTGGCACTGTGCCAGAGTCTTGCTCAAAAACACATGCATGCATAACTCTGAGACACTCTGAGGACTCCACAGGTCCCATCTGTCTGCTGGTATGACAGAACGTCCCTGAACTATGACATTAACAGTGTACAGCTGGAGCCTCCCATTTTAAATTCTCATTGGTCAAGGGATTCCTACAGAGTGTTTTGCAGAAGTTAACTATGCAAAAATGAAAATCAATTAATTTCATCATTTACTCACCCTTGTTGTTACGAACGTATAATCCATCTTTGAAAAAAATTAAGTTATTTTTTAACAAAACCTGAGACACATGTTTCTCCATTCCACCAAAATGCTTCAAAAAGTTCATAAATGTAATCATATGAATCAAGCAATTTAATCCAAGTCTTCTGGGGAACAGATGCACAGATGATGAACATGATTAATGGATTTAATGTAGGCTTTTATTCACGTATGAACATTGATCATTGTATACATGATAGAGCTGATCAAATATGGTAAGCAGAAGTT
This sequence comes from Sinocyclocheilus anshuiensis, assembly GCF_001515605.1. Lineage (NCBI taxonomy): Eukaryota > Metazoa > Chordata > Actinopteri > Cypriniformes > Cyprinidae > Sinocyclocheilus > Sinocyclocheilus anshuiensis. The sequence goes on along the minus strand of NW_015558577.1, from coordinate 145,734 downwards.
CAACCGTACTTGCTTTGGATCCAAAATTGACACTGTGAAGAGTCGGCTGCCTCCCCCTAATTATCATCATCACCCCGTCCCTTAATCGCCGCCCTTCGCCAGGCTCCCGACGGGAGTGGGTGCGTGAGAGAGGAGGGCGCTGAAACAGCCAGGGCTGGCGGCATGTGATGGGGCACACCTGAACCCAGTGGAGCCTCATCACCGCCGCTGTTTAAATGCCGAGCGCGCCTCTCCTCGAGAGACCGGTCTCTTCCCCGTGCATGCACGCTGGTGTCCTCGTGGGACCAGGAAGGGTGCATAGCGGGATCTCCGTGCCGCTGAAGATGCGAGCTACCGAACCCGCGGTCCGGACGAGAGCCGCACCTGTTACACGGCCGTCGGGCCAGGATGCCGGGCCGTCTAGACCCTTCACCCGCCGGGGCCAAGGCGAGAAGGATGCCGCCGCTGGAAGAAGCCGCCGCCCCTCGCGCCCCGGACTGGAGAGGGGAGCGCGTGCGGCCGCCGGACTCCGCCCCTTACCTGGACCCGTCCTTCCTGACCACTGCCCTTCCCTGCACGCACCACCGCAGCACGACGAGGACACTAGACCCCCTGTTTTATTTCTGGACACTAGTTTCCCCTTTTCCCTGGACACTTTGTTGTTTATATTATTTTGGTAAATAAAAGCCTCTCCGAGGCCTGACGCCACACCCCCTGTGTTTGTCGTGTGCTCCTCCCGTGACAACACGTATTCCAGTTTTCTCCCAACTGTTCATGTGACTGTGCCTGTGTGAGTACTCTGCAAGGTGGGAATTTTGACATAACTTTGTGTAACTTTCACCGATTCAGTGCAATAATGCAAAATCGAAATCACTAAAAAGTTGCAATTGGCAAGGCTTTAAGGGGTCCTATTATGCTTTTTCACTTTTTCAACTTTAGTTAGTCTGTAATGTTGCTGTTAAAGTCCAATTCAAAAGGAGATATTTTATTTAACAGAAATCACTTTTCAAAAACTACAAGGAACGACTCGTTTGGAATACAACGCATATTTTCCAGGATTTGTGATATCACAAATATCGACGAATGGGACGAGACCTGGTTGAGCTGCACTAGAGAAGGCAACAAGTGTTATCACTATGTCGGAGACACGCTAGCTTTCCCAAGGCAGACGAACTTAGAGTGGTTACAAACATCCGGGTTTAAATCGCGCTCAAATTGATTTGATATTGATGCAATATTTACACTGAAGCATGTGAAAGCCCACTAGACAGTGACCATGTGCTGATTCTGAACGCGTCTCTCACTGACAAAGGAGTATACTTTAAAGGCTTGCGCACTCAACTGCTTGCGAAATTGAGCTTTGTGCTCGTGTATCCTACCTCTCTCATTCGGCACAAATCCAAATATTCCATAATATTTCCATATTTGCAATGTATCCAAATGCTAAACTATTATTTATTATGTAAGTTATAGGCTTTGTACTTCAGTCACATTCCAACGGTGACACAGTGGAGGGCGCGCTGATGTTTGGTTCACTGTATTTTATTTTGATGAAGTACCAACTGCGCTGTCAAGTTAGCAATGCTGGAACTGATATGTTTTGTGTGTGTGTGTGTGCACCAGCGCGATTACTTCAACTGTTTCCTTATACCAGCAGAATCAACTTAAAACACCCCTATTGTCTTATTAATAATGCGTCACTGTAAAAGGTCTACTTTTATTTGTGTGTACACACAATGAAAACAAAACATTGTGCTTTTGTAAAATAAAGAAAACAAATAGGATGTTGCTTTCTGCCATTTGTGTTTCCTTTCTGAGAACAAATTAAGCGTTTCACAAAAATGAACTGAAATTCAGCATATATAGGCTACGTTACGTGTCGCACTGTTTTTTTTCCCTTGTTTATCTGTTAACTAAATCAAATATATTTCAAGTATCAAGTATTAGTGGTCGACAGATATATCGCCAAGGCCGATATATCGGCCGATATTTGGCATTTTTCAAATATCGGCATCGGCCGATAAGTTTTTCTGTTTGGCCGATGAGTTCGAGTTCGAGGACTTTTATTTTGACAGAGGCAGCGCCTGCGCACACAGTGTTCACATTCTCCTTGTTCGCTGTCGTCGTTAACAGTTCTGTCTAATACGGACAGAAATCTGTCCAATAATCAGACAGAACTGTTAAACAAAGAAATTAAAATGTATACAAAAAAGTATTATAACGATTGCTTTTATATTATTAGTAATAGAAAGGCAAACATTATAATACTTTCTCGTTTGCCGTCAGCATTCAGCAAATACGCATTTATATAATTTAAACAAATCTTTGAATGACTAATGAACATTTAATTAAAAAATTTTTGCAAACTTAGAACCCAGTTGTGAGATCTTGTGAAGTGTGCATTTGTATTCTGCATGATCGCGTGTTCTCTGCGTGACGGTCGGTCCGTGCGAATTAAATGCTGACAGGAGGAGAGTTCAGCTTCACTGGAGATGCGCGATCGACAAAATTAAAACTCATGATTTCTAATTATGCTGCGCTTCATGCTTTTGCCCAATGTCATATTCATGTCATTTTCACTGTGTGCTGTATGTAAAATGAGTGTTACCTTGGCTTTATTTGAAAAAATATGATTCCCAAATCCCAATGCACACAAACTTCCCAGATTACTGAGTGCCTTGTTGGTTGCAGTGTTTACTTCCTTTTTAATTATATATTTATTATATATTTATTTGTGAAAAATACTTTGTCATTTAAAGTATAAATATATTTATTTTACAAATGTATTTTTTAATCCATTTTCAAATTATTTAAAATTTCTTAAATATTAATTAAAATAAATAAAATTATATCTGCTTTATATCGGCCATCGGCCACCCTGCTTTCCAAGATATCGGCATCGGATGTCAAAAAACCAATATCGGTCGACCACTATATCTATTCCTTGTATGTACTGCAGATTTTAAATAGCCTATATAACATTATAATTTAATGGAATATTTAGTATTCTCACATCTAGGTGGAAAAATTTTAATTTGTACTACTGTCTGTTCAAAATAAATGAAAAGAAACCTAGCATAGTATATTTGTTGTTTTTTCCTGTTGTACCGAAACCGTATCGAACCGTGACCCCCACGAACCGAGGTACGTACCAAACCGTGACATCTGTGTACCGTTACACCCCTACTTTGCATACAAAAAGTATTCTCGTAGCTTCATAAAATTACGGTTGAACCACTGATGTCACATGGACTATTTTTCTGATGTCCTTACATGTTTCTCGGCAGTTATGTTGCTGTTTATGCAGGGCAGGAGAGCTCTCAGATTTCATCAAAAATATCTTAATTTGTGAATGAAGGTCTTACGGGTTTGGAATGACATGAGGGTGAGTGATTAATGACAGAATTTTCATTTTTGGATGAACTATCTATGGTGAACTAATGGTGAATTAATATGGAGCCCTGGTTTTATTCTTGGAACAGTTATTGCTCAGGTTCAGTGCTCACACATGTATGCTGTCACCGATCGTTTAGTCTCATCCAACCCTCTACCAGCTTCATAATCGATACAGTCGATGCCATCTGACACACTGCAGCTGTATACCAGGGGCAAGGTCACATTTCCCCATGTGAATGGTTCTAAACCTATAATTTATTATATAGCTTAGAAATCTGCAAATCCTTGTAAAGGCCAGGGTATACTTATTGCACTCCGTTTCATGCACTGCTGTGTCTGCACATCTTGCAAAGTACACTGTATTATACTATATTTCTTTTTTTTTGTAGACTTAACTTTAAAAAAAAAAGGAATTTGACCAATTTTTACCAAAAATTTCAAGTTCAGTGCATACCCAATATTTGATTTTATTTTATTTTTTATTGTTTTTGTAAGTGTGAAGGTCTATATTCAGCTACACTCTTGAAAAAGTTTAAATTCCACACAATACATACAATGCTGTAGTTCCTCTGTGCGACAAAAGCTCAGTGTTAACAGATAGCCACTCTTGGATCCAGTCCCCTTGCAACATTATCCAAATCTGCATCATTTTGTGCTATCAGATGCACAGCAGGAGGAAGAATAGTGTCGGTCAGATGGGGTCACTCCGCAGGACAATGTGCTCTTGTTTCTCATAGGCCGTTTGGGCTGGTGGGTGACTGAAGGAATGGAATAAGCACAGTGTGAGTGAGTCAGTGCTCAAGGGCCGGTTAACTGCCTCTGAGAGCTGGATCAATGATTTATCTGGACCACTGCACTTCACAGCTTTGGAAACAGCTACCAGATAAGCAGTCACCCCTGTCCTCCTCTTTTACTTCCTCCCACCGTGACTGTGCACTAAGCAATGACCTGTACTCATCCTGATATTACCCCAGCTCCAATTCACATGAGAGTTATCCTGAACATGAGCCAGGAACTGGCATATGGTGTATATAACATAGTAATTTGTCAAGTTGATCTACTGATATCTAGGGATGAGAATCTTATTGCGGGTGGGATTGTTTGACTTTGGCCGGTAAGCAGCCACCTAATGTAACAATCACCCAGAGCATCCCAGAAACCACATAGCAATTCTGGCAGAAATTATGCACCAATTCTTCTCTTGTTTTGTCCTATAACCGATACATGGCCAATATTATGAATCTATATTACATTTTTAGATTATGATTGAAATCAACCACTAAATAGTCAATTTTGACCAATACCAATCCAAAAATAATAAAACAAATAAAAAAATAAATACAATTAAAATAAATAATGCAGATATTGTTTGACAACCAGTATTGTAAAATTCTATTTTGTAATTAAAACACTAAAATGTAAATGTACTAAAATTTAGCTACAATAGCAACCATCTTGGCATGCACCAATATATTTATTAATAACATTTGTAATATGTAATTACAGTTGCTTAATTATAAAGTACTATAATAATTATTTTCACGTTATGGATGCTAAGTATTAAATTGAATGCAATTAAAAATAAAACCTTAAAAATCAATAATGAAATTAGCCATTACAACACATTTTTACAAATGTAAAAATAGGGAAAATGAGCATGCACAATTAAATATCCAATATCGATCAATACCAATCCATTAAATCCCAATATTGTCAAGTAACCTTTATGGTATGGATATGTTGTGCATCCCTACAGCCACACCAACGCTCCAGTATCATGGTGATGGCTTTTGCATGGACTAGGAACATCTACACTCCAAAAAATGCTGGGTTAAATGCAACCCAGTTCTGGGTGAAATATGGACAAACCCAGCAATTGGGTTGTTTTGACCCAGCGGTTGGGTTACTAATTAGACGCTGGGTCAAAACAACCCAATTGCTGGGTTTGTCCATATTTCACCCAGAACTGGGTTGCATTTAACCCAGCATTTTTTGGAGTGTAGATGTAATTCCTGGGTTTGTCCATATTTCCCCCAGCACTGGGTTGTATTTAACCCAGCATTTTTTAGAGTGTACATTTTCTTCAGATCTAATTTGATGTAACTATTTTGCTTGTCATTTATAATGTCAGATGTAACATTTAGCACCCTAAACAATTAGTGTCAGTTTAGGAGAGACAGAATGTCTGAGCTAGAGTAGTGTGCAGTCTAAACAGTGGTTTGGGGTCATGCTGTTCAGTTGTCAATAACGGACGGGCTTATTGATGCATTAGCAGAGAAGACCGTCCTAATAGCCTCAGTCTTCCTGTCTGAAAAGGCGGCACCCCTCATTTCTGATTAATGGATCATTAGAAGCCAGAGTTTTATCAGTCACACTGCTGGCTGTTGTATTACAGTTTGCAAAACACCCATAAAACATTAGTATTGATTTCATGCCTGTATGAGTCAGTGAAATAGTGTTGTCTGATTTAAAATTTTCCTAATTGGAAGATAACTACTTCCGTGTTGTTCATGAAGTGAAATACTGCCTAAGGCCACTGTATAATAGTGTATTGTCAACAACAGAAAATAGGCAGCTTGGTCTTTCCTTACTCTCTTTTGTACGATCACTAATGGTACTTACTGTTTGTAGCGTGATGATTTGATCTAAGGTCGGTTAATATAGCATTTTTAGGTCCTAATGGACACATTTCCAGTTTTTAACAACATTCAGCTGGAATAATGTGATTTCCTCATCACTAAGGAAACCTTTCCAAGAACCCTCATGAAGAGGAGAGAGATGGCTCCCTCAGTGAGTTTTCCTGTGGCCTCTGAAGCTGAAGAGCACAGCTCACTCCTGTTACATCGCCTTGAGAAAACAGAACGCCATTGTTTGCTGCGGAATGCACAGGGAATTTTGTGTCCAAAAAAAGGAGGCTTAGCTTCAACCTGACCCCTTCATTGTTTATTATTCACGTTTCGTCATGTTTACTTTGTTGTTTAGGTAAAAAAAAAAGCCATTTTGTGTCAAGACAATTTTAATTTTGGGAGGATCACTCTTTGAAAGTTCCATTTGAAATCCTGTCTCTTACCCACTTAAGAAACAAAATACTCTTACATAACACAAGTCAAAAGTTCAGTTTTAAATAAGAGACTATTGAATTGTGTGTCTGTGTGAGTGTTCGTCTTTTTTTTTTTTTTTGGTGGTTGTTTTCCTCACATGACTCTCTTGAGATGCTTCGGTGCAGCTGGAATTAGGAAATAGAATGCCACACGTACTTGCATACTGTATTGACCCATGGGAAAATGTTATACATTTTAAATATGTGCTAAGTGACTTTTTCCAGATCCGTAATTGTTAAAAAATACATTTAAAAATCAATTTATACATGTTATATGTCTGTGTGACAAAGTGAAAAATTCAGGGCATCCAGATTCATAATGAGAAGAAAAAACTCTTTAAAACGATTAAAGTTAATGTGCAAAAATATACAGAAAAAAAACAACTTGATCATTTGATACAGTGGGTAAAATAGATTTTGTTTACATTTATTACGTAAGTTGTAAGATGTCATGTGGTACAACCCCTGCAAAAAATATTTATGAATTATTAGCTCTTGATTTTGCATAAAAATAAATAAAATAAAATAAATAAAAACTGAACATGTTTATTTATATTAACATATGTAAACTCGCATGTAGTCAAGGTGTAAAAAATGCACCCCAAGAAATTCTTAGTCATTTAAACTTTTGTTTGTAATTGGCGTAAAAGGTTTTCAAAGCCATATGAAATTAGTGTGACTTCAAATATTACATTTCTTACAACTCTGTATGCATTTTAAACCTAGATTTTCATTTTCTTTATCTTGGATGAGTGAACACCACCCCGTGTTTGGATACCAAAAAGGTTAGCACAATGCTGCAGTATATAGTCCATCACCTCTGTCATATTGACTAGAAAAATATGATCAACATCAGTTGACATTTGAGAGTCTCTGTAAATTGTCATTGAGCTTGTATGGCTCTGACTCTCATGTGGTGACAGCAGCTGTTTGTGGCCACCCATATCCCGGCTCAGTCATCAGCTGCGCTAATTTTAGGCTCTTTACATGTCAGGAAGAATGGTAAACCTGCAGGCTTTCAACGCAAAGACCTTGATGGGAATTTGACAAGTTTCCACCCAAAGCTTAAAAACAAACCCAGCAAACCATCTATTAAGCATTTCTTGGATCCTCTGTGCACCTGTTTTGAAAGAATCCTTCTGAAAATCATCAACAAAGCATTCAAGCTCTTAGGATGAAGTACGCCTGAATGAGGGGCTGAAGACTCTGGCCTCTTTTTACTTTGTTTACACAATTTCATAGCTGATACAATGACATGAACACATCAGTATCTGTGGTATGTGCTATTGTAGTCTTGAGATACTAAGCCTGTTATAAGTATTTGGGCAAGTATCTTAGGTGCTTTAGTGAAATAAATTGGCCTAAAATGAAAATGTTTTTATTTACTCATGCAGCCCTCATGTTGTTCCAAACCTGCATGATTTTTCTTTCTTTCACGCAGCACCAAAATAAATGTTAGCCTGGATCTTCATGATCCTCTTTGCCATGCAATTATAATGTGGTGATGCTACATAAAGTACAAAAAAATAAAATACCATAAAATTATTTTCCTTAAACGTTGTCTATAATAGTGGCTTTTTATTATGAGGCTTCTTAGCTACTAAGAACCTACTATTAAGGTCAGTGGCACTGTTCCTAATAAACATTATTTCAAATAACTCAAGAATTAAACAGCTACACTGTAATAAGTAAATCAATAAAAAGGATGAATTTCACTTTAATTAAGCAACTAGCTGCAAAACATTTTTAATTTATTCAATTTCAGTTATAGTTGTGCCAACATTTTTTTTGAAAGTGAATCTGATTGTTGAAAAAGAATTGAAAAAACTACTAATCTAACTTTAAGAAATATTTTTTCACCGCTAAATAAAGTCCACTAAACTCCATTAAATTGTTTAGCAGTTGCTTGTTGAGTGCGTGATAGAACACTAATCACCGTATTGGCGACTTAAAAATCTTTAAAGGGGTCATATGATGCGATTAAAATTTTTCCTTTCTCTTTGAAGTGATACAAGCTCTTGGTGCATAAAGAAGATCTGTAAAGTTGCAAAGAGTAAAGTCTCAAATCCAAAGAGATATTCTTTATAAAAGTTAAGAGTCAACCACGCCTACCTAAAACGGCTCGTTCTAACACGCCCCCACATGTCTACGTCATGATGTGGGAAGATTTGCATAACACCGCCCAAATGTTCACGCAAAGAAAGAAGGTGTAACTTTGATTTGCGCTGTAGTATTGTTGTTTGTGCGTGCGCTCATCCGAAGCGCGCAAACCCGCGCCTCAGAACATGCCCAAATATTAAGCTCTCTCTGAAGTGTTGTTTAAATAGACAAATTCACACAAAAATTATGTCAAAATGCCCGTCTTGGTAAGTATCCTATAGCAGACATAGCCGGCTGAACGTAC
>NW_015558577.1:136569-136760 GCF_001515605.1 Sinocyclocheilus anshuiensis | reverse complement strand
CCGGCCGCGCCGTTCTCAAGCCCGCCGGCCGTTCCTCACTCTAGCTCGCCCGCCGCTGCTCACTCTAGCCCACCGTGTGTGACGCTGTGTGTTTTGTTGTGAAAGCGAAATACTTCGTTTGGCCTTCCAAAAGAGGACACAACTAGAAATCAGTGGTTAAGTTGTATTTACAACACTGTTCCAGAACAGTT
>NW_015558577.1:130746-135949 GCF_001515605.1 Sinocyclocheilus anshuiensis | reverse complement strand
CGGCGCGATGCAACGCAATGCGTAAAAAGACAGTATAAATCATTATAAGCCGTAATTATGTCCCCACTGGATGCAACACATGCCTCGTTTATAATGGGTTTTAATGTTTTTGTCTCATCGCTCTGGCCGGGACATGTCATCACAGTATGGTAGGGGCGTAACATTTCCGTCACATGCTTGAGGTATTCGGCCAATCACAATGCACTGGATAGCTGGCCAATCAGAGCACACCTCGCTTTCTCAGACCGATGAGCTTTGTAAAAATCGACGCGTTTCAGAAAGGCAGGGCATAGAGGAGAAACAATAATGTACAGTATGTGGAAAATAATGTGTTTTTTGAACCTTAAACCGCATAAACACATTTCATTACACCAAATACACAAAATAATGTTCTTTTTAGCAACATCATATGACCCCTTTAAGACACCATCAAAACCCAAAGTGGTTGTTTTGTCTTTTATTCTTATAAAAGACAATTAAATGTACACATCCTCATAACTCCCCATGTTTTTACCAAACACAAAAAATTTAATTAATCAAGTGCAGATGGATTATGGATATGCCTACCCAACCTTCTGCTCAAATACTTCTCCAAAAGACATGCTTAGTTATACATGCAACAGTATTAGGTTCAATGTGCTTAGTGTTATAAAGCAAACTCAAACGGTTTACTCTACAAGGAAATATATTATTACAACATTTACAGTTCATGAATACATTCCATATTAAAATATGGAAATGTTAATCCTGAAATCAAGTCAAGACTATCTGTGATAATCATGGTGGCAGTTTTAAGCAAGGTGAAATTATTGATAAAAAAAGATTTGTTTTTATTATTATTTTTAAATAAGTGCTCTGTTTGAGCAATTGGCTTTTTATTCACTTTTAAAAAAGTATCTCTCAAACAGATTTTTCACATAGGGCCTTTCTTTGAGGATTATTTTTTCTTATTCTTGGTTTCTATTATATGCACATTTTTGTCTGTTTCTTTTCTGTGAATGCATTCATGCATGTCTTCTGTAAAGCATTTTGTTAACACTTTACACAAATAAAGCTTTACTTACAGTGTGCAGACGGCTTGACACATTATAAACTGATAAACACAAATCATCTTACATGAGTGAATTCAGCCTCAGGAAATAATAATCAGTCATGCAAAACTTACAAATACAAAAACGGTCCCTGTATATTGTTATTGCCTTCAGACTGAATCTTGACATAACTCATCAAATGTGCACACACACACCTGTAGGAAACTATAAAGGTGTAAAAAGACTATATCCCTCAAGGCTAAGACAAAACCTGATTACTAGGCCAACATTGAATCTTTTTTTCATCAAAGACATCAAAGCTTTTAAACTGAGCTAAAAATACTTGAAAGATATTACTCAGAATTCTAAATTGCAAAACTCAAAAGTTAAATATCAAACCAATATATTGCCTGATATTTGCATCATATAAAGCCGAATAAAGTAAAATAATGATAGATAACAATTTCTATTTTAAAATAATTTTAAATATTATTGTTAAATATTATGACAAGAACAATTCCAGTGGCCAGTCATTGTAATGCCGTGGTCGAGCAGGAAGTGAGGAATGGCTTTGGAAGGGCACGTCAAGGCCCTGTGTTTAAAATACCAGCCACGCCAATTAACTCTGAATAGACTGCTATCAGAGGGAAGTGTGTGTGTTTTTTGTGTGTATGTTTAGGAGAAAAAGATATTTAAAGAATACTCTGATAGTCACGCTTTCTTGTTGTGTAGCGTAAGTGTGAGAGGAAGAGTAGTCTGTGACAGGATGAGAGGAAGGATGTAGCTTTCAGCTCAGGGTTGAAGGAAAGCAGGCGAGTTTGAGCCGTGACTCATAGACCACTGAAAGATAAGAGACTAAACTTCCCTGCGTGTGCTGAATGAGGGATGCCGTTATACACAAAACAGCTCTTCTGTTATTAGGGTGCCATGAATTCATTTTTTTTCTTTCCCCCAAATACATATGCACTCTTTTGTTTTATGTTGTTTTTAAGTTTTATGGGTTCTGTGTTGATGAATTTTTATCATTGATTGGGCCAGTGATAATTCCAATTTTAATATTTCTAAAATTATGTTTCAATGGTTAAATTAAAATTTAGTAATAAAAAAAACATGTATAATTAATTGAGGTTATGAAATGTAACATCAATTTATTACAAGTTTAACAAAAATTAAATTTTATGGCCCTATAAAATCTGGTTCATTAAAACGAAAATGGTTAAATTAAATTTTAATAATCAAAAAGCATTTCTAATCATTTTAATTCATAAAACTTTATCAGTTGAATAATTTCTTTACATTCTTACAGGTTGTTTACATTTATCGGAAATTTCAGGATTTAACACTTCTTAAAATAAAAAACAGTGGCAATCAGATGAAGGCATAAAACATTAAATATTTAATTTATCTTTTAAAATGTAATTAATGAAAATTATAATAATTCTTGTTATATTTTGGTAAACAACGTGCTGCACAAACAAGGTCTACTGTTAAAATTAAAACATGGAAGAAAAATTGTATTAAGAAGATAGGGAGTACATTCTACTGTAAAAAATTAATATTTCTTCAAGAACTTAAATCTTGATGGGTTGTTATGAAGACTTTCGGAGACACTCGTTCACACAGAGACACGCAGAACATGCTGACTTCATATTTATATAGCAGTCTTTTTGCACTTTAATATTTACATGCATAATCTGATTAACCCTACTTTTGATTTATTCATTCAAAATTTGCCAAATTCCATGACATACCATGTTATACTGTAAATTCCATTTTTATGACTGGATTCCATTACCGTGTCCTCATTTTCCACATCACGGAAATCATAGGGCCGTAAATGTGCTTATTTTCAGCTCTGTCTGCTGCAATACTGAGCTTCTCACATTAAATGAAAGATGCCTTTTATATGTGACTCAAGTACACAAGACTGATCATCACTCACATGAACACAGACCCTCGTTTCACATCCCTGACTAATTGCTGCAAGGCACCACTGCTTAGACATGGAGCGCTATTGAAATTTGAGTGATGAGTCCCCTCTAGCTCTGTCATGAGGCATCATAAGTGTCTTTCTGTCTCATACTCCCTCTCTGAAACTAACATTTGTTAATTTCTTCACTATAAATGGATAGTTCAGACTCTGAAATCCTATTAGATTAAGCACTTTTAAAGCTAATGTAAAAACATTATGCTTGCATCTGTGCAATGATTGAATTCTGTAATAGGGTCATGGATTGACTGATTGAACTACCAACATTTTAGGTTAACATTTACATTGTAAAATAGTGGCTAAATTGGGATGGGTCACTGAAATGGGCCTTTTTTTTGTCTTGTTTTGTTTTGTCTTTTTTGTCTTGTTTGGTTGATGTTTTTTTGTCTTAATTTGACATGAATGTCATGAATTAACGCTTCTTGTTTTATGTTTTAGCATGTTTCTGTTGTCTTTGTTTTATAAAAAACCTCTGTTGAAGGCACTGATTTACAGTTTTACCATGGACGGTTAAGGGTTTTTGTGGCACTCTGCTTTGTGTTATGCTTAACTGTTCCTAATCATGGTAAAATCTCTGTAGCACTTGGTATGTTGTGACTTGATGATTGCGTTATATTACTTATTGTGTTTGATGTTTGAGATTAAGCACACTTACTGTGAGAAGTAGTGTTGTATTTTAGAGTCCAGCAGCATTACACTTCATCAAGGTTTGTAATTAGACTTGCTGTTGCTTCCTGTTTTTGGCCAGTTTTGCAGAGGACTAATCTGGATGCACAAATGCATTTGCGTGCCAAGAGCGTCACATAAATACTTAATGCTGGCTGATGTCAGATGTGTGAAGGTTTAACTCTGTGCAGAGGTTTTAATTGCATCTAGAGTTTGCCGTTATGCTGGGAGCTTTGGTGGGGGGTTATATAATTATGTAGCAGACGTAGATTCCAGGGTTTCTGCAGTGCAGACGTCTGGGTTGTGTCCCAAATCTAACGGTCCCAAAGACACTCTCAATGTTGCTGGCAGATTTAAGAATATCTGGAGAGAAACACAGGTGCTGTGCTCTCTAACGTGTAGGGTTTGTTCTGTCAGCGTTTGCTCTGGAATGCATATCTGTAGCACAATAAATTTCGTTTAAAGGGGTGGTTCCACTGCTTTTTTTTGTAGGCTTGATTGTGTTTATAGGGTGCAGTCTAACATGTATTAATGCTTTGTTTAAAAAGAAAAAAAAAACGCATTATTTTTCACATAATTTACCTTTATTCCACACCACTCTGTCCCTTCTCTGAGAAACGCGCTGATCATTTCCTGCTTTTATGAAGCCCCGCCCTCATAAATAGGCGATGGGCTCTGATTGGTTAGCTAGCCCAGTGTGTTGTGATTGGCTAAACCGCCTCTAGTGCGCGTCTAAAGCCCCGCCCCTCACCTCAGCGGCATGTGCTCCGGTTGTATTGTAAACAACGGCGTCGTTAATATCGCTTATCAGTTTGAGCCTGATTGAGAAGCAGAGGATATTATTGAAGAGGATCGCGCAGAACCTGTGCAAGCACGGCTTTTAATGGTAGGCCTATGTTTTTTGTTTGTTGTTGTCTCATACTTTTAGATATGCTGTTATTTGTAAATGCTACTTCTTATGTTAGCTTTTAATCTACGGTTTTATCCTGATTAAAGCTTTAATACAGTACGCCAACCGCACGCCATGTTTAACGCTTCTCATAGCTATGTGAAAATAAGTGTATAATTGTAACAGTTCATTGTTGGAGCGGAGCTGAGCTGAATGAGAGAGATGCTTTGTCTCAATGTGCCTACTTATACTACGCCCTTAAAGTATGTACTCTTTTGGTGAAGAAAAAGTACACACTTTTGAGTGTGTAGTAGCTAGAAGAGTAGGCAAGCTTTGGGACATACTATAACATCATATAGACTAATTGCGTCTTTAACTGTCCGTTCAGTCACATAATTACACGCATCCTGTCACTGTAAACTGGCCTGTCAATCATCTTGTCACAGTTAACATCCACCACATTTCATTTCATTTAACTTCCTACCATATTGGAGAGTAATGAAGTAGCACGTTGATCTGCCAGCTGTGGGTCTGTATGCAGAGAAGTCTGCTCATATTTTTTGCATGATGCATTTAAAAGTTAATGGCCAAACGGATGTTTATAAAAGTTTACATTGTTGTTGCACA
>NW_015558577.1:103429-130548 GCF_001515605.1 Sinocyclocheilus anshuiensis | reverse complement strand
TTTTATCCTGATTAAAGCTTTAATACAGTACGGCAACTGCACGCGCGTCCATGTTTAACGCTTCTCATAGCTATGTGAAAATAAGTGTATAATTGGAACAGTTCATTGTTGGAGCTGAGCTGAATGAGAGAGAGAGATGCAGAGCAGGGAGACATGAGGAACAGTATTAAGAACCGCTGCTTTAGAACATTGATTTTGAAACTTGTGAATCCATTAGAATCCTTAGCAGACAGAATCGCGATTCATATATGAATAGATTTTTACGTACTATTTTTACTCTAGTTTTCGCTTCCTTTTCTCTAAAGCAGCGCAGCATGGCCTCGCCCCCTTTGCTGCCTTTTCCCGAGGGCGGGGTTTATCTGGGTTTGTGACGTCACGAACCCGGGAAGTAACTTGTTGTAGTCCCTACCAGCCGTTTTTGTAGGCATTAAACTGCCAGAATTTTAAAAGACGATATCTCAGTTTGCATTGAACTTTCAGCTTCGTAACTTTGCAGATATTGTTTATGCTCAAACAGCAACATTACACACTAACTAACATTAAAAAAGTGAAATCGCAATCAACCACCCCTTCAATGATTTCACAAATGATTTCGCAATATGCTTGGTGCTACTTTGAAACAAATTTGACAGAATTTAAAAGCTGAGACTTTATGAAACAATAAATGTCTTTTGATGGTCTTAAAGGGTTAGTTCACCCAAAAATGAAAATTCTGTCATTAATTTCTCACCCTCATGTCGTTTCAAAACCCGTAAGACCTTCGTTCATGTGACATCAGTGGTTCATCCGCAATTATACGAAGCTACGAGAATACTTTTTGTGTGCAAAAGAAAAAAAAAAAAACGACTTTATTTAACAATTCGTCTCCTTGGGAACATTTCAGTTGCGTTGCTGTCTATGCAGGGTCAGACAGCTCTCAGATTCCATCAAAAATATCTTAATTTGTGTTCCGAAGATGAACGAAGGTCTTACAGGTTTGAAATGACATGAGGGTGAGTAATTAATGACAGAATTTTCATTTTTGGGTGAACTAACCCTTTAAATGTGGTGTGACAGATTGCTGTAGCGTGTCATTTCAAGTGGCACGTGAACCACTCTTTCTGCCATTTACATTTAGTCATTTAGCAGACACTTTTATCCAAAGTAACATACAAATGAGGACAATAGAAGCAATCAAAACCAACAAAAGAGCAATAAAATGTAAGTGCTGTGACAAGTCTCCATTAGTTTTTAGTAAACTAGAAAAAATATATTTCGAAAGTAGTATTTTGCTAAATATATGCACAGTAATACATATTCGTTATAACTTGTTGTCTTCATTATTTAATGATTGTTTGAAAAATCTTACATGAAAACGAGTTTTTATTACAGCAACTGTTTTAATGTTTATATGTGACCCTGGACCACAAAATCAGTCATACTGTAAGTCGCCAAATAGCCAAAAATACATTGTATGGGTCAAAATTAACGATTTTTCTTTTATGCCAAAAATCATTAGGATATTAAGTATAATGTTCCATGAAGGTAAATTTCCTACTCTAAATATATCAAAACTTAATTTTTGATTAGTAATATGCATTGCTAACTTCATTTGGACAACTTTAAAGTTGATTTTCTCAATATTTTTATTTATTTATTTTTTTTGCACCCTCAGATTCCAGATTTTTAAGTAGCTGTATCTCGGCCAAATATTGTCCTATCCTAAGAAACCATACATCAAGCTTATTTATTCAGCTTTCAGATGATGTATATATCTCAATTAAAAAAAAATAATAATAATAATTTTCAACAATAAATTGGAGTAGAAACTTAATTATACAATTTAAAAAGTTAATTTAAAAGCTGCCGTTGCAAATTAAATGTTCATACAACTCAGTTTTTATTTCAGTGTTGATTAATAAATATATTTGATTCATTTCTTGATTATTAAATAAACTATTTTTGGTTTCTAAAAAATTATTTTGGTGCATCACAAAAAAATAAAATAAAAAAATATATCAAATATTTTTTTTTAACGTTCTTCTTGAGACCATACATAGAAATGTATACAGATGTAAAGGAATTGCAATACTAGCCCTGGACTAGCACAATATCGCTGTATTTTTACTAGTTATAGTGTTGACCTAGAGCAATGATATCTTGTGGATCATTATTTTTTTAGTTGTGTTTTTTTTTCTTCTTTAACAGTATGTTGGGCTGGGTTGGGCTGTGTTGTTGAATCAATGAGGCTCAGTGTGACCCTGAACAGGCCCGGTCACATACAGCGGCAGACTGAATTATTATTGACCAGAGAGCACAGCATTAGCCAAGCTGCCACTCCCATTACAACAACTGAATGCGTCCCACAGATAATCTAAAGACACTCAGGAGGATTGACTTCATTTAGGCCGCTCAAAACACTATCACACTCTGTAGTGCAACTTCCTTTTGTGCCTTTGCACTGTAATCCAGGAAAAATTTCCTATTTCTGGCATAAGCCAAGAGGTGAGTCACTTAGCAGAACAGCACATGAGTCTGAAACTGAAAGAGGAAATGGGGAAAATGAGTGCTGTTGTAATTTTCTGGATAGTCTGTACAGCATATAGGTGATGACAGAGTGCCAAAACACTTGGAAGGCAACCAAATATGATACTGTCCTAATGATATGACGATGGGCTCATTCCTATTGAGAGTGATTTATAAAGTGCAGTAAAACATCACACACAGATATGCTGTTTTTATGTTTTCCTGTGAATTGCACGACCCACCCACTTGACACTTCATGCATTGTATAAGGCTTATTGCGAATTATCTCAAAACGGCAAGTTTAAATCTGATTGGCTGGCTTCATGTAGTTTCCAGCAGTCAAAGTGCAGGAGTTATCAGTCCACAAGGAAACAAATTTGCATGTGTCTCCAGGCTTCTACAATGAGCTCAAGTAGTTGTTGATGTTAATACTGATTTATTAGTGCCTTTTCATGTAATTCCTAAGGTGTTGTGAGTCCAATCCAAGAAAAACACTTACTGGAAGTTACTTAAGTATTTTGAATGAATCATATGACATTTCAAAACATGGAGCTTTCTTAGAGGCCCTTAAATGCTCACTGTTAAATCTTTATCTCAAAGCAGAAGTGTTATTATTGTTAATTAAAACTGTTAAAAACTATTTTGTTAATTGAAATAAAGCCAAAATAAAACAAGATTTAAATATTAGAACTTAAATTAAAATGATAACTGAAAATGTAAAAATATAAGGTGATCAAAATATGAATAAAACTATAGTGGTAAAAAAAAGCATGTGATCATTTTTAGCTGTAGTCACAGTCATAGCTTAGCAGTGATGTAGTGTGTTCACAGAGACAGTGTATGACACATGTAACTGACGTGTCTTTGGTCATCAGTGATTTTGGAGGAGTTTTGGGTGAGGCTGGCATTGACCTCAGAGAAATCACAAAGTACACAGGCTGGATGACTGTGTCCAGTGCTGTTAGTCAGACTAAACCCACTCCACCACCGGGGATTTACAGTGTCCAAAACAGCCACACAACACGTTTCTAAGTAACATTTCTGTTGTCACTGAAAGTGAAGTAACCCTGTGACCTGAACCCAGCTGATTTTTGCGATACTATCAATTTTTGTGCCTAAATGTACAATCCACCAACAAGCTCTAACTCAGATGAGTGCGTGTATGCAAAATTAATTGTCAAAATTTTTTTTAAAATAAATCAAATAATAATAAATGTATATACACTACTGCTCAAAGGGTTGGAATAATTTTAAAGAAATTAAATATATTAAAATATATATTTTAAAATGTTTATAAAAAGTCTTTTATGCTCATTAAGGTTGCAGTTTTTTTTAGATGTATTTCAAATAAACAGTAAAAACACATTGTAATTGTATGTAATTATATTATTATATTATAAAATATTGAAATATTACTGGAGTTTAATAGAACCTTTTTTGTATAGTGGAAAAGAATCTGTTTTGTGTTGTAATATGTTTTCAAATTTATTCTGTGAATTTAAAATCAATAAATGAAATATAAAATGTAAACTAATAAAAGAAATTCAAAATAAACCACTTACTAAAAAAGATGAAAAATTCTGAAAATTTTGAATTGTTTACCTGCATGTGTTGTGACCATTGACATCAGAGAACTGAACATATGAATGTTATGTTAAATTATTAAAATTTTAACATCTCAGGAGATTTGTCAAGTAAATATTTAAAAATCAAAGGGGTTCAGCTGACAAAAGAATTGGGGAATACTTGATCTATAGAAATAAACATATGCCGTTACACTCGCGCCTGGTTAAGAGAGGCACCTGAGGCTCTGCAGGCCCAAACACATTGCAAACTCTCTGCGCTCACACGTGGAGAGGATTATGGTCTTATCACACTGACACTGTTTTGAGAGTATTTCCCCTGTGATGGCTCTCTGGCCAAGAGATAATATTTACCTGATGCGGTCCATTAGAAGACGTGGCGTGAGATCAGAGCGGGTTGTTGTTGTGTGTTTGTGTGAGTGACAGAATGCTCTAATGATTTCATTTCTCAGCCCCTGAGATCAATTCACAAGCTCTTACACTGAACGCCCTCTGTGGAGCTCATCCAAAATATGTTTGCTAAACGTTCCCCTGTGTCTTGTGCCGGGAAAAGCCACAAACTTCCCGTTCCTGCTTTTGATATCATTTTATTCTCAGTTCAATGTGTGTCAGAGCAGATTTCGGTAATTGTGATGAATTCGACTTCTCAGTCGTTTATTCACTCCCCCAACTTCTCCTATGAGATCAAGACCTTTAACTCAAGACAAAAGCCTTTTGTTTTGTTATTTCATCTGTGGAGGATTTGCCACTGCCAGTAAGCAGCAGAGCATGATGGGGTAGAATACACCCTTCCCTTTCATAGCAGGCCTTTCGCAATATATACACAGTCGCCTTAATGTGATTATTTGAGCTAATATTATGTGCTTTAAATTCCAACCACTCACTGTAAAAAAAAAAAAATCTGTGACATTTACGGTAAAATACCGGCAGCTGTGGTTGCCAGAACTTCACCGTAAAAAATATGGTAGCAACATTTTAGGTTTTACAGACTTATCTTAAATTCACAATAAAATACCATATTTCATTAACTGATGTAATGTTAATAAACCAACATATTGAAGTACTAATATCTGTTTTGAACCATTGTAATGCACTGATAACCACCAAAAACTGGTGGTGATGAGAAAGTCACATGATGAACCAGAGCTCATCACAAACAGCTTTTCTACCAGCTGAGGAGGACAATACTTATATATAGAAGGTGCACAGTGTCATTCACACAAACATAACCCCCAACATGGTGACACACATGATACTGAAATAATGCAATAAACATTAATTTAACAACATTAGATGTAAGATTAAACCCTAGTGTAAACAACTGATAAGAAAAAACTAAGGAGAAACATGTTATTTCAACAAAAAACCATAAAATATGAAGTGTCATGCAGGGAATTCTGGGAGTGTCATTTTACGTTTTTTCACTGTAAATTATACAACGACTTTTCTTTTTCACTTCCAAAAACCGTATTTTTAACAGTATTTTACTGTAAAATCACATTAAATGTAATTACATTTATTCACCGAATATAGTATGGAAACTTACTGTTAACCAGTTAACAGGTTTTTACTGTAGCATTTTTACAGTCTTTTACTGCTAAAATCACAATTTTTTTTGACAGTGCTTATTATCATCCAAATGAAGGAATTTAAAGGCTAATACTGCAAATGCCAAAAAGAGTGAACAGACAGTGGTTTGACACTATATTACAACCAATGCGGATCAAAAAGACCATCATGAAATAAATATTTTAGTAACATAATAACAACAATGATTAAGACTGTCTATGTAACACATTAATTTGGTGTGATTATGGAAAAATTATTAATGGATTTAATGCACTCAGCCCAGAGACCTGTACGTCATCTTACATTGCATGCAGTTGCTGATGAACATGATGCAGGACGACTATCTGTGTGATGTAGCCTATTAGAATGTAGTTATATGCCCCTAAAATTCAAAATGTAGGGCAAAAACTGCCCCTGTATGGATTTTTGTCTTATATTTATAGTATATGATATAGTTCAGCAATATCAAACCAGCAAGAGTGTTTTTTTTACCGAATATCAACATGATTGCAAATATGATATTGATTTTATGCAACAGTTCAATAAATAAGTTAATATTGTGGTATTTTATACACAATATAGTCTGTTTTTGTTCAATTTCACCAACGAAAATAGTTCCAAAGCGAAAGCAGAACTATTCTGCCTTTCCGAGCTACACGCAGCAGTTTCTTTACAGAATGAATCCACATTTTGAGCGAATCGAGTGAGCCAATGATTCAGTGACCCATTCATAAAGACAGTCACTTACTTCATTTTTCATATTTAGAGTAGGGCTGCCGCGATTCGTCGATTTTATTCGACTATTCGATTTTTAAAAATCCTCGACTTCATTTTGCTGGCGTTGACTAACCGGCAAAATACCGGAAGTGGCGCATTTCACGGACGAGAATCCATAAAACACATTATTAGACTATTTCCCAAGGCTGCATGATATATTAAACCCATTTAAAAATCATAATTAAGCATAATTGTGAATTCACAAACGCTACGATTTAATTAAATAATTATATGCGATGCAGTTCTAATACAGTATATGCGCTTTAATTATTTACATGCGTGTAGGTTAAGTACATGAGTCACACAGCGGCTCCGTTCACAGTAGTTCCACAGGAACTGATATCATTTACATGTGGAGCATCTCAAACTCCATCTCTGCATGTTGTTGTGAGTTTGGTTTTTTTTTCCATTTTCATTTTTCTATACTCTGTTTTAATGGTTAAATTAAATTTTATTAATCAAAAAGCCTGTCTAATTAATTGAGTTTTACAGTTTTATCTTTACCAAATTCTGTTTTCCATAATTTTCTGGATTCCATTTTAATGGTTCCATTAAATTTTAATAATGAAAAGCATATCCAATTAATTGATTTTATATTAAAAAAAAAAACTTCCTTGTTTACTTTCCTTTTTTTTTCAGAAATACTGCACATTTACATTTTTCTCCTAAATAAATTCTGATACATAACTTTTCTGGTAAATACTCCTTTAAAAAGTGTTTTTTTATTATAATTTTATTATTAGTAGACTAGAACACGTGGATATGTTGTCATTCTTACACTATAATACTGAACTTTGATTTCAGTGATTTGGACTATGAGATGGACACTTGCTTCTTGCACTCTATGTTGCACTTTACTTTTGCTTTAAAAAAAGGATTTCATAGAAATTTGGATTTAATTTGGTTTAATAAAATAGTTGAATAAAATATTCTTAAGTAAAATATTTGATTTTGTGTGCGGGAAATTAATCGTTTAGATTAATCGATTAATCGATAAATTAGTCGATAGATTAATAGAAATAAAAATAGTCGTTAGTGGCAGCCCTAATTTAGAGTATCATTTTTTTGAAAGAAAGCAAGAAAGAGAAAGAAAGAAAGAAAGACTTTAATATTTCAGTATTCAGTAATGGCCTTTTAAACCCATGAATCTCCTAGCATTATTTATGCAATTCTAATTAGTGTAAATGCATTCATGCCACCTCAGTCTCTGCAAATATACTTAAATACTTTTCAGATGCAGCTTCTGAAAAAATTATGGCCACATTGTAGCCTTAAAGGTTTGTGTCGTAAATTCTATGTTGAATCGAAATATTTCTTTCTAAATCTATTTTTGTAATGTTTATTCAATTTATTCTCATTTAACACTATAATGACTTCGTGGGTAATTTCTCAGCTCAAATTGATGTGCAATTAATTTAATTCGATTGATTAGTTAATTGGCACAGCATGAATTAATTAAATAAAAAATGTAATTACTTGACAGCCCTGAAAATATGATGATGATGAAGAAAATAATAATATTAATAATAATTATTATTATTATAATAAATACCTGTTACGCAGCCTAAATAAAATCACACGTTTATGTTTCTAATTTCAAAGACCCTCATTTTTTAAACAGAAGTGCTAAAAATGCTTTTGGAAAACGCACCCCTGTACATGATATGTGAATCTCAGCAGATTTTAATGGCAGCTGTTTCCTGCAGTAACAGGAATGTTGAGTATCAAGAAGTCTGGTAGACCATCCTCACTCTTTTCTCCATGTTTGTTTAAAGTTTTTTGGCCTCAGCAAGCCTGTGATAGCCGTGAAGTATTGCTATGTCTTTGACTGCACAGGAAGAGTTGAGGTGACACTTTAATGGCTGATTTTTGTCCTCGTCTGACCCGTTTTCCTGGAGCGTCCAGGCCTCTTCCATTTAGTGTGCGGAGCGGATGATGAATTTCTGAAGCACCGTTCATTAATATGTCAGAGGAGTAACTGTGCAACATCCACTTGATGTTTGGCAAGTGCTGTTCATCGTGAAGGGCTAAATAGACTTTTCCAACATGGGTTCCAGAGGCCATTTGTAAAGTTATCTCTGTGTTTGACATAACCTTATCTAGACATTCAAGACATTACTTAACATAGCTGGCTAGATGCGTCATGATGGCTGGACTGTTACAGTAGCTCATGGCTGTCAGCTGTACGCCACTGGTGCTGCCCTACCCAGAATTCCATTCGTCTGTGGCAGAACGGCTTGTCCTTGCTTCCCCCGAGAGCCGTAAAACCCACTCTGAGAGTCTGACTCATAACAGGGCGGTGTGCGTCTGGTGCACTTGGCTGCAAGATTGACCTCTGGAGCGGCCGTGGGTGCCGGGAGCGAGCGCTGTCCCTTCAGACGGACCTCGGCAGCTCCTTCCACTGAGGAATTTGTTTATTTGTGGCATAGCTACAAATAACGAGAGCATTTATGCACAACTGAATAACTTCCTGCTCTCCAGGCAGGCTCATAACAAAAACAGGCCGAAAGGGGATGTAGTGGACGCTTACAACAGACTTAGTGTGGTCTTACAAAACATTTGTTTTTTTTCTTGTTGCAGTCCACTTACAATGTTAGTCAAGTTGTCTTGCATCACACTCTTAATTATTTTTCATAATTTTTCACCCTCTCACACTGACCCCTACAATTAAACAGTCTGTGCTTTTAAAACTTCTACAGTATGTGAATGCACTGGTATGGCCAACCTCTTCACACATTTACAGTTGTGGGTTCGTTGGCTTGACAAACATGTTTTTTTCCTGCCTTGTTTTTCTGTAATAGCGTCTTGTAAAGCTTGTAATGAATATTTTTAAAATGATTTGTATGGCAACTTAAGGGTTTAAATCTAATTGTAATTATTG
This sequence comes from Sinocyclocheilus anshuiensis, assembly GCF_001515605.1. NCBI lineage: Eukaryota > Metazoa > Chordata > Actinopteri > Cypriniformes > Cyprinidae > Sinocyclocheilus > Sinocyclocheilus anshuiensis. Next base: position 121,233 of record NW_015558577.1, on the reverse strand, counting down.
TAATATGAAACAAGAATGCTATAGGCCCGTTATTTAAATGGTAAAGTATGCATATGCCAGAGTTAGTTTTTTTTTATGGTTTTCAATGGCAGCCATAATATTTTAAAGTGGGCTTCAATTGAAAATTAAGTCGAAACTTAGTTAATAAACAAGCAAATAAGCTTAAACTGAATTTTCAACTGAAGCCCACTTTGACATAGCATATTTTTTTCTTTTTGATATATTGAATTTATTTATTTCATTTTTCCCTTCATTTTAAGTCCGCCACCTGTTTGTTTTTCCTGTGTTCACAGGCTTTTGGCAACGCTAAAACAGCCCATAATAACAACTCAAGCCGTTTTGGGAAGTTCATCCAGGTGAACTATCAGGAAAGTGGCACAGTTAGAGGGTAAGAGCTGCATAAGTCTGCAGTCTTGTAGAGGTGTTTGAAGCCCTGTCTAATTTGATGTTTGTTCTTATCCAGGGCATATGTGGAGAAATACCTGCTGGAGAAGTCCCGGCTCGTCTATCAGGAACACAATGAAAGGTATGAGATCTTGTATGATTTGTTGATGCTGTTGAATATTAATTTCAACAGTTAAGAAATTAAGTCAGCTGCTGAATTTAAATATTTTGTAATTAAATGGACATTATTATACTGGACTAGACAACAGTTTATTTAAACTCGAGAGAGTGTAGATTTGGTAGAAGCTCATGAGGAAATAAATCCAGTAGTGAACATGTGGGAATCATTTCTCCACAGTGTTCAGTGTTGTCAGAGTAATTTTTCAGTTTATATGTGTGACTCTCAGCTTTATCTACTGGCTGTCATTACTAGTCCCACTGGTTTTATGGCATAAGGGTTTATGAAGGAAACAGAACATAATGTCCTTGTTTTTGGGAGTTAGGTGTAAATCACATCAGTCATACTGTACTTGAGTATTGGGGACATGCTTTATCAAACTGAAAGCAGCTTAGCATCATATGATGCAAAACATGATAAAGTGACAATCAGTAAAGCTATTAGGCTTGCCGCGATAGACGGTGCTGACGGTGATACCGGTGTTAAGCCGCAACACCGGTTATGTCACTTGCCCACCGTGGCACCGACCCCCACCGTCGTTTAGATTTTTTATAGTAATAAAAATCATTTAGTTCAGTAAAAGTACAGACACTACAATTAAAAACTGAATGCGGCTGCTCAATGCAGCGTTCCGAAGGACAGTCGCATCACAGATCAGATTTAATTTATCCAGTGTTGTTAATAAAAGTTCTATGTTTTATATATAGGCTAAAGTGAGTTTGACGTTGTATTTTGTTGTTGCATTCAAGCAATTGATGCCGACCTGCCGCTAATTCGAAAGTGAAAGTAAAATATGCACGGCGCTTTTAAGCTATTTAAAAACTAAGGAAAGCGAGGAAAAGAGGGAAAATTCAAATGAACTAAAAATGAACAATTGCTTTACGCCAAATTGCCGCTGTTTCAAAGTGAAAGTAAAATGCGCACGGCGCTTTTAAGCTATTTAAAAGCGAAGGAAAGCTAGGAAAAGAGGGAACGCCCCCGCCCCCACGGTGATACCGGTATTACCGGTGTTGTTACGCGTCGATTAACTGGTGGGAAAATGTCCTCACCGTCACAACCCTAAAAGCTATCTCTTTGTCATTCTCAGTTTTTGAGAATTACGTAATCAGATTACTTTAAGTAACTAGTGAAGTAACGCATTACTTTTTAATTTAGATGGAAATAGCTGAGTTACTTTTTTCAAATAAGTAACGCCACTTTGTTACCCGTGTATTGACTGACAGCTCTCATGTTGGAGTAAGTGCAGAGGCGTTGTTTGTGCTGTGTGAACATGATGCTTACTGTAGTTCTAGACTAAATGTGAACATGCATTTACTCATCTCACCTGCACAAAAACAGATTCAGCATTCCTCAAAATGAATAAAAACAGTCAAACTCAAGAATATTATACAAACCTGCAATAATAAAATGTTAAATAAGATAAATATAATTTATGTATTTAATCCCATTTTATTAACCAGTGTCTTTGCTTCTGACCTTCGATGATCCAATTCAACCATACTAAGCAAAAATGACACATTTGTGTTTCATTTTTGTTATTGCTGAATAGTTGAATTTTCTTCTCCTGCGTCATATTCTTCATGCAATATGTTTGAGCTGCGCCCTCTACTGAGGCTTATTCATTTCACTTTTGTTGTGAAAAGGGCTTTTACATTTGTAAAAGGAGAAGTTTTTTTTATATTAAAAACAAACAAGCAAGCCCTGCCTTAAAAAGTAACTCAAAAGTAACAATGCATTACTTTCCATAAAAAGGTGATTAGTTACTTTTTTAGGCAGTATTGTAATGCATTACTTTTAAAAGTAACTTTCCCCAACACTGCATATTAGTACCTAAAGTGTACATATTAGTATCTAAAAGGTTCAAAAGTGCACCTTTTGAAAAGTTACTGTCACATTGACAGCTTTTGTTCCTTTTTTTCCTGAGAGTGCATACAATGACTTGAATGCACTTCTTCTTTGATGAACATGTTTTCAATTTCTGAATTAAAATTCATTAAATTCAAGTCAAAAATAAACCTGTAAACCTTCCTATAAACCTGTTGTGACTTAAGGAACTTTTTAAGGTGGTAGTCAGTTGTACATAATCCAAGCTGCTCCCATCTGGACCAAACTGTAACCCTTTATGTATTTATAGGCACATATGTTCATACTGCACCTGATTGTACATTGGTTTGTTCTTCCAGGAATTACCATGTGTTCTACTACCTGCTGGCAGGGGCGAGTGAAGAGGAGAGGACATTGTTCCACCTCAAAAAGCCTGAAGAATACCATTACCTCAATCAGGTACGGCCTGATACTGCTGCATGCACCATACTCACCATCAGTGACCCTATTTACTACTGGTATTAACATTCTTCTCAGATGATCCGATCACAAGTGGTCAGCCGAGACACATTGCCATTCACATCTGGCGTTAACATGCGTCTCCTGTGACCACTTGAGATCGAATTTCATTGAGGGGAGGGTCTCTGATTTCATGACCAGTGTGTCACTGCATGTTGATGTCAGGCTTACGGACAATGTTCCGTGAAGTTTTGTGCACATTTTTGTGTGGGCATTTCCAAATGTTCTAATTGCTTGAATGTTTTCTTTTCAAGTCTAGTCTGAACTAGCTGCAATAGTAGACAGTTATTTTGTTGTCCATTGTCCTGGGTGCATCAAGACAAAGAAATATACAAAGAAAACATGCGTTTCTCAACATCTTGAAAGGTGGTTTAAGAGATCCACTGTTTACACATGGAGCTGTCCACATATGACAATATCCTGGGATGTTTTTTTTTAAAGGGGAAAAAAAAAAAAAGATTATGTTTTGTTTTGTTTTTCCCTCCATGGAAAACAAAAAGAGAGATTTCGGAGAATGTTCATGCTGTTCTTTTCCATACAATTAAAGTATGTGGTAACCTGGGGTCTATATCTTTAAAAAGGCACTATAATAGAATTATTCAATATTCAGTTAAATTCAATAAATAGAATTAGTCAATAACAGCTTGGACATTCTGCTATAACTATTGTATTGCTTCTTTAGTGTGAGTAAATGATGATTTTAGGAATCATTTATAGATTTTGTTTAGCGATAGCACTATAGATTTGTATTTTTATATATTTTTTTTAATAAATAAAAAAATGCTATCAGTCAGATTAATCTTTAACTTTGTTTATTTTGTGTTTTTTTATTTTTTGGTTAATGAATCAAAATGTGAAAATGTGAGTGTAGGGAGGCTGAGAGAGAGTTGTACAAAAAGCATACAAAATAACTGTTGATCAGCACTTACTGCATACTGAGATGTCTTTTGCTCCATCTTTTTTCACAAAATCAGTGACCTAACTTTTTTCAGGTGCTGGAGCTAGATTGTCCCGCTTTAGTATGGAATGTCCTCTGACATGATTTTGTGTGACAGTAATAGCTACACACTGTGTTGTCGTGTTTTTTTTCTGTTTTATGACTGGTGTCAACCATTGTTAAGGTGCAGTACTGCTGCCTACTATGATAGATTTTTAACCTCATAGTTAGTAGAGCTGGATGTTGTTATGGTATGTGTAGTGAGAAGATATCAATATTTAATTTTTTTCATCATAAGTACCTGTATGTCAGGACCATGGAGCGCTGCCTCTGCTCTTAAAAATCAACAAAGCTTTGTTGACAAAATTGGATGGCAGCAGTTTTTTTTTTTTTGTGGTGTGCCCTTGTGGAGTCAGTTTTTGTCATGAGTGCGTGTCAGGCAGCTGCTCTCTGAGGCCGTAGCAGACCCATTGACGGATTCACTCTCACTGGGCAAACAGGAAGGAGGGGAAAATGGAGGAAACAGATTCCACAGTTCATTCCTTTCAGCTGGCCCAGTGGTCTCGCACACAGAGACGCTTTAAAACCTAATCCCCCCACAGAAAGCAGCCCTGTGCTCCTAACATGCCCCTCATTTCCATAACACACAACTGCCTCATGCTTTTGTTTCTGTGTGAAAAGCTGTTGCATGCAGCCATCCAGTCTTTTGTTTGTCTGTGTAACTATTTTGTCTTATGAAATGTTAAATGCTCAGGAATATTAACACTGCATGTGTTAATAACAGTTTTTGTCTAATATGTCTGTGTTTGTGTATCTTCCATTGCGAACAAACAGCTAAAATCTGCAGTCTGATTGGCTAGCTTTCACATCACACACTAAAAATATCAAAACCACTAGTGGGTTTTTGGTTGACTAGACAGTCATCATGACCCATTCCTACTCAGTAATTTTGACCAGCGTTTGACAGTCACTAGCAGAGGTCTTGGGGTTTCTCATAGAGGATCTCCGTTGTCTCCAGTCAAGAATCCCTCTTTTTGTCCTTGATCTCGTGCGTCCATCTGGCGCTGGCTGCACACACAAACTCCTCTATGCAGTTACATATTCAGCAGGAAAAACAGAAATATCAAGTTAGGATTACATACAAAAGTCCAAGGCTCCAGTGAGCTGAGAAACTTAATAAGGAAGAAACTTTAGAGGTGTGAATTCTTGTCATTTTTTCAAGTACCATTATAGTTGCTCTTTCTTAACTTCCGTCTCTAATGTCTTAAAGCCTCAAAAATGTGGAGAATTCACATTTAAAAAAAAAAAAACATTCAGAGAAATACAGTATATGCCCAGTTTTGGCTGTGGTTGTAGTTGTTTTGCTTTGCTAACAGTCAAACCGTTTTGAAAACTTGTTTAGGCAAGAGCAAATACTAAATGTTATTAGGTTTTCGTTAACGTTTCACAGTAAGGTTCAATTTGTTATTAATGCATTAGATGCAACAAGCAATCAACAAGTTTTACAGCATTTAATTTATTAATTATATAGAATACATATCAAATTAACCATGATTAATAATCATTGTTTTTCTTGTTAGCTATTGGAATATAAATGTTAACATACTGTATACAGCCTCATTGTAAAGTTTTATCAGATTCTTTATAAATTAAAAAAAATTCTTAATTTTATAAATCCTTATAAAGGTAAACATTCATTTCTCCTGGATATAAAAATTCACATATAACCCATTTCAAGATCTGTCATCTCAGTGTGTGCCATCTTTTGTCATAATCTATTTGGTATATATGTCATTTTGTGCTTTTGCTTTGTCGGAATGGAATACTAGCATACTACTAAATAGCCTATTAGTAGTAGGCTATTTATTTGAATTTACTGAATGTATTTTGATTCCCCAAACTGAAACAGTTTGTTGGGTGCAGCAATAATGTTTCAAACCATGGTATGCTGCACTGAAAAACACAGCTTTTTTTTTTTTTATCCAGAAATGTCCAGTCCAGTCACATAATAAGTTAAGAAAGACATTGAAATTGCAGTTAAAATTGAATGATCAAACTGTAAATTGGAGATTAAGTCCATTGCATTATGGGATAACTCCTACTGCACCTTTTAGCAAATGTAGTGGGTCATCTGAGTATTCCATGTGTAATTTTGTGCACATTATACTGTACATACTAAAGAAAATAGTATGAGTAGTGTGGCAGCATCCCATTCCGAGCATAGCCTTTCTGTTTCTAACCCAGAGCATGTGGCTATATTCTATAATGCTTTTGTTCTCCCATTTAAAAACTGCATGTGTTTAACAGGCATTGTGTGGAATGTTGCTCTAAACCCATCTACCTTACTTCCAGATGACAAAGAAACCTCACAGGCTGCACTGGGAAAATTACTATGAGAACGAACCGGTCAGTATTGAAATAATGTGTCGTTGCTGTACAGCGAAGAGTCACTGGCTCCACAAATCACTTTCCATATATAGCTTTTCCTTCGCACAATACACCACTCCCATCCTCTGTGTTTATGTGTGTGTGGCTTGGGATGTAATTAGTGTGCTCACTGCATCTCACTGGCTTTCTCTTAGGCTGTGCATATTGTTTGGTCATTGTGTTTTAGAGGTGTTCCCTGATCTGCCGTCATGCAATTCTTCTGCTTCTATAAATAGCTTGAACTCTGGGCATCTCGGTCAGATCTCTGTTGACAAGTAAACACAACAGTTGATTGGATAAGACTGATAAGCAACAGTACAAACAAGCTTTATTTGCATTGGGAGGGTGCTACAAATGTAAACTTGAGATCTTAGACTCTAATGACAGAGAACTTATCCCAGACTTCACTAGCTGAGAATTAATGGGTTAAATATTACTAAATAATACTGTTGTCACGATACCAAAAATGTTGTAGTCACATAGTACAAATACCAGTAAATTTCATTTGAAAAACATTTAATGTTAAATCAAATTAGTTAAGTATTAATGCTAATAATAATTATAAGTAAAGCATGTAGCTTTCAAATTATTTTCACATAATAAATATTGGTCAAGTGAAAAGCTAGTAATGCGATAATGAACAAAAACACAATTAATTGATAGTGGCAGGTATATTCGTCTGCATCTACACTATGAAACTTAATGAACAGAACATATAATTACTGTAGATTGACCATGTTGCCATATCCTCCTTAAATAAGCACTGTTTGCGTGCGCTGTTTGCAACTATACATTTAACCCTATAGTCATAGAATAGTGATACCACCTCGAATGGGCAGTTTAGACAGCTTTACAAATCAAATATAAAATATTTTTATAGATTGTATGTCAGTGCTCTAACAAAAACATAACAAATAATATATAAGCCCCATAAACTTCCATTAAACAGTCAAGTGGATTAATGTGGATTTTCCTTTTGTTTTGGCAAACTTGAAGGATGAAATAAAACTTTTGTCTATAGTAATTTATTAAAAAATCGGAATAACGCCTAGCATTTTAATAGTGAATTTCTTGCTCCCTGTTTGATGGCGTGACTAGACTACTGATGGAGATCTGATTGTTTAGTGCTGTAAACATTTTTTTCATGCACTTGGAATCAAGCAAAGCCACGTACTTTAGATTAAGCTTGATTTCAAGAGGTCTGAGATAAACTTTAACACTCTACATGAAAACAACTCACACAAACCAATGACCAAATCAACATGGGTATGTTGGCATGATTGTTGTTTCTGATATGGTTGTTGTATTTCCTGATTGTTGGTTCAGTGTCTGCATGTTCTCTGTCAGGGGTCTCAAACTGTCAGCCCCTGGATATGGCCCCTAAATGTCCCAACAACAATAGATCGCTCGTTATAATAAACATTTACGCTGATGAAGTCTTTTTATATATATATATATATATATATATATATATACTGTATAATTTGAGTTTGAGACCCCTGCTGTTTATGCCCGGTTTTGGACTTCCTGTGCTGTGTTTCAATTCACAGTGTACGTTATCATGAATGATTGTTTAAATAAACAGCAATCAGAAGGTAAGTGTTCATAATGTGTTAAAGTGCACAAGAAACATGAAGCTTCTGTACAGAACCATTGTATCCATGTATCCATGTCATTTTGCTTCAAACCCAAAGCATAATATGTCTGTCTGTTTGCTCAGGTCTGTTTTGGTTGAGAAGTTTTACAACGTTTAACTTTTTTTTTTTTAAACATTTCCTACCCTGAAAATGTGAATGAGAAAAAAACAAATCAGCAGGACTGGGTTCAAACCATAAAGCTTATAGAGTTTCAACAGTGTTTGCCTTTCCACTGCTCTGGTATGCTATAATTTTGGCATCAGTAATGAAGCGAGGCGATGAAGGAGACACTGTCTCATTAAGGGGAGGACGTGTGTGTAAATTTGACTGTGTTGTTGTGAGTAGGAAGCAGTTGCTCTGCCAGCTGGAGCCGACCTCTGTGGATGGCATAAGTCTTGCTTCCACATCTCCTTCACAACACTTTGCACCACTATAGTGAAAGAGCAGTTAGAAGTGCTGACAGCCCTTGAAATTATTAACTAGAGATGCAGCGATATAAAAATTATTGCCGATATTGTAAATCAATACTGTATAGATCAGTATTTAAAAAAACAAACAAAAAAAAAACAGCATTTACACTAAGGGCCCTATTATACAGTACACCTGGCACATTGCGATGCCAGGCGTGGCGCAAATGTTTTTTGCTCGTTTCAGCCCGATGCAGTTATCATTTTCAAGTCCAGCACTACCTTTGTAGCAAATAACAAATTTACTTGCGCCAATCTGTTCGCCCATGGGCATGCTGGTCTGAAAAACGAGGTGTGTTCAGGTGCATTGTTGGCATGTTGCTATTTTGAGGCAACTGAAAAAGATTGCGCCATTGACCAACTAAAACCTGGTCTAAAGTCATTGGCGCAGTATTTTTTTATTTTTTTATTTAGAGGGCGCATTAGTAAATATGTGCTTATAGGCTGATGCACAACGCTTATTACACACACAGGGACGTGCAGCAGCACACAAACATGCCAAATATTAAAAATGAAAGGATTACAATGTAAAAGATTATTATTGTGTACACTTTTTAACCTTGCGCACGAGCAGATCAGTTTCCTCTCTGGAGAAGCGTTCAGTCTTTGCTCCTGCAAATTCCGCTTTGCGAATCCGCCATGGTGCAAGCGCAACTGGATTTTAAAGGGAATAGGAGATGAGACTCTGATGTGTTTATTGCACATTATGCCCAAAAGACACCCATGACTCAATAAGAGAATAGGTACAACCGTTTTGGACCATGTGCCTGGGGCGCTGACCGTTTTTTACATTGTTTTCGTAGCACCCTCCCAAGTGGATTCGGACACGCCCTAAGTGCACCTGCACCATGTGCTTCAAACCATGCACTTAGATTGTTAAAATAGGGCCCTAAATCGCCAATCTATAGTTTTACAAGATAAAAATACTTGGTAAATAAAATCCATTTTATTTTAGAATTTTATCATTTTAGTGCTCTTGAACAAAACAAAACAAAAAACACAACAACACAACACAAAAAAAAAAACTAAACACAAAAACAAAAACAAAACAAAAAACACACAAAACAAAACAAAAAAAACGGGTAAAAATAGCCATCATTATTAACATGGGCCTACTCGGAGCAGTAGCTTTTTTTTTTTAAATACAATATACAATATACTTTTTTATACAATATACATCTCCTTCTCAACACTTTGCACGACTATAGTGAAAGAGCAGAAGTGCTGACAGCCCTTGTAATAACAGCTAGCAATATAAATAAAAACTAAAGTGCCAGTTTACAGTTTTAGACTAAAAATAATTTGTAAATTGAATCATATTGTAGTACTTTTGGGTAAATAAAATAAATAAACCAAAAAAGCCGTCATTATCAGTATGGGCCTAATCGGACCAATGTCTTTTTCCATGCATTCAAGCACCAATATAGAATTTTACAAGCGAAATTAAGAAATCAGACATCAAAGACCAATATTGGCTAAAATATGTCCTGTTATTAACTGCTTCCAGATTTGGCTTAATGAGGCGATTGCATTATCTTGGCCAGTATAGTTATGGTCACAACATATTGTGTATGTTTTTAACACTACATTGAGAACTACAGATCTTGTAGATGGGAAATTTCTTTCATGCTGCGATTTCTGAAAGTGTAAATTGATTCTTCCAGATTTACTTTGTGGGATGGTGCACATACACAGCTTCACTGAAAATGCTTTTCTTGTTCCATTTGATGGAATGAATCAAGTCATAAATTGCTACTTTTCGTATTGCCTTTGCTGGTGTGCCAGATTTCCAACGTGTGTGTAAAAGGCAAATCACTCTGAATTTTCCACTGCATGGGCAGAACATGCATATGCTAACATTCACCAGGGGCCTAATTTTCAACCAAAAAAATGTGTCGGCTCTTGTTTTTTTTTTGACCAAACTTCATAATGACATGGTGCTCCGAGTCAATCAACCAAACCCTAACAGTTTCTCTCTGGAGCGTTGGCAGCACATAAGCCCCCCAAAAACCAAAAAGGCCGCTCTACTGTACACATTTGTGTTTGAATGCATACAAGCAGCTGAAACGCAACATACTATTAGCTTATTATGTGTTAATGTGCTGTAGCATTTTGGATACATTAATGTAACATCATCATGTTTATAAGTATTTTGAAGAGATACTAGAGGTGATTAAATTATACGATTGCATAGCAAACCACCATGAGGAAACCTCAGACTGTGACTGTGGTGTGAACTGGTGTTTAATTGTTTGAAGTGCTGGTAACCTTTCTTTTCTCGTTGAAACCTGCAGGATTGCTTCACAGTTGAAGGGGAGGATCTTAAACATGACTTTGAGCGCTTGCAGCTGGCTATGGAGATGGTGGGCTTCCTTCCCGCCACGCGGAAACAGTGAGTTTGTCCAAAACACTGGCCCCCTCATGCACATGCATAAAAACATTGCATGCAATTTTTATGACTCAAAAAAAAAAAGGAAAAAGTTCTCTGTTCCAACCTGTATGGATTATATAAAAAGATGATTTTTATTTTATTTTTTTTTACCAATAAGTTAAAGGAATAGTACACCCCAAAATGAAAATTACAAGCCATCCTAGGTGTATATGACTTTCTTCTTTCAGACGAATACAATCGGAGTTATGTTACAAAATGTCCTGGCTTATCCAAGCTTTATAATGGCAGTGAATAAGGTTTAAGATTTTGAAACAAAATAAAGTGCGTCCATCCATCATAAAAAGTTCTCCACACGGCTCCAAGGAGTTAATAAAGGCCTTCTGTTTGTGTAAGAAACATGAACAATTTTCTTTTCCCTTGCAGGATTTTCTCTCTGCTGTCAGCTATCCTTCATTTAGGGAACATCCGATACAAGAAGAAGATATACCGGGATGACTCCATTGACATCTGCAATCCTGAAGTTCTGCCTGTGGTATCAGAGCTGCTTGAGGTACAGGATCATTGAATCTCAAAACACATTGTTAACTCTACTGGAAGCATTGTCATTTGAACTGACATGATTTCCTTGAGGTCATGTTATTCTGAACTGGCATGTCCTTTTTGTTAAATGCAAAAGGACTTTTGAAGAATTAACAGTACTGGTCACTCTTTTCAGTGTAATAGTGTAAGAGGACAGGAGCATTCAAGCTTCAATTAGGACACCGAAGTAGCATGAAAGTAGTCCATACAACTTTTTGTTTGATATTCCCCATAAAAATAACTGATTATTCACTGATCATGTTTACCTCCAATTAGCTTTTTACGCAAGAACCACCGCTACCAGTAAGTTTGTTAAACTCGAGAACTGATTTATAAATTAACTGCATTTATTAATTAACTACATTTGATGAAGAACTTGCTCTGCAACCATTAAAAAGTACTTCTATCTTGTGTAAATGTGTGTAGGATCAATGAAATCATCTGAATGGGCTCAAATCCGCCATTTTGTCATGTGACATCAGTTGTGCCGCTTTACAGCTATTCACAGCTCCTCTCCCATGGCCCCATAGTATAGTAAAGTGTATATCAAATGCACACTTTGGAATCTAGGCTGAAGTAGTAGGTCATCTGGGTGTTTTTCACCTCCTGTTTTATGAATACTATTAATTCGGACATACTGCTGGACATGCAATCTTTATTGAATAATGAAGATTTAGAATATAGCGTTTCAAGCTCTATATGTTCAGACTTGCCACATTCACCATACACACATTTCAAGATATTTGGAAGAGGAAGGCTCGGTTACTTTTGCACAGGATTTGGTCAGCAAACTGGCCTACTCAAGGAAGTAGATTGAGTTCCTGAATGAAGGCCATGGAGCCCTGTACTATGGGCCTACAGGAAATAGGATGTGATTGCCCAGACCCTTTGAACTCAACACATACATAATGTATGTACATACCTCTCTATACCAGGACCTCTTGTGGCCTAATAGCGTGATCAAAGCAAACCTGGCCTTTATCTGTAGACACACACCTTCATGAATCTCTCTGAAGAAAAGAGAGAATGAAAACTCAAGTGTTTTTACATTTGCCCTCAGACAGCAAAGGAAGTACGTGCGTGTGTGTGTGTAGGCCTGCTTGAAACTTGAAAACACTGTAATATATGCAGATGAGGCCAGTCCAGAGCTTTAATGGGCCATTACACATCTGTTCACAATTATAGAGTTGAATGACTCAACATCAGGCCCAAAGAGTTTATATAATTAGTACATTAGATGTAGACATCTTTGCCAGTGTGCATAGACCAGACACATATTTTTTCACAGTTCACTGCTGGGTTCATTTCGGTCCTTTAATGTGTTAATGAACAAGCGTTGGCCTGTGTTGAGGTCTCTTGATTGTCCACATTGTCTCTGGCACCATGTGTGCAGACTTTGATTTGAAACAGTTGTGTTGATATACTGCTAAGGCAATATACTGTAGTTTATTTGCTAATATCATTATAGCTGTATTGTTTTTATTTGCTATATTATTATACTACATTATTGTTAGAATATAGAATTGGATGAATATGACTTCATTGTGTTGCATTGCAGTCTCTCTCTGTCTTAAGCAACCCAAAAAGCCAATTTTCTGAGTGCTACCGGATGTTTAAAGGACAATTCAACATTGCAGGCCCCAAAGTCAACAGCTGAAAATAAATCTTTCTCACGGCCATTAGTGCCGCTTGGTGCTAGTAATGTTTTTCTCCATGTCCATATATGTAACTAAACACATCTTGAATTAAAGCTGTAGCGTGATCCGTACGTTTCACTGCGGAAGAAACTAGAGATTTTTCGATATAGTATGAATTAATGCAGACTGTACAAGTCCTAGTAGCTGTCTGATTGTGCCTTTGTATGTTAAAAATGAGAAACCTGTCTTGTATCATGATAGGTCAAGGAGGAAATGCTTATTGAGGCCCTGACAACACGGAAAACGGTGACAGTGGGCGAGAAGCTGATAGTCCCATACAAACTGGCTGAGGTAAGAAAAAAGATGGTCTTTTAATGTTGTCATTTAAATGCATTAACCTGCATCATTTTGGATAATGTTAGACAAAAGGTTGTTAAAAGTCAGTCAGGCTGAACAGTTTTTTGAGCTAGAAGGAGACTTTTTTACTTATGTATGACAAAATTTACAAGAGGCATCATGATCTACATTTAGCAATTTTGCGTGTTATTGTTAAGGACACACATGAGAATCAATCATTTAAAATGACTAAATGCGGTATAATAAATAGTAGCCCAGCTGTGGTGAATGTTAATGTCTTTTTCAGAATAAACCAGATGGAATGATGTTCAAGTAGACACAGTCAATGTCTAAATATAAAGCTTTTTGCGGTCTGTTTTTGGGGCCTTCCTAAAGAGTTACTTCAGTTTTAATTTTTTACATTGCTAATTTTCTTAATTCATCCCTTCACTCAAATGAAGCTCACAGTGAAGTAATGTGTTTCTCAGGGACTTTTTCATGCTCCATCATCATAATTAGAACCAGCTATGGGGTTTTCAGAGCTTTTATCCAGCATTAGAACTCTGTTCTCCTGTCATCTTTAAATAATGGACTGGCAAACTCTTTTATTAAAATCACAGTCACCGTTTGTGTAGACTTGATAAATTCCTTGAACTTCATACGCTTACAGATTTACACCCTAAAATCCTTGCAGATATAGAGTCAAGTCATTCATATAACCACACATAAAAGTTTTCTCCCTTTCCATCTAGAGCTGGCTGATATATTGTATGTTCAAGAGATATGCGTGATGACTTTACTGGCGATATCAAATTAACCAACATTGTGAATATTGTCGATTCTCAGTGGCATTTATAACTTATACGGGTATTTTTCAAACCACATAAGATGTATGCATCATCTTTTATGCCAGTTTCCTGCATTTAATCAGGAAATTCAGTTAGAATATTGAGACAGCATGGAAAAATGCATGGAAAAAAACAGCATGCATGCATGTGATATTGTTTAACGTTATATCATATGATATAAATATAAGACAAATGCAAAGGACATTTTGGGGTGCATTTTAACTACATTCTAATAGCATTCATCAATTGTTCACTCTTTTTTTTCTTTTCTTTTTTTTGTCAGCTCTCACTTGGTTAAAGCCACCCTAGTAGCTGTCTGATTGTGCCTTTGTATGTTAAAAATGAGAAACCTGTCTTGTATCATGATAGGTCAAGGAGGAAATGCTTATTGAGGCCCTGACAACACGGAAAACGGTGACAGTGGGCGAGAAGCTGATAGTCCCATACAAACTGGCTGAGGTAAGAAAAAAGATGGTCTTTTAATGTTGTCATTTAAATGCATTAACCTGCATCATTTTGGATAATGTTAGACAAAAGGTTGTTAAAAGTCAGTCAGGCTGAACAGTTTTTTGAGCTAGAAGGAGACTTTTTTACTTATGTATGACAAAATTTACAAGAGGCATCATGATCTACATTTAGCAATTTTGCGTGTTATTGTTAAGGACACACATGAGAATCAATCATTTAAAATGACTAAATGCGGTATAATAAATAGTAGCCCAGCTGTGGTGAATGTTAATGTCTTTTTCAGAATAAACCAGATGGAATGATGTTCAAGTAGACACAGTCAATGTCTAAATATAAAGCTTTTTGCGGTCTGTTTTTGGGGCCTTCCTAAAGAGTTACTTCAGTTTTAATTTTTTACATTGCTAATTTTCTTAATTCATCCCTTCACTCAAATGAAGCTCACAGTGAAGTAATGTGTTTCTCAAGGACTTTTTCATGCTCCATCATCATAATTAGAACCAGCTATGGGGTTTTCAGAGCTTTTATCCAGCATTAGAACTCTGTTCTCCTGTCATCTTTAAATAATGGACTGGCAAACTCTTTTATTAAAATCACAGTCACCGTTTGTGTAGACTTGATAAATTCCTTGAACTTCATACGCTTACAGATTTACACCCTAAAATCCTTGCAGATATAGAGTCAAGTCATTCATATAACCACACATAAAAGTTTTCTCCCTTTCCATCTAGAGCTGGCTGATATATTGTATGTTCAAGAGATATGCGTGATGACTTTACTGGCGATATCAAATTAACCAACATTGTGAATATTGTCGATTCTCAGTGGCATTTATAACTTATACGGGTATTTTTCAAACCACATAAGATGTATGCATCATCTTTTATGCCAGTTTCCTGCATTTAATCAGGAAATTCAGTTAGAATATTGAGACAGCATGGAAAAATGCATGGAAAAAAACAGCATGCATGCATGTGATATTGTTTAACGTTATATCATATGATATAAATATAAGACAAATGCAAAGGACATTTTGGGGTGCATTTTAACTACATTCTAATAGAATTCATCAATTGTTCACTCTCAAAGGACTTTTTTTTTTCTTTTCTTTTTTTTGTCAGCTCTCACTTGGTTAAAGCCACTATTATCATACACATCTCCAAATAAAAAGAGTCTGATTTAGTCTGCTGGTGCCTCACAGAATAGACCTTGCTTCCCCAAAATATGGATTTACTTGTCTATCTCACTGAGGCCCAAATCACAAAAGACTCCTACTGAATCACAACATCTCCTACTCTAAAAACTGATGACCACAGTAGTGAGACAGGAGCAGATGTTTGACAGCAGCGACTGAGGGCAGATAACCCTTATTGGTCATGAATGTTGGTTGCATTTTGAGTAGTGCTGATTTGAAAGCAAAACAAGTCTCCCAGGGATTTTCTGTGTGACGTGGACCCAGAACACACAAGGCTTTCATGTAGAAGGATCACATATGGCGCACTGTCATATCTCTGATTGTTTGCGAATGTGTATTAGAGAGGCTGCCACAGTCCTTAATGAAAACCAGCTCAGATTCCTCTTCCAGTTCATCCGATAGTCCTCTAAATCAACACATCTAATCACTGTGGTTGGCCCTTGAAAAAATATTTTCTTTCTGGTTCAGCTGAAGTCAAGATCAAGGCTATACCTACAATAGCGTACTCAACTCTGCCGAACTGAGTTTTACGATGGTTAACTAATATGTCTTTGCATTACAGCATGTCATGCCCAAGACAGGATGTGATGATACGCTAAGCAAAACCGAAATCTGAACAAATGTTATTATTCATTGCTAAGACAGCCCATAGACATGTTACCATAAACAAATAATGACTAATCAGAGGTTTGTCTGCCTAGAATAGTAGTCCCACCTTTTAGCCAGCTCAAATATTTCATTGAAGTGCTTAAGTAGTATTGGAATGAAGTATTGCCAAATATTTGTTTGGTCTCAGTGAACATTTTTGCATTGCATCATCACATTTTCACATCTATGTTGGTTAAAAAGGTCTCTGTCATGATAATTATATCGAATTGATGTTTTTTTCACTCTTTTGCAGGCTGGGACGGTAAGGGACTCCATGGCTAAGTCTCTCTACAGTGCCCTTTTTGACTGGATTGTGTTCCGGATCAATCACGCCCTGCTCAACCAAAGAGACTTGGAAGAATCAGCCAAGGTAAAATCATTTCTGTACCAAAGAATAAGTGCTGGATGTTAGCAGGGGCGTTAGCTTCATAGATGACAGTGGAGCCCTAGTGAGTCACCTGACAGCAATTACATTACAGAGCAGGAATATGAGTTTATCTGACAGAGACACACCCTGTTTTTCTGTGGCTCACACTGCTTTAATCTCTAAATTATGGATGGAGACATTATGTAATGGGATATATTCAGCCACACTGACTGAGCCCCTGCTGTTATGTAAAATTCATTTGAAGATTTCTGCCGAATATTTTGTTCGAGTAAAGCCTGAGATAAAGTCTAAGCAAGTGAAGGAACAGACAGATCAGGCTACACAAGCTTACTTGATTAAATTGATTAGAATAATTTAGTTAAACATTTAGGGGCACAACTGAAGTTCAGTTTCAACCAATTGTAATATTTTTCAGGTCATGTTAACCTGCTTCACCTTTTAAAGGGGTCATATGATGTTGCTAAAAAGAACATTATTTTGTGTATTTGGTGTAATGAAATGTGTTTATGCAGTTTAAGGTTCAAAAAACACATTATTTTCCACATACTGTACATTATTGTTTCTCCTCTATGCCCCACCTTTCTGAAACGCGTCGATTTTTACAAAGCTCTGAAAAGCGAGGTGTGCGGTTGAACTGTTCCGGAACAGTGTTGTAAATACAACTTAACCACTGATTTCTAGTTGTGTCCTTTTTTGGAAGGCCAAACAAAGTAGTTTCGCTTTCACAACGACACACACAGCGTCACACACGGCGGGCTAGAGTGAGGAACGGCTGGCAGCCTAGAGTGAGCAGCGCGGCCGGCGGGCTTGTGGCAACCACATGTGACGACTCCGGGCTGGACTCCGCTTCGTCCACGGTGAAAGCCGATCCGGCGATCCACAGTGCAAAGTTGATGTATTCCCTCAGCGAGCAGCACGGATCAGCTCCAGGCATGACGAAGCG
>NW_015558577.1:95277-100523 GCF_001515605.1 Sinocyclocheilus anshuiensis | reverse complement strand
AAGAGCTTGTAACACTTCAAAGAGAAAGGAAAAATTGAAATCGCATCATATGACCCCTTTAAACAGTAAAAACAATATTAAATAATTAGAATAATAGTAATACCGGTGGTGATGATATTAATAAAAATAATAAATAGAACTGAAACCGAGCTACATGCTCATAAACACAGTAATGCTTCACTCTGAAAGATGCAGTGTATTAGACTGCAATTGTATGTAATTTAATTTGCAGCCTTTGCAATTTATATATATATATATTTGGTGCTTGGTGGGTGTTAATTTTACTCTTGATGAGCTAGTTAGCTAATATTAACTAACCTGTAGACTAGGGATGTAAAGATTACCGGTTTGATGATAAATCATGATAAAATTCCCCATGGTTAGTATTACCGTTTCATCTTTTAATTATCATTAAAACCGTATTAGATTACCGCGATTTGAGCAACTGGCGATAAATAAATACTGTCCAGCATAAAGCATAGTTTTAAGTAACAGTCTCACGTGCGCACAGCAGCAGAGTAGTTTCGTTTTGAGTGAAAACAGGGTGGAAAAGCTGGGAGGTTTTAAGAGTGCTAAGGGAATTATACAAATGAATATATGAATGAATTATTTATATGAATGTACCGCTGAAGGTTCTGACTGTCTTCAGAAACGATTCGATGGCGTTTTGTTTTCATCATCGCTCCATGTAATACCTGAAGGAAGTGTTCTTAATCGCAATACTGCTTTGTTACGGGAAACCGCTCTAATTCAGCTTTTCCATAAGTGCCACCTGCTGTCAGAGAGTGGATTTACAGACACTTATATTTACATTCAGCCTGTGTGCAGTTTCTGTCTGGCCCAAAAACGGACAAAAACGGACCGAATTTGCATGCTCTGCTGTAAATTTTGACCGGTTGATGAAAAACAAGCTTATGTGGATTCTACACATTTAAACAATTCATATAAGTTATCTAGAATTATTTATGGAGCAGATAAAATACATATAATCATTTATTAATCAATTATCATTTTGACTTATATCTTTTCTTTATTTAAAGGCTGAAATGTGAGGTTTACCTTTTTATTAAACTTTTTCAAAGCTTTATTTGAACATTTACGTTAGATATTTCAGCATGCTTTTAAACTGTTGTCAGTCAAGTTGTCATTTAAAATCCGAACATCATTGGTAATGTTATTGTTTTAGTGATTATGCAAACAAAAAGTAATTTTATTTGTTGTTTGTTGATTTTTAAATATAAAACTTGGTGAAGTGATTTATGTGTCGGTACTCTTTTAACATCTCCAGCACATTTTAACAATACCATGATAATACCGATAACCGTGATAAGTTTGGTCACTATAATCGTGATAATACATTTTCATACCGTTACATCCCTACTGTAGACATGGTTATTGCTAGTTACCTGACTGATACAGTAACGTGACTATTTTAGTAGTGCAGACATCTGAACACTATTGCCCCTTACAGTTTGTTACTGCTACAGTGACGCAAAAACATGCTTAAAATCGCCTAGCATTCAAAATGAGTACTTTTCTGTTCTTAATTTTCTTTCCATCTCATCATTTCAGATCCTGTCCATCGGGGTTCTCGATATCTTTGGCTTTGAAGACTACGAGAACAACAGCTTTGAACAATTCTGCATCAACTTCGCCAACGAGAGACTCCAGCACTATTTCAACCAGCACATTTTTAAGCTGGAACAGGTAATGTTTTTTTTTTCTCTCTTTTTATTTAAAAGCTGGACCCAGAGATAACCATCAGCTTCTCTCCCCACACACAGCTCAAGATTATAGCCTAATAACAGATTTATTGCCAGCAATTATGACTGCACACAGAATAAAATAAGTACCCACATATTGCTTGACTGAATGCAGAATCAAAGGTTTGCGATCTTTATTTTTGTGTGCTTTCAGCTGTCCTTGAAGTGCATGAATTTATCATCGATACAGCCCAGGGTATACGTTCTACTTATGTAGATTAATGAAAAATATAGGCACACATGTTTTTCATTACTTGAGCATGCTTGAGAATTGCATTAGTATATCTAGGGACCAGAATATAGAAATTTGAGAATGGTCCAATTTTTATTTTGGACAATAAGCATCCACCTAAAAATGCCCTGGGAATGACCTGCATCCTAGCATTGTGATAATCTTTACACATGCAAACACTGCTCACTTTTTCTTAAGTAAATGTGGAAATCTAGTTTCTCTGAATTGTCTTTTTTTTTAACTGTTCTGTGTTTAATGGTAATAAACTTATATTTAAAAAAAAATCTATTCATTATACAAAATGTAACCATTAGAGAAGTCTTTAATGGGTTGGGTTGATGAATGCCTTAGGCTGTGTGATCATGTGAGGTAGACTGTCATTAATAGTAGCAGTTTCACACAAAATAAACCGTTTGATAATGAGACAATAAAAAAGGTTGCTTTACTCCAACTCCAGACAAAGAATTGCGTCTCTGTAATAATGTGTTTTCTCAATGAGGCCATTCTCTTAGGATGACTAAAGAGGCAACCAATCACTGTAATGACAGCCTATCAAAGCCGTGCCTTTGTGACGCACCTCAAAGTATATGTTTGCTCAAAGAGGGTTTGTTTAAGTTTCTAGTCAGTCCAGTGTCCAGATTTGATAAACTCACTTTGACAGATTTGCTTGCACAAGGTACATTTATCCACACAAATCACACACTGTCATAGGAAGTGTTGCTTTATGCAGATGTGCAAATAATAGTCTATCACTTGTGGGTGTAGCACTTTATTTCTGCTTATGTTGACAAATGATCCCTGTGAGCAAAGTCAAATTTGCTTATCTGTTTCACTTCATAATATACCTGTTTTCAGGGTTGCCAGGTTTTCACAAGAAAACCCGCCCAATCGCTACTCAAAACTAGCCCAATCACGTTTCAAGGGGGTCCCCAGTTAAAAAATGCGTTCCGGGGGGTAAAATACACGTTTTTTTGGCAGTGTTCCCCTGCTAGAATTCACATTCCAGGGGATAAATATCATGTTATTGGAGTCGCTTTAACCCGCGGACATGAAAAACAACCCGCGGCAACAGTGTTAAAGTAGCCCAATTCCGCAGGAAAACCGCAGACTTGGCAACACTGCCTGTTTTAGGAGTTTCAAGGTAGCTTCCTGCTCGCTGGTCTTCCCATGATTAAAGATAGCGTTATTTTTTGGTGCCATCAGCCAATCAATGTTGTCATGATGTAATTTTCCCTTAAGTCCATGATTAGACACGTGGCATTTACGGCTCAAGTGATTGGTTCAAAAATGTATTTAAATCGTGCCTTGCTGGGAGGTCCTGCTCCAGCCAAGCAACTTCCATTGAGATAAATGGGAACGGTAATGACTTGCTCAGTCTAAGTTCATGCTGAACTCATATTGAGAATTCTGGGTAATTTTGATGTTCTTATTAATGGAATTTTTTATGGGATATATTCGAAAGTCTAGCGAGTATTGCCACAACAGTTTTTCTGTTTGTTCCTTGATAAAAGTGCAGGAATTTTGTTGCGTCTGCCAAGTTCCACGCTTTAATTACTCTTAAGAGTTGGAAACTCGTCAGGAATGAGTTCACATCCTGAGTGTATTGCCAAGTATGTCGTGTGGTAACACTGAATGTTTAATATAGACCATACCCAGGTTATCCACACAAAACATGGAATGTGACAGATTCCCAGATTATGAGCATTAGTTAATGTTTGACTGAAAAAAAGTTCAAGTTAACTAATTTAGTTGCATTAGTTAAGATTGTTTGCCCGAACTGAGTTCCGTAATTTAAAGCTACAGTTGTAGTATTACTAGTAGAAGCAGGTTAGTGTTAGATTATGAAAGCGTGGCAGGGAAACAGAAAGTCCCGCCTACATACTTGCCATCTGATGCCCATAAATACAGCCATGCTGGAGCCAGACGCAACACCACACGTGCTTTCATTAGTCCATTAATGGGCTTTTTTTCATTGTGCCATTTATGGAGACGCCGTAAATGTATTTTATTTGATTTGGAGGCTATTTGAGTGCATTTCCCTTATCAGCCAAATAGAGTGCATGTGGTTGCTTGAAGCTTCAGATGAAGGTTACATTATTAGTACAAGAACACTGTTATTATTACTCATACTTTGAGTTGAGGCTTTGAACAAACCCATAACTGAAAGTGTTAGATTTTGGCAGCACAGTTTTGTGTTTTGCTATGGTTATCATTATGAACAGACATTCATAAGCTTAAAACATAATTTTCTTTTATCTGTCATTGACAAAAAAAGTCATCAATCTTTATCAAACTTTGTTTTCATGAACAATAGGATTATATCTCATATTATCATGATGAAAAATCTATAGTGAAAAGGTTTCTTGTAAATCTAATCCCCTCTTTTCTTCCTCTTCCTTACTCAGGAAGTTGAATGATGTGTAGATTATCTGCTTTGTTCTGCTGATTTTATACTTTTGCCTTTTAATAGGCAAATAGGAGAGAGATTCCACTGATTGTATGAAACCCTTCTGGGATTATATCCTTTATTGTTTCATTTATTTTCCCAGCGATCCAAGGAAGCAGTTGAGGAGAAAAAAGCTACAATGTTAAAAATGTCTTTCATATTATTAAACCGCAAAGACCACAAAACCTCAGGCCGGCGAAAGGAAGTCTCCTCTAGAGGAACATGAAAACACTTTGCAGGCCTGTTGTTTTGTTCTTCTGGCCGCAGTCCCAAAATGAAAGAATTACCCGTGTAGTTATAACAGGTTTAGTGAGATGTTCAGTTGTACGTTATGCACACATCTCATGTTACTATGAAATAGTCAGGTACTGATAAACATTCTGGAACATAAAAGGATGTAAAAGGAACCTTGTAATTGTCAGAATCTTTGTTAATTCCTCATGAATATTGATTATTAGTGTTGAATATGTTTTGTATTTCTTGTAGGAAGAGTATAGATCAGAAGGCATTGCTTGGCACAACATTGATTACATCGATAACACTGGTTGCATTAACCTCATCAGCAAGAAGCCCACAGCACTGCTCCACCTACTGGATGAAGAATGCAAGTATGTCTGCCTTTTTCTCTGTACACAAATAGAGGAATGAGAGTATGAAACCAAACTGATACAAGTATGATATCATTTACTGATAGTTAGAACAACATGGAATCTCTGCATGTACAGTACATATGAACTGCACTTGAGTGTTTTACCTGTGAATCAAATAAAACAAATAATAAATGTAATGTCTGATTACAGGTTTT
>NW_015558577.1:70334-95180 GCF_001515605.1 Sinocyclocheilus anshuiensis | reverse complement strand
TTTCTTCTGAAAAAAAAAAAAAAAAAAAAAAAAGAGTAAGGTTCCCTCTGCTTAAAATAGCTGGAAACCTGAATCTCCACATCAGTGTTTTTCATAGCTCAAATCTCTAATGTCTTATTCTTCCTCTTCCTGTGGCTGTGTTGCTTTTCTGCTGAAGTTTTGGCAGCAGCTCTCATTCTTCTCAAGGCCAGAGGAACAGCACAGGTTTATAATATACGGTCTTCAGTAACCCGGTCATGCTCCCTAGATGACCACTTTCACTCTCTGGTTCTCAACCAAGGGGCCGGGGCCCACTAGGGGACCTCAGCAAACTTGTGTTGGACAGCAGGCTGCCTTAGAGCACAGTAATGGCAGCTTTTTTATAATTTATAAGGAATATAAAAAAATAGAAATAGCATATTTTTAAATAAAATAAAATGTTTGCCCCATTAAAACAAAAAATTAAACTGAAATTTTTTTTTTATAATAAAATAAAGAAAAAAACTAAGAAATAAATGTACCGAAAGTGAAATCCTGAGCAGCGCTTTCACTGAAATACAATATATATTGTATAATGGCCCTTCTAATGCACTCTCTTCCTCCTGTATTACAGCTTTCCACAGGCCACCAATCAGACCCTCCTGGACAAGTTCAAGCGGCAGAAAAAAAAAAAAAAAAAAAAAAGAGTAAGGTTCCCTCTGCTTAAAATAGCTGGAAACCTGAATCTCCACATCAGTGTTTTTCATAGCTCAAATCTCTAATGTCTTATTCTTCCTCTTCCTGTGGCTGTGTTGCTTTTCTGCTGAAGTTTTGGCAGCAGCTCTCATTCTTCTCAAGGCCAGAGGAACAGCACAGGTTTATAATATACGGTCTTCAGTAACCCGGTCATGCTCCCTAGATGACCACTTTCACTCTCTGGTTCTCAACCAAGGGGCCGGGGCCCACTAGGGGACCTCAGCAAACTTGTGTTGGACAGCAGGCTGCCTTAGAGCACAGTAATGGCAGCTTTTTTATAATTTATAAGGAATATACAAAAATAGAAATAGCATATTTTTAAATAAAATAAAATGTTTGCCCCATTAAAACAAAAAATTAAACTGAAATTTTTTTTTTATAATAAAATAAAGAAAAAAACTAAGAAATAAATGTACCGAAAGTGAAATCCTGAGCAGCGCTTTCACTGAAATACAATATATATTGTATAATGGCCCTTCTAATGCACTCTCTTCCTCCTGTATTACAGCTTTCCACAGGCCACCAATCAGACCCTCCTGGACAAGTTCAAGCGGCAGCATGAGGGAAACAGCTATATTGAGTTTCCTGCAGTCATGGAGCCAGCCTTCATCATTAAACACTACGCAGGGAAAGTCAAATATGGAGTGAAGGTCAGTGCTTTATGCAGCTACACACAGGCCTCTTTGGGTTTTAGGATTTATATATCATAATTACAAAAACAATATGTGACCTGTAGGTCAGATAGCTCATACAATTAACATATTGTAAACCATAAACAAGCACCAGCAATGTGTGGAAAAACTATAAAACAGTATCCCCTGATTCAGTAGCTTGTAGTACCACATTTCCAGACAACAGTATGATCTGATTGATTGGTTAATAGGAATATTACCAAATGAGATTTTAATAGAAACATTAACCAGTGAGATTTTAGGATTGTTTTCAGACTTGTAGATCATTTGATTTGTTCCAAAACAGGGACTTAAATTCTTAGAATGTCGCATTTTCTCTGTAGTTCGGTTTGCTTTCATAAGGTATAATTTCAAAGCTTGCAAAAAATGTGTAAATGCAAGTCACATGTACATAAAACGGTCCTCTCATTGGTCAGAGTGCACCTGTTTATGTTCTGGGATTCCGCTCATAACATCATACATGAAAATGATGTCTGCTCCAACTGATAAATTATATATTTATATATTTTAAGATGAAGAAGTGCATTTTGGTTTCAACCATTTTCATTTACAGGAGTAGACTGATGCTTTTTTTGTAACAGATTTGATTGATTTGATACAGTTTAGTTTGTTGGTCAGTTGGGTTAGATTTCTTTCTCACTACAAGCAAACCGCTCCAGAGTTTGTTTTCAATCAGACCGAAGACCACCTGGTTAAGATGATCTTGGACTGATTTTTTGATGTGGATTAGAGCGTGACTGCTGTGTTCCTATATGCCTCAACAAACCGAACCAAGGGAGAAAACATGCCAGTTTCTGAAACAAACGCTCCAAACAAACCAGGTTTGAAAACACCCTAGTATGAATGTTGGGACCAACAAAGATGTTGATCCAGATATATATATATGGCAAAATCCCAGTTACCATTCTACCAAAAATGCAGTCACCATTCTGTCACTGGTTGTACATAGTTGATAGCTGTTTGCGCTGTGACCTCTACAACACTGAATGTAAAGAGGCTGTGATGTCTTTGTCACATGACTGTATATTTATAGAATGTAATGAGTAACTCAGTTTGTTGCTCATGGCACCATAAACATGACAGTAATGAGTAACTGTGTGAAATCCCAGCATCCTATGCTGGTCGACTGGCCCTCTGG
This sequence comes from Sinocyclocheilus anshuiensis, assembly GCF_001515605.1. Classification (NCBI taxonomy): domain Eukaryota; kingdom Metazoa; phylum Chordata; class Actinopteri; order Cypriniformes; family Cyprinidae; genus Sinocyclocheilus; species Sinocyclocheilus anshuiensis. The sequence goes on along the minus strand of NW_015558577.1, from coordinate 92,636 downwards.
GCCGTTTTATGTTAAACAAATCAAGGTCGGCAATGTGTACCTTTAGTACACTGAAAGATCAGGAACTTCACACTCATTTTTCATAAAGCCTTTTTGTATATATAAAAGTCTTTTTGGCAACAATAACATAAAGATTTGCTTGGGTTTTTCAATCATGACTGTAGACTTTCCTAAAATCAAATATTCTGTCTTAAAAGACCGTTCATGCATTGGCTTCTCTGCATTGGCTTTTATCCAAGGTAAGTCATAACATACAATTTGACAAGCACCGATCATAAAAGACAGAAAAAAATCACACGGTGTACACCCGGCTTAAGTTTGGCAGAGTTTGACAGTCATGAGTAGCTGATCCTCTTATTTACAATATAAAGCCTCTGTTCATGCGTTACATAATGGAGCTCTGCAGGCCTCACTTTCTCTCTTCACTTATGTTTCATTGGCTTTATTGAGTAGATGAGCCTGTATTGTTTGCTAATAGAGTTGGATGTAATAACGGCGCAGTTATCTGACTGTCTGTATGACTTGCTGTCCCAGGACTTCAGAGAGAAGAACACGGACCACATGCGGCCAGACATCGTCGCGCTCCTCAAGAGCAGTAAGAACGCCTTCATCTGTGGTCTGATCGGTATTGACCCAGTGGCCACCTTCCGCTGGGCTGTGCTCAGGGCCTATTTCAGAGCCATGGTAGCCTTCAGGGATGCTGGGAAGAGACATGTGGAGAAACGCAGCGGTGAGTCAAATGAAATGGTTACTTTTTGTATTGCTTTTGTTTTTAAATGGCACTTTTTTTCTGATCACATGTTTGTAGTTTGTATGACGGATTCTTAAGCAATACTTGTCACACTGTACCAGTGTAAATGAATGTAAATATGAATACACAGTTCAAAACCTTGAACCTTAAGCTTAAAAATATCTATATTTTCTTATTGTGCCAAATCCAAGACCCCTCTTGGATCAATAAATGATTCTATTGGCTAAAAATACTGCTTTTGGGGTTCTGTTGTGTGCCTCACTACAAATCAAACAAGTTGATCTTGATCAGTTTAGTTCTAACCATCAAACTCCTTAGTTTAATGTGTTTTATTTTAAATTTTGTTGCATTAAATATGTGAAGCTGCAGCTGGTCTAAGGAAACTATCTTTTTTTTTTTTAGTTAGCTAACGTTAGTATTGTATGCAAAACAATTAGCCTGCTAAGCTAAAATTTAAATTGTTACACAGAATATCATGCTGTCGCATATTGTAACACTGTTTTTTCTTTAAGTACTGTCATTATGTTAAAAAGGTATAAACTACTATTCAAAATTTTGGAGGCAGTTTTTGAAAGAGAGTTTTGAAAGAGTTTAATCAGTTTTTTCAAAGATTTCAAAAGGAGAAAGAGAAAGGAAAGAATATATATATAAAAAAGCAGTTAGACGTCATGACTTGAAGTATATATATATAACATACGCTATTTTGTGTGTATGTTGGCTAGTGAACCATGCCATGTTAGCCCAGCTCCTCTTGCTTGTTTTCTATTGCCCTGCTCTCCAGCTCTTCAGTATCTATGTGCCTTTCTTTCATTACAACAGTTTGAACCTTAGTGGTTTATATTAATGCTTTGATACCTCACATAGGGTGGTGTTTCAGCAATCTAGTTTAAACCGTATGTGCTGCCCACTGCCTTATGGGTTGCCCTTCACATAGATCACATTCACTGCATTTCACTGTGGCCCAAATCTGATTTTTAAGTGTGAACACCAAAAATCACATTCATATTCAATCTATGTCATGTGTACCAGACTTTATACCGATAGTAAACATTTAGCTTCGCATAGACAAGCACATCTTATTTCTCCCTATTTAATCTGTCTTTTCTCTTTCTTCTCTCTTTCTTGTTTGTGTTGTTTGTTTTTTGGCTTCCTAAGGGCATGACGCTGCTGCTCCAGTTGTGAAAAGTGTGGATAGCTTTAGTTTTCTGCATCACCCTGTGCATCAGAGAAGCTTAGAGATCCTGCAGAGGTGCAAAGAGGAGAAATACAGTAAGGCTGCCTTTCCATCATCTCGTCTCCTCACTCCATGCACCACGGGCCAAGACATGAGGACCCCGTTAAATTTTACTGTTACGGCTATATTAATACATACCTCTGCAGATACACATATATATAACAGAATCATTGATTTGATTCAGAGCTGAAACTGGCAAGACTTGCCCTCATGTCTCTGCCCATCCGTCTTGCACCTGTCTTGCTTTCCTGCATGATGTCAGTTTGGGCACCTGTCTTTCACTAACAGTCCTCTCTATGGGTTCAGTCCAGCATGCATGCTTCTCTGGCAGCCCACCACTGTCCCCTCACTGGAGCCCCTTTTCTGAGCACTCGCGCCCCAGCACCGCTCCAGCTCAGAGTACACACTCATTTCTCTTGCCCTCTGAGGACAGCGGGCTCACAATAGGTCTGCTTGATGGAGGTAGCTCAGATTGCAGACTATACACACAAATACACAAGAAAAAAAAAGATTTATGATTCCTACCTGTTAGAAACTTTCCCTCATAATGAATTTGTTGTAGTTAGGGCTGGGTGATATAATTGAAAAAAAAAAAAGAGATCTATATTTATATCTCAAAATAGTGATATATTTTAGATCTCAAAATGAGTAATTGACATATATACGTACGTGCGTGTGTGTGTGTGTGTGTGTGTATTAGGTTTATATTTTAGGTATTTTAGGTTAGGTTTATATTTTTGTATGAATGTATAAGTGCAGGTATACATTTAAATCACAGTTTTTCTCTTAAATTGACAAATGCATTTTTAAAAGTATAAATATTCTGTTTTGATGATTAATAAGGTCATAAAAGCTGCTTGCAAAATGCAGTTTAAAATGGTTTTAGATGGAGTTTAGCGTGACCCACAGTACATGCCTATTTTATGACTATGGCTTAAAATGAATAAAATTCACTAAAATAAAAAAAATAAAAAAAATCAGTTTGTGTTCTTCACTGTTTTTCATTAAATGAACACAAGGAAGAATTAGAATAAATATTATTTGTATTTATTTATACTGAACATATACTAATATACTGATGTATTGTAATAACGAGTGATGAATTGACAAATCTATCATTTTGGACCTGTTCATGGAAAATGGAAAAACTGAAAGAATTGGTTCGTAAAATGATCAATTTTACAAATGTGGTTAAAACCATGATGCTCTTGAGGAAGCAGTAATTATGAAAAAAAAACAAAACAAAAAAAAGAATATTTCACTCAAAAATGAAAATGTTTTTAATATTTACTGAACTATCCTTTAAGGAAATTTTAAGGAAACTTGATAAAAAACAAACAAACAAATAAGACGACTATATATCTTATCGCCAACAAAAATATTGCAAATATATGGTATATTTTCAATATATCACCCAGCTTTAGTTGTGCTACAATTAAATTCTCCAGGTGTTTTTGTATGTGGATGTATGAACCCAGAAACCGTGGGGGTGTGTGTTGTATGTAACTGATTCACATAAGCATGTTTCAAGTAATTCACTTCTAATCAAATGGTTAAATGTTTCATTTCATCAACAGCAGTGAATTAATCAACATCACATCCTGTTAGGCTGATGATACATGGGGCAACTTTTTGAGCAATGTTGCCATCAACGGGAAACCAGGTGAAACACAGGCTCCACGATCTAAAGTATCCAGATAGAAATTTGTTACCCATTCTCAATGGAAAAGTGCCAAAGCAACATTGCTCAAAAAACGTTGTTGGGCAAAATTGCTCAAAAATTTGCCCCATGTATCATCAGCCTTATTCTCATGAGAACCATTACACAGTCCTCTCATAAACTCTCACTCATTTTCCATATTACCCATGTGTCTTGGGGCAGTCTGGTTGTACAGGTTTTGTGCTCTGTTTCAGGTGTGAACAGGAGGAATCCTTGCACTCCACTATCTGATCTGCAGGGAAGCAACTCACTCAATCAACGGTGAGAACACCTCGCATATGACCACCATCCTGTCCTGTATCCCTCACAGATACAGTGGACATGAAAAATGTCTAAATCTAAAATTTGTAAGATATAATGCTTATTATTCACTATATATATTTACAGTAGTGACCTCAGATTTTGTGAATGATAAGTATAACTTCTACAAATTTTGCAGTACAGTACAGCTTATATTCCCCATAATAATAATTCCGGTGAAGGTGTGTATGGCATATCTCATTCCACAAGCACTTTGATGAGATCAGCATGACATTCTGCTAGCGCTCTGATAATATTTTCCTGGAGAACCTGCGTATTATTTGTTTCTACTGTAAGTAGCCGAGATTCTGAAATCCCCTCTGTAGTGTCCTGGCACTTTTTTTTGTTCGGAGGGGGAAATGAAGCGTGTACGATGAGCCCCTGGTCAGTATTCACACGGCTTGTTAAGTTCTCCGTGTGGGTGTAGAGTTAGAGCAGTGACTCCACAGATACCCAGAGGACGACCCACGGCCTTCTCCTATTCATACTTTGTTAATGACTGCATGGCACTGAGATTAGTCTTGATATCCAGAACAAGTGGCAAGAGCCGAGCTCACAACAGCGCTTTTGTTGCACTGTAAAGTCCCCCTAATCTGTTTTGCAACCCCACACACTTTTTGGGTTACTAAGTGACCATTAAACACCAGAAAAGAGCAGCTGCTTCCTGTGTGATGTAAGACTGGAGTTATTTGCTCATTTGGAGGACAGGCCCTAGGCTGATGGGTAATTGCTCTTCACAGTCCACGACCACATGCTCCAGTGACCTCCTGTACAAAGAATATTGTCATAAAATTAGTCGCCTCCTTGCCATTTTTTTTTTTTTTTTGGGTTAACGTTTGGTTAATTTGACAGATTTTTCCCAGTGAGTTTTATGCCTAGAAACTATTGGTGTCCTAGAAATGTCTCCCATCATGTTGACATCACATGGCCAGTAGTGATGCACAGAAATAAATTTTTACCAAAACCGAAATCAAAATGTTCATTTGAGTTAATTAAAGAACACATTGTGTCTGTGGTGCATACTTGCATTGAGCTTTCACACTGATAATATTTCTGCTGAAGCACTATAAAGACAGTGATTTCGGAATAACTATACTGAATGGTTCCTTTAACAGGTATGAATTATAAAATGGTTATTTATACAAACTCGACTGCCTCAAAATCTAATTTACAGTACATGAGCAGATAAGCCACAGTAGCTGTTTTTACATGCTCCCAAACCGTTTATAATCGGACTGATGGCTCAACTGAACCGAAAAGCCTTCATGTAAACACTTTAATCAGTTCGAATGAGCTTGAAATGAACGAAACTTTGATTAGATTGGAAGGGACCTGAAATAATTTTATCAGCAGGGAAAAACAAACATGTAAACGGCTGAATATGAGTATTTTATGAATTGGATTCAAAAATACATTGCACACATGAGCAGTGCCATGTTGCATGTTTACATAAATTGAATGTGTTATTAATGTGTATATATATTTAAATTTCAAGTCTTACATACTGGTCAGTGGAGGCGACTGAATATTTGCTAAATATTTGCTTTAAAAAAAAAACTACAAAACCCATCATGTTGACATCACATGGCCAGTAGTGATGCACAGAAATAAATTTTTACCAAAACCGAAATCAAAATGTTCATTTGAGTTAATTAAAGAACACATTGTGTCTGTGGTGCATACTTGCATTGAGCTTTCACACTGATAATATTTCTGCTGAAGCACTATAAAGACAGTGATTTCGGAATAACTATACTGAATGGTTCCTTTAACAGGTATGAATTATAAAATGGTTATTTATACAAACTCGACTGCCTCAAAATCTAATTTACAGTACATGAGCAGATAAGCCACAGTAGCTGTTTTTACATGCTCCCAAACCGTTTATAATCGGACTGATGGCTCAACTGAACCGAAAAGCCTTCATGTAAACACTTTAATCAGTTCGAATGAGCTTGAAATGAACGAAACTTTGATTAGATTGGAAGGGACCTGAAATAATTTTATCAGCAGGGAAAAACAAACATGTAAACGGCTGAATATGACTATTTTATGAATTGGATTCAAAAATACATTGCACACATGAGCAGTGCCATGTTGCATGTTTACATAAATTGAATGTGTTATTAATGTGTATATATATTTAAAGTTCAAGTCTTACATACTGGTCAGTGGAGGCGACTGAATATTTGCTAAATATTTGCTTTAAAAAAAAAAACTACAAAAACTTCGGACACATACAGTATGTCAACTTTCTTTTTAGATGTGTCATCAAGGCAAAAACGAGTAGCTCAAGTGACATTACCACAGTGGCTTTCTCTGCACACTCTGAACAAATATGTGAATCAGATTGCAATGTTCAGGGTTCATATGGATACAGTATATCTTAAATTGGAATCAGAATCTTAAATTTGATTGGATTCAGAACGGCTGATGAAAATTAGTGCTTGTAAACATCCCTATTTACGTTCAAATGATAATAAATCGACATGGAAACCAAACAGTAACATACATTTCTTATATAATTGTCTGTATTCAGTCTGATTTACTAAATATAAAGTGCTGTTTTGGCGTTATAGATGTTGGACAAAGATTTACCACAGAAGTACTACCCTACTAAGGCTTAATTAGCTACTTGCTTTGTTAACTGCAAAAAACCTAGATCTATACCTGTTGGCTGGGTTTTGTATTTTGTATTGTACCTTGCAACTAAGGGGTTCCACACAGTTCAGTTATCCTGCTCTATATTGTACATACAAAAAAAAGAAACCATGTTGAATCAGAGGAAATGTATTTGAAGCCTTTTCAGTCTTTGGAGTTTCCAGAATGATTGAAGTCAAACATTAGATATTTCAGTCAATTTGTTGTGCTTTTTTGCAGTTAAGAGAGTTAGAGATGTGAGATGTGTGTTTAATATCCATATTTTTGCTGTCCCTTTCAGAGAGGGATGGAATGGGCGTCCTGGGAGACAAAACCTTCTGTCCTCTGCTGGATCCTTCAATGAAGAGGACGGCATCTTTGTCAACTCCACCAGCAGTAAACTCCTGGAGCGAGCCCACGGCATCCTTATGTGAGATTCTGTCATACAGCTCTTTACTTTTACTGTCATCAAATACAAGAGTTTACTGGAATAGCATAACCACTATTATTTATGCTTTTTTTCAGGAGAAATAAAAACTATAAAATGAAGCCCAGTCTTCCTAAGGTGCGAATCCCATAACATACTTTTTTCCTTTTTTTTTTTTTGTCATGAGCTACTCACCATGTCATCAATATCTGGTGTTTTTGTGTTTTTTTTTATTTTTTATGTTTGTTTTGTTTTTATGAGATATTTAGTGTCCAAGTTTATGGCGTTGTGTTAAATGCCCAAAAGTGCTAATAAAATTTGACCAATGTAGAAGTCAAGTAAATTCATTTTTTAATTTTTGTCTTTTCCCGCACATCATAAGGCATCAGAATATTTGGAGTATTGTATCATATCAGTAATTTTTTTGTCCTTCGTGGCTATTTTAGTACTTCTTGGAGCTTTCTAGCTGCGTTATGTGACTTTTTTTTTAGGATACTACATTGATTTTTGTTTTAACTGTGATTGCCATGTACAGAATTGACTTCTCCTTTTGTGTTCCATGAAAGTTCATATGGTTTTGTAATGACATGAGGTTCTGTAAATGCTGATAGAATTCAGATTTTTGGGCAAAATACCCCTTTAACTAGTCTCTGTAAGCTTGTGCCTGACTGACTGCGTGTCTCATCTGTCTATATGTTTCTGCAGCACTTACTGGATGTCAAGTCTCTGAAGTACCTGAGTAACTTGACGTTACACGATCGCATCACAAAGTCCCTGCTGCACCTCCACAAGAAGAAGAAACCCCCAAGTATCAGTGCCCAGTTCCAGGTCAGATCTCTATCTTCCACAGCGCAAAGTTGATGTATTTCCTCAGCGACCAGCATGGATCAGGTCCAGGCATGACGAAGCGGATATATCGTCTTCTTTTGGAAGGCCAAACAAAGTAGTTTTGCTTTCACAACGAAACACACAGCGCCTTCACGACATGGCGGCGGCGGCAACAACAATACTACAGCGGGAATAAAAGTTACGCCTTCTTTCTTTGCGTGAACATTTGGGCGGCGTTATGCAAATCTTCCCACATCGTGACGTAGACATGTGGGGGCATGTTAGAACGAGCCGTTTTAGGTAGGCATGGTTGACTCTTAACTTTTATAAAGAATATCTCTTTGGATTTGAGACTTTAGTCTTTGCAACTTTACAGATCTTCTTTATGCACCAAGAGCTTGTAACACTCCAAAGAGAAAGGAAACATTGAAATTGCATCATATGACCCCTTTAAGAGTATTCTGAATCATGTCTGTGTTGTGTAAGTATGGTGTAATTTCCACCCTGTACAGCTCTGTTTTATTTGCCCCAGAAAAAGCCCAAATTAATGACATCATGTCTGTCTTTGATACAATAACACTTTTATTTGATCTGTCATTCCCAAGCTCTTTTGTTTTGGTTTTACTAAAAAAAAAAAAAAACCTGCTTGTGAAAGTCTATGATTCATGACATTTTAGATCATGTGATGCAGTACGTATTTGACATATGGCTGTTTTTATCTGGACAGGATCTCCTTACCTACCCAGAGCTTGAACTCATGCGCATTACAGTCTATTGAATTAGCTGAGCATCTGCGTATTACTGTGTATTACTGTTGTCAGCGCTGTTGTGGGTTTTACATTTATGGTCACTTTTGGTCCTGTGGTCTTAAATAAATTCAATTAAATTAGACATTAAACTCTCGTAAAATAGACTTTTCTATCTCTCTAGTTGATTTACTTCAAATAATAACAGTGTACAACAGTGGATATACATGAACCATGGAAGGATTTTTGGATTTTCAAAATATATGCATGCATGTGTGTGTATTTATATATACATACATAATAAATATACACAATACACACACATATATTATGTAAACAAAAACTTTTATTTTGGATGCGATTAATCGCGATTAATAGTTTGACAGCACTAATATAATGAAATAATATTTTCATGCTTTTTGCATAATTTGACAATCAGAATGGAAGGTGATATTTACCTTAGTTTGTCTAAACATTAAAACATAGAAATGCTTATTTTGTAATGGATTCTCATAGTTTAATCTAGCTATGAAATCTAGCTGGGGAAAAAAAACTAAAGTATTTCCAGGTTTTTTAATGCAACATTCATCTGCTAAATGAATACTTGCAAAGAGAAATGTTGAAATCTGTTTAAAAAAAAATTCCAATCCCATGTGACATGAAAATGAATGTAGTTGTGCAGTAAAAATGCAGCATTGTATGACAATTCACTCTGCTGGCTAAGAATTACATTTTCCTCTAGTGTCTCAGATTGAGACGGAGAGCTGTAAACATTCACTCGCTCTGCAGTTCTGGGGCGTCTGGCAGCAGGCCTGCGCAAATGTGTGGATGACCTCACTTCCCACATCCTGTTCTGTGTGGCTCTCACTTTGGGAAGGGAGAGTGAATTCCTGACAGCCAAAATAGCCGCTTTCCCTCTGTATAGAGAGATGCAGACATGGAAACACACACAACAAAGGCTTTTCAAAGATCTTGAACATTAGCATGTCAGGTGCTATATGTACATTCTTTGCTATTTTGGAATGGTATATATGTGTCATATTACAGGATGACATTTAAAATATTGGAAGTTATAGTTAAAAGTTCTAAAATAGACATCATTGTCTCCATTTAGAATATATTTTTTTATTTCTTTTAAATGTTAATTTTTCTTATGGAGTGAAATGTTCTTGACAGGTTTTGTGAGATTTACCTTTATAGTCAAGAAACATAAGAAAATGAAGATATTTGAACAATTTGAACTTCATGAACACTATAGCCCAATGTGTTATTCAGCCAGTTAAAGTAATGCAGACAACATACAGCTTGTTTCTGCCATGTACGTTGTGCCCTAATGTGAAATATCATTTAACCTGAACAAATGCATATTTATTAATTTATTTCCGTTTTTTTTTTTACTTCATTTAAGGCCTCTCTCAACAAACTGATGGAGACGCTGGGTCAGTCAGAGCCATACTTTGTGAAGTGCATACGATCAAATGCCGAAAAGGTGTGTGAGTCCATGTGAATGTTTTGTATTAATTTCACTCATACTGTACAGTAGGCCTGGGCGATGAAACGGTATCGATATTTATCGACGGTACACCTTCTTCGATATCGATAGAAAAATTGTTCGATATAGCACACGATATAGGCACGTACTATGAGTGACGCAGACAGCACACACAAACACGAACACATGCTGAAATGAGTGCTGTGCCTGCCTGTGATGAGGAGATTGTGAATAAAGAATGAATATTAGTTGAATTTAAAATAATCTTTTGCATTTGAATGTTAGGTGTGCATCAGGGAGCGTTATCAGTGGCGCGCGAGATGCGGTGATAATTATGTAAGTGACGTTGTTGCATTTTAATGTTTTGTTAGTCTAGCCCACGAGACGCGCCGCTGCTGCGTTATTCATTCAAAATATTAGAGAAATATAGAAGCTCAATGCGGAGAAGATCTTGAATGGGTTAAAACTGAAACCAAGCCATTCACACAGAACGTATATTCAGCGCATTTTTAGATGGGCAAATATGACTGCTGCACTAGCGTCTCACAGAAGAGATGTATAGAAAGCCATGCAAAGTTAAAACAGTTTAAACTTTTAGAAAACACGTCGCAAATTTGTGGAGGTTTATTCCTTTTCACTGCGTCTCATATGTTTTTAAATGCAATCTGTGTGAATGGCGCTTCGGTTCTTTGGATTAAGCAATGCATAAATACATGATGCTGTATCATGTGGTATCATCTGTATCATGACGTAATGCACGTTTTTATAGAGTTACTTGTTAAATGCGCTGCATTATTTTGCTCATTGCGCCCTCCTGTGGCCTCGGGAGACAATTAGACCTATACAATAAGGACCTATTTAATGTGCATATAAAACATTAGAAATTAGATGTTTAAGTTTTATTGTGTTTGATTGTTAAAACAAAAAATATTTGTTGTTTGTCTCAATAAATTGTGTTAATTATAAATACAGTGGTTAAATTAAAAAAAAAAATTTCTGTTGCTTTTTGTTTTAAAAAAGGTTATAAAAATGTCAATAACTATTGATATCGAACGATAACAATATATCATTGATAAATTGTTTAGCTATATCGCCTAGCCCTACTGTACAGTATATCATTTATAGACTATATACATTTCTGTGTTTATTGTTTGACATAAATCCCTGCTGCTTTTCAGCTCCCTCTGCGTTTTAATGATGCCCTGGTGCTGAGACAGCTTCGCTACACAGGCATGCTGGAAACCGTGCGTATCCGACAATCTGGCTACAGTATCAATTACACTTTTCAGGTGAGACTAATGCACACATACAGTAAAGTTTTTTTTTAATGTTTTTTAAAGAAGTCTCTAATGCTTAACTAAAAATACAGTAAAAGCAGTAATATTTTGAATTATTATTACTCTTTAAAATAACTGTTTTCTATTTGAATTAGTGCTGTCAGATAATTAATCGCGATTAATCGCATCCAAAATAAAAAGTTTTTGTTTACATAATATATGCATGTGTACTGTGTATATTTATTATGTATATATAAATACACACATACAGTATATATTTGGAAAATATTTACAAATAAAATAAATAAATATGTATATATTTATATTCATATAATTTATATTGTATATAAATATATTTAATATATAAACCTAACATATTTTTCTGAAATATATACATGCATGTGTGTGTATTTATACTGTATATACATAATAAATATACACAGTACACACGCATATATTATGTAAACAAACACTTTTATGTTGGATGTGATTAATCGTGATTAATCGTTTGACAGCACTAATTTGAATATATTTTAGAGGGTAATTTATTTCTGTGATGCAAAGCTGAATTTTCATCAGTCATTACTCTAGTCTTCAGTAACATTTATTGATATTATCAATGATGTAAACCGTTTTTGTGGAAGCCGTGATACATTTTTTTCCCGAATTTTTGATTAAATCGAAAGATCAAAAGAAATCAAATGTTTTGATAACAATTTAAAAGTCCTTACTGTCACTTTTGATCCGTTTAATGCATCCTTACTCAATAAAAGTGTTAATTTCTTAAAAAAAAATAATAATAATAATTTACTGACCCCCAAACTTTTGAATGATGTTGTACATGGATCAGCGTAATTTCTGACCCTATCTTCATCTTCTGGAGTTCCAAAGCTGAAATCATTGTTTCTAGTTATTCAGTTCCTTTCCTGGGTGTGGCTGTCTGGGGATGATTCTGTTGTTTTGGCCACTTTCTGTGAATTCAGCCCAGACAAATAGCATCATGTAGATCAGTGGTTCCCAACCCTGGTCCTGGAGGCACCCCAACACTGCACATTCTGCATGTCTCCTTTCTCTGACACACCAATTTCAGGTCTTGAAGTCTCTACTAATGAGCTGATGACCTGAATCGGGTGTGTTTGATTAAGGAGACATGCAAAACGTGCAGTGTTGGGGTTCCTCCAGGACCAGGGTTGGGAACCACTGATGTAGATGATACAAATAGGATTAGTTTACACACTGTGAATCCCTAATGACTGATAGTTCAAATCATCAGCTCTCTTTTCAATAATTAAAAGTGTTTTCTAAGGCAAGCCTCACTATTACTGTTTCTTATGTTGGGTATCGTGTAAAATGGCCTTTACATGAATGTGGGACTTGAGGGGTATGTGTACTTTTGCATCCATTTCTCTTTTTTTTATCCATGACATGACATGAGAAATTATAAAAGAATGGTGTTTTTATTTAAAGCTGAATATCAAAATTGTACTGTACAAACAACATGCTTCTCACAAAATAAAATATACACTTTATTAAAATAAAAATATAGATTATAGGAGAAATAATAATGTTATATAAGGAAAATGGGTTTGTATCTGCTTATTCAATTAATGAGTGTTAGTACCATAAAAAGGGAAATGCATGTATTTCTGGATTTAATTTGTGGTTAAAAAATAAATAAAAAATGGAATGGACACAAAAATACAGATCCTTAAGCCACACTTTCACTTTTTCAAATCTTTAGTCAAGAATTAAGATAAAAAGTTTATGTAATATAGCCTCTAATAATCAGTAAGTAAACACCTATCATTACAGTTAGCAAACATTAGCAATGTGCTAACAACCACTCAGCTCTAGCAACTGTTTAGCAATGACTTATTTTTTGTTAAGTTCTCCATCTTGACAATGTGTGCTCAAGTGTCTTTTTATGAAGCCCGAGTGTTTCTGCCCCCAGTCATTTCTGTAAGATATGAAGCTGGTGTAGTTAGCTGACTTCACAGAGGCTCTCTATAGTCTGCAATAAAAGTGGCCAGGAATAATTGCATACACAACGGCATCTGCCTCCCAGACTGTCCACCCCCAGTGGGCTGCATCGACGGAGACTTCAATAAGGCATGCCTTCACAGTGATGTTAGTGTTCTGAAATCTGCCCAGTTTTAAGGCCTTAATGAGAAATGTCACTTCCTGGATGCTTTAGAAAGTGAATGACTTTTTGTGTGTGTGCCATCAAGAAAAAAAGTCTCTGTGTTATGCCCTCCAGGACTTCGTTCGACACTTCCATGTGCTGTTACCAGAGGGTTCCAACCAGGCCAGCCAGGAAGCTATCAGACGGTACCTGCACCAGGTGGATCTCACTCCTGAAGGGTTCCAAGTGGGCCGTACCATGGTATGATCAACCCTCAGCCTTTGCCAGTGATAGGACTTAATTAAATTCCTAGAGTCAAACTTTTTCTGATGCCTTTGGGATGACACATACTGTCCATTCATGGTTAGCTTTGTTGGAAATGTACAGTATTGCATGCATGTGACGCGTCTCTTTGTCTATGCATGTGTACGGCAGGTGTTCCTCCGTGAAACAGAGCGTCAGCGGCTACAAGACCTGCTCCATCAGGAGGTGCTGCGTAGAATCATTAATCTTCAGCGACGTTTCAGAGCTCTTCTGGAGAGAAGGAACTTCCTCAGAATGAGACAGGCTGCTTCCCAGATACAGGTACCGCTAAGATTTATTTTTTACTTTTTTTTTTTTTAAATAAACAATGTTAAGTTATCGATTTTTTTTTTTTCATTTGGAATTGAGAGAAAAATAAATAAATAAATATATATAGATATAGATATAGATATATAGATAAAGTTATAGATATAAAGTTATAGATGTTCTTTTCAATTGGGATTGCATAAAAAAATATATAGTTTAAGGGGAAAATTTAATCAAATATTTCTTTATTTAAACATGTTTAGTTTTTAATTATTTTATTTAAATTATTTATAAAAAATTTTAATGATTTCAAAAAATCATTTACCAATGTCCATCTTGAATGACTGAAAATTAATGGAAGTTCATTGGGCAGAAGGTGTGGGAACCGTGTCTGTGGTATTTGGGTTAGGCTTTTGACATGTAAACAGTGGAAGCACTTACAGAAATAAAGGATTTAGTATTAAATAAATATTATTTTAACTCTAAAGGTGAATTATTTTTTTCCGTCAAACACTCAAGGATGTTTAAAAAAAATGTGGATGGACTGATTGCAGTTATGTATTGATCCTTTTTTGAAATATTATAAATATTTAGATTTACATTTTGGCATTTCCATGTTTTGACCAAAGTATTCTTATTTAGTAAGATTACTTTTTAGTATTTAGTATTAATTTTTCTAATAAGACTTTTTTGTAAATGTGAAAAAGTATATTCCTGTCTATTCTAAAACATACGTTTTTACAGCAAATATTTTGGAGTAAATCTTTTATTAAATCCCCACTGTGTTGTGTTGTTTCCTGTAGAACTGGTGGAGGAGCTGTCAGTCTTCACAGGAGGACAGCAGGTTTGAGTATGTCCAGCAGGGGGCAGCGGTTTGTATCCAGTCGGCCTGGAGAGGCTTTAAAGAGAGGCGCAGACTCCTGCTGTGGAGGGAGGCAGCTGTGGTGATCCAGAGAACCTGGAGGCAGTATTGGCGGGGGCGGGCAGCCCTTCGGATCCAGACTGCATGGAGAAGACACAGGGCCAGAGAGCTCTACCTCCGGCAGCGGGATATCACCATCCGCCTGCAAGCAGTGGGTAGAGGCTATCTGGCAAGGCAGAGGTATGATACAACCTACAAGAGGTACAGCTCTGTTTAAATAAATTGCCTAATAATACAGGGAGAACTCTATAATGGTCTGGGTTACACCAATCAACATTCTAATGCTTTTTATACAGGGTTCATAGTGGTAGACTGCCAAGCAAAATTCTGGTTGGTTTAACACCAACTTAAAGTTTAGAAGGATGTTTACTAACCTTTATTGTTGTTGTTGTTTTTTCATTTTTATTGTTTATATCATTGCAAAATGTAAACAATATTATTGTCCAGCGATGAATTAAAAGTTGTATTTACTATATAGTACATCCAACGGCATGCATACAGTACACTTACATAAAGCAACATGTACTATATATCAAATCTCAGCTGTGTGATAATTTATATCATTGCAAAATGTAAACTATATTATTGCACAGCCCTTTATATAAAGTTGGAAATGCAGTACATCCAACTTTGCAATATAACAAAGAGTGAAAAATTGACGGGGGTCTGAATACTTTCCGTACCCACTGTATATACAGCATACTCACTTAATGTGATATATACTAATATATATATAGCCAATCTCAAATGCTCGAATGCTTATATAGTTACAAAATGTAAACTATATAATCGGCCATCTCTAATCAGTGAAATGTGACAGGCATGAAGATACTAAGCTATTATAGACATTAGCATCATGATTGTCTGCAAAGCTGATGGGGATTTTGAAAAGCACTACACAGTTTTTTTTTAACCATGTATTCTGTCTTCCTACTAAGAAGTAGTCTTTTGAAATTTTCAGATTTAGAGAACTTCAAGAGCAGAGCTTAAAATCCACTCAGATGCCAAATGGAAAGATCAGTCTGTTACCAGAAGAGGGCAATCTGAGAGACATGGGTTTGGATCAAAGTATATGGGAAGACTCCAGCGAGGTGCTGGACGGGAGCAAACAGACCCTCATTGTTGCAGTAGAGGTGCCTGGAGATGATGTTTTGGAAGAGCTGGTGCCAGAGATTACAAAGGGTACGGCAGCAGTACAACCGACATCTGAAGTGACAATCCGAGAAAGACCACAGACTCTAGAGGATCCCAACCAGAGGACCCGGGCCAAACGGGAGAGCCGGCGGATGCGAGAGTTGGAGCAGGCCAAATTCAGCTTGGAGCTTCTTAAGGTACGCTCCACTGGAGGCGCGTCTCCTTCGGAAGAAAGGCGCTGGTCAATGGAGCTGGTCAGTGAGATCCCTCACACTCCTCAGGGTACTCCAGACAGCCAGAGCTCCAAGGGCAGCTTTGAGCTACTTAATGTAGATGACTATTTCAAAGACAAGGCACCTTGTGCCGAACCAGAGGACCTTGGTTCTCCTTCTGTACCTGACAAGCACGATGTGTTCTCCAACATTCCTGAGTCCGCTTTGCCCTCTGACACTCCAGCACCTGATATAATGTCAAAACCAGCTGGTCAACCTGAACCTCCCAAAATGCAGAACTCGCTCCCAACTTTCTACTCCCCTCCATTAGAAAGTAGCTCTCTAATTGTGAAGTCCACCATGAATTCTGCCACCCCGTGCCCTGATGGCCTCAGAAAACCTATTAAAGACAGGAAGGAGTCCACTCGGAGACCTATGGTCGTGGTTATTAGTATGCAGAAGGAAAGCCTTTTCAATGAAGCAGATGTGAAGCCTCCGGAGGTCAAAGACAGTGCCGCCCAGACCAGCGAGCCACCAAGCCCAGCACAGCCTAGCAGCGAAAGCCTTTATGTTCTGGAAAGGCTAGAGAAGCTTAATGAGCAAAAAGAAGAGCGTCAGAAACATCAGCAGCAGCAAATTGAAAAAGAGTTGATGGAGCAGATCCGTCAGCAGAAGCACATCCTGAAAGAACAACGTGAGATTTTCTCCCAAAATGAGAGGGAGAGGTATGAGAAGCAGAGGGTTGAAGCTCAGCAAAGGATCGAGCAGAGTAGACAAGAAGGTTCAGGAGGAAAGCCATTCACAGACAGCGGCCCTGCTCCCTTAGCTCAGCCAGAGCCTGACCTCAGCTCCCAGCCACTGGTCCCGGAAAAGGAAGCTGCTCCTTCCATTTTCAGAGGCCAACCAAAAGACCGTCGCAATGTAGCAGAAGGGTGGGCACCGAAGTTGACCCTGGAATCCAGAGGGGATGAGGCCAGAAGGAGAATAAATACGAAACCGTCCACTCAGAATGTCAACATGAACATGTCCGAGAGGCCTGGAAACATGTTCTTTTCTCCGAAGGCCAAGGTTTCAAAGTAAGTGATGAGCTTGACCTCAGGGTGCCAGGTTACTAAATAGTTCATCGCGAAATGAAAATGATCATCATTTCTCACCTCCCAAACCTGTTTGATTTTCTTTCTTCTGCTGAACGCAAAAAAATTAAATGTCCAAGTTGTCCTTTACTATACAATGAAAAGGGATACCTGGAGCTGTCAGGCTTCAAAAATAAAAATAGTCCATATGGCTTTTCCACTATTATCCAAGTCTTCTGAAGTCAGACATTAGCTTTGTGTGAGAAACAGACAAATTTAAGCTGTCGTTAATATTAAAGGGTTAGTTCACCCAAAAATGAAAATTGTCGTTAATTACCCACCCTCATGTCGTTCCAAACCCGTAAAACCTTCGTTCATCTTCGGAACACAAATTGAGCTCTCTGACCCTCCATAGACAGCAACACAACTGAAATGTTCCCAGGTCCAGCAACGTAGCAAGGACATCGTGTGACATCGGGTTCAAACGTAATTTTACAAAGCTACGAGAATACTTTTTGTGCGCAAAGAAAACAATAACATGATTTATTTAACAATTCTTCTTCCCGAGTTACCGTCTTTCGCCATTTTGGAGAGTACCCCAGAACGTAATCAACATAAACAGCACTGATTACGATGTTGATTACCACTGATGTCACATGGACTGTTTTAGCGATGTCTTTGCTACGATGCTAGACCTGGAAACATTGCAGTTGCATTGCTGTCTACGGAGGGTCAGAGAGCTCTCAGATTTTATCAAAAATATCTTAATTTGTGTTCTGAATATGAACGTCTTCCAAAGGTCTTGCGGGTTTGGAATGACATGCGGTTGAGTAATTAATGCCAGAATTTTGATTTTTGGTTGAACTAACCCTTTAAGCCTATCATGAAACTTCCTAAGATGCCATCTTTAAATATGCTTAAAGAGAAGATGATCAGTGAATAATCACTTTAAATTGCGGTCTATTCTGCACACAAAGCTAAAGAAAGGAATTCATATGGTTTTGGATCGATATAAAGGTGAGTCAATTATGGCAGCGTTTTCGTTTTTGAGTAATCTAAACCTTGAACTTCTTGAATTTGTTTTAGGTTGGATAAGGACTTAGCCAATCAAGGGAAAACCGCAGGAGTCCAGAATGAAGTGAGCCTCTTGGGTTACAAATCCGCTAAGAGTGAGGTGAGAGATGTAGCAATTGACACTTTAGGTCATGACAGATTTAAATAGCTTTCCACAAACCTCAAGATTTTTTTCCTCATTACTGAATACATTTGTCTTTGAACTCTTTCTGCCTCATGAGGCCTTGGTGGGGTCACCTGACCTTGATGTACGGGGAAGCATCTTCATTTGTTTTATCATTTGGTTGATTAGGTTGGCCGACCGGGTCATAAAAAAGCCCGAATGGCACGGACACGTTCAGACTTCTTGACCCGTGGTTCAAACGCCATGGGAGAGGGGGAGTCAGAGGAGGAGGAGTATGATGAGACCCCTCTGTCTCCTGGCACACCCCTCCCCAAGCAGGACTCAGAGGAGAGCGCACTAGAGGCTTGTCACAGTGACTCCGAAATGGTAATTTAACGGTCTGTGTTAGCGCAAGCAGGCCCAGCAGCAAGATCTCTCTCTACAGCTAACTCCTCCAGAAGAAGCTGATAGATCGCCTTACTGACCACCTGAAACGCTTCTACACTCCCTATCCAGTTGAAGGACATAGTCTTCAACCACAGATGCTGAAACACCTTTTGAAAACTATTCTCATCTGTGATGGCAGGTGTTTTTCTGCATCCACATAGAAATACTGTACAAATAAATTATAAAATGCAAAGAATCATTTGCATTTTATTAAGGGCTGTCAATAGATAAAAAATATATATATATTGAAAAAATACTGATTAATCTTAAATTTAGAATTTTCCTCAATACATACATACAGTAGTTTACTTTTGCCGCTTTTCCACTGCATGGTACGGCACGGTAAGGTTCATTTTTGGGGGGGTTTCCACTGGGTACAGTACCTGGTACCTGGTACTTTTTTTAGTACCACCTCGGTTGAGGTTCCAAGTGAACAGTACCATTACCAAAACGTGACGTGTAAACTCTGCTGATCACGGATTGGCCGGAGAGAATCGTCACTACCTACTACACTACTACCACTGAACTTGCACCACAAACACAACAGAACCGCTAGATTTAAATCAGCACAGCCAGCGAAGTATCAATCGCAACTGTTTTGAATGAGCGCACCTTTTTTTAACAACCAGAAAGTGGCTGTTTCGTTGTCTGTTGAGGAAGTACAGACGTTCCTCCGTTGATAGCAGAGGAGTGGATCCAGCGAGAGCTTGATGGGCGACGCGGAACGAAAACGTTTTTCAGGAGTCGCGGCAGTATAGGCGGCGCAACTAACGACATGTGAATAATCCCGCCCACTCTAACACGATACTAAACTGCAGTGGAAACGCGAGCCGAGCCGTGTCGTACCACGCAGTGGAAAAGCGCCATTAGCTATCTACTGTAAATGGGGACATTTCATAGACACCTATTGTTTTTATATACAGCTAGATAAATAGCTGTATATAAATATATTACCCTAACCCTAACCAACACCCTACCTACATTTTTTACAAAAAAAAGTGATATACAATTATTCTTATTTTTTATTTTGCTTTATTTTATTTATTTTTTTGTTATATTTTATTTTATAGTTTAGTTTAATTTACATTACATTCCCGAAAAGATTTTGTCAGATTTAACTCACTTCTGGGCATATTTTCCCCAAAATATCAGTTAATGCTAGAAGGGGTACAGCTGCGGCTACTAGGCATGCGCACATTAATATAGCGTAATTTTTGTCTATACAACTATATATATTTTGTTTGTAGCGTAATTTTTGTCTATACACTATACAACAATAATTACTTTTTTTTTGCATTATTGTAACGGGTAGGTGTAGATGTTAATAAAACACAATCTAATAGGTAAAAAAATTAATTAATTGTTAGTTTCCAGTCGTAGCTGTATCCCTTTTAGCCACAAACCAAAATATACCCAAGCTTTTTTGTTTGTTGCAATGGCCAGTAGAACAGTGTTCTT
Source organism: Sinocyclocheilus anshuiensis (assembly GCF_001515605.1). NCBI lineage: Eukaryota > Metazoa > Chordata > Actinopteri > Cypriniformes > Cyprinidae > Sinocyclocheilus > Sinocyclocheilus anshuiensis. The sequence goes on along the minus strand of NW_015558577.1, from coordinate 72,106 downwards.
GGACATTATGCTGACACCTGTTGGTCTGGATGTACTGTAACATCACACAAAACCATGTTATTGTACATTATAAATATTTGTCAAAAGCAGTATTAATTTTTCACTAGTCATTAAAACCTTTTTTACAGTTGTTTCTTGACACAAATTTAATTAATCTCATTTGTTTTTCTATTAACTTTGACAGCCCTAATTTTAATGCATTTTCATCCATCACAAAAATATAGTAGATATAATTCTTTGTCACACTTGACCCAGAACTTCTGTTTTCTTCAGGACATTGGTTCATGAACCAGCCACACAGATATGGATGGCTTCCATCAGAATTTTGCTTTTCTTTCCTGATGTAAAAAGGCATCTTGCGTAAAGTTTAACCCACGGCACTCTTCACAATCTGACCACGCTGCTTGTCTAGACATAACAGCTATGCTAGTTATAGGTTGCTCCTTCCTGATCAACCAAGACCTTCTGCGAGATTCTGCTTTTACACTGCCACCTTGGATAAAGAGTACTGCATGCTTTAACATCTAGTTCTGTCTTCTCTTCTGCAACAATTCACCAAGACTAAAGCAATGGAACTATCATGGCGCATATTCTATATTTCTTATTCTGTACCTCTCTTTCCAATAATCACTCAATCAAATATGTGTATATATATATATATATATATAGAGAGAGAGAGAGAGAGTAAATAAGTTGCTAGATTTGTTTAGAAAAATGGCTATAATAATGCAAAATATTTTATTTATCTATAAATATCTGTTACTTATATCTGTTAATATAAGTTACTGTATTTATTATTTAAATTATGCAAAAGGTACCTGTTTTGTAGAATGACCCATCTAGTTTCGGTTAAATACTATTGTTCTTTTTTTATTTGTTTGTTTTTTTGTTTTTAACAGTTAAGAGATTTATTTTTTGTAGTCATATGCTATCTTTAATGTGCACTTTCATTTTGTGCCACTGGTTAGTTTTAGTGCATTAGTGTTGTAGAAGAAATTGATTTAACCACTTAGTGCTTTCAGACTATGTTAAGGAGCAACACATGTTCTTACTCTTTGTGCCCATTGTAAATGTTTTAAACTGACACTACCTACCGGAAAATAGTGGCTGAAGTGAAAGGAAAAGGCAAAAAGTGTCCATTTAACGGCTTATATTGTGCTATAGAAGGTTTTGACAGACAAACCTTGCCAATAACTGTCAGTTAGAGATCTTTGCTCTTGCATAATATATGTAATGATCTCTTTCAGCCGGCCACAGCCAATGAAGAGCAGAAGAACATGTATAAAACCATCTCATCTGGAGAGCTGGGTAAAAGTGATGCGAGGAAGAACTCTCATGGAGATGGAAGGTGCTTGTTTTTTGAAGAACAATTGAGATTAAAATATTTTCATTTTTTTAAATTTTACTCTTCATTTACTTTACATGGTAGATTCAAAGAAGGCTGTGAAAATGAATCTGCATTGTTAATCCTTTTGAATCCTTTTATTTTAAAAATTCACAAAAATCTAACCTTTCATTGGATAATAAGAATTTAAAATGGGCGGAAATATCATTATGAAATAAATGTTTTTCTGTAATACACATTGGCCATAATTAACGGCACCCTTTTATTCAATACTTTTTGAAACCTCCATTTGCCAGTTTAACAGCTCTAAATTTTCTCCTATAATGCCTGATGAGGTTAGAGAGCACCTGACAAGAGATCAGAGACAATTTCTCCATCCAGAATCTCTTCAGACCCTTCAGATTCCCAGCTCCATGATGGTGCTTCT
>NW_015558577.1:69094-69967 GCF_001515605.1 Sinocyclocheilus anshuiensis | reverse complement strand
AGTTAAGAGATTTATTTTTTGTAGTCATATGCTATCTTTAATGTGCACTTTCATTTTGTGCCACTGGTTAGTTTTAGTGCATTAGTGTTGTAGAAGAAATTGATTTAACCACTTAGTGCTTTCAGACTATGTTAAGGAGCAACACATGTTCTTACTCTTTGTGCCCATTGTAAATGTTTTAAACTGACACTACCTACCGGAAAATAGTGGCTGAAGTGAAAGGAAAAGGCAAAAAGTGTCCATTTAACGGCTTATATTGTGCTATAGAAGGTTTTGACAGACAAACCTTGCCAATAACTGTCAGTTAGAGATCTTTGCTCTTGCATAATATATGTAATGATCTCTTTCAGCCGGCCACAGCCAATGAAGAGCAGAAGAACATGTATAAAACCATCTCATCTGGAGAGCTGGGTAAAAGTGATGCGAGGAAGAACTCTCATGGAGATGGAAGGTGCTTGTTTTTTGAAGAACAATTGAGATTAAAATATTTTCATTTTTTTAAATTTTACTCTTCATTTACTTTACATAGTAGATTCAAAGAAGGCTGTGAAAATTAATCTGCATTGTTAATCCTTTTGAACTTTTATTTAAAAAACTCACAAAAATCTAACCTTTCATTGGATAATAAGAATTTAAAATGGGCGGAAATATCATTATGAAATAAATGTTTTTCTGTAATACACATTGGCCATAATTAACGGCACCCTTTTATTCAATACTTTTTGAAACCTCCATTTGCCAGTTTAACAGCTCTAAATTTTCTCCTATAATGCCTGATGAGGTTAGAGAGCACCTGACAAGAGATCAGAGACAATTTCTCCATCCAGAATCTCTTCAGACCCTTCAGATTCCCAGCTCCATGATGGTGCTTCT
>NW_015558577.1:61997-69071 GCF_001515605.1 Sinocyclocheilus anshuiensis | reverse complement strand
TGGCCATAGCAGAAGCTTGGTTTTGTGCCCAGTGACCCATTTTTGTGTTGTTTTTAAGGTTTGTTTTTGGATTATTGTACGGTTGGAAGATCCAAACATGGCCCATTATAAGATTTCTAACAGAGTCAATCACTTATTGATTTTTTTATCTGTTGGTATTTGATAGAATCCATGATGCCATGCGTCTAAACAAGATGTCCAGGACTTCCAGCAGAAATATAGGCCCACAACATTAAAAATACAGCAGTATATTTCATTGTACTTTTTATCCCTGTATGCACCAAACCCATCTTGAGTGTTTGCTGCTAAAAAGCTAATTTTTTTGTTTCATCTGACCATAGAAGCTAGTCCCATTTGACTTTCCAGTCATGTCTGATAACTGAATATGGTGGAGTTTGTTTTTGGATGCTAACATTTTCTGTTGATTGGAAATTCTTAATTATTGCTCTGATGGTGGAAATGGGAATTTTAACTGCTCTAGCTCTTTTCTTAAAGCCACTTCACTAATTTGTGAAGCTCAATTATCTTTTGCTGCACATCAGAAATATATTATTTGTTTTTTTCTCATTGTGATGGATAATTAAGGGAATTTGGGCTTTGCCATGGCTGGATAATTTCATGTTCATAATCACCCTGGAGTGCTCAAAGTGCTAGAAATTGTAAATATGAATGGGCATATACTTTAGAGATATTTTACTCAGGAATTTCTAGGGGTGCCAATAATTGTGTCCAACGTGTATTTGAGAAAAACATTTATTTCATAATGATATTTCCCCCCCATTTTAAATTCTTATTATCCATGAAAGGTTAGGTTTTTTAAATAAAAGATCAAAAGGATTAACAATGCAGATAAATTTCCACAGCCTTCTTTGATCATATTTACCAAGGGTGCCGATATTTTTGGCCATGACTGTGTGTGTGTGTGTATATATATATATATACATATATATAATATATATATATTGTCCTTACAATTAAAGTCAGTAGTGTCAGATGTTGTTTTGGACACCACTGACTTTCATTATATGAGAAAAAAAACACTTGAAATGACTTATTATTATGAACACACACACACACATACATATATATATATATATATATAATGTATATATATATATATATATATATATTTAAAAAAAAAATTCTAAAAAAGGACAAAAAAGCACCCTAGAGTTAGTCACTATGGCACCTTTAGACACCTCACTGCTGGTTTTTCAGGCTGTTTTTCACACAGAATTTTTGTGTCTAAGAAAGAAAATGTGGGTCTGGAACAAAGTAAATGTAATAAAATGTAAGTATTGGGACGATCTATTCCTTTAAAACGATTGCTGTCCTTGTCAACGTGTTGTCTGCAGGGTTCGCACTAAAATGCGGTTTTGGGGAAAGGCAAGGCATGGAGAGAAGAAAACCTCGCGAGAACGGCTGCTGTGTGGCAGTGATACTTTGGAAGGAGACTATGCTGAAACAGCACTTCTAATGGAAGAAGGTGAGTTGACAAAAAAAAAAACTCAATTAAAATGTTTCAAGTATAATGAGATTTGAAGAACTCTTTTGGTCATGAAAACACTGCCATTCTGTTTATTCAGGGGTTGAGCGACTGACCCCTCCTCAAAGTCCAGACCTAACATTACAGAGGGAGTTTAAAGAGAATAAAGACCCGTCCCCTAAAGTGAAGCGCAGACGGAGTGTGAAGATCAGCAGTGTGGCTCTGGAGCCCGTCCAGTGGCAGAACGATGCCCTGCAGATACTCACATGTGCCAGTGACTACAGGAGCATGAATGACTTCCTCATGAAGAAGGTGATGACTGTTTTCTACTTGAATTTACTACAGTTGTATTCACTTATTGATGAGAAGAAGTCTTCATAACCTTGTTTTAATCTCACAGATTACTGATTTAGACACAGAAGATGGTAAGAAAGACACAATGGTGGATGTTGTCTTCAAAAAGGCCCTAAAGGAGTTCCGCTTGAATATCTTCAACTCGTACTCAACAGCTTTAGCTGTAAGTACCTTTATAAAGCATTTGTTTTACTGTTATCACCTGAAAAATTATTAATATTGCCATCAAAAATGTAGGACCTTTGGTTTTGTCTTTGCAAAAGAATGTGAGTGTGATCGTCCCTTAAGAGATGTGATGTATTGCTTGTTGTCACATTGTGCCTGGTTAGGACATTATGTCAGAAACAGATATATTGTTTTTGCTCTGTGTGCAGATGGATGATGGGAAAAGCATTCGTTATAAGGATCTCTATGCCCTCTTTGAGCAAATCCTGGAGAAAAGCATGCGTCAGGAGCAGAGGGACTGGAGCGAGTCACCGGTGAAAGTTTGGGTCAACACATTCAAAGTCTTCCTGGATGAGTTCATGACCGAGCACAAACCTCTGGACAGCAGTATGAGCAGGGTACAGTGTTAACACAGTCAATGGCACTTTTCATGAACGGGATACAAAACAGGGATTCCAGAAAGTAACAGGGTGGAACAGGATGGCGGGTGAATTTTTAGATATGGGTCCGAAATAAAAATTAGGTAAACGTAATATTTAAATAAAATTTATAAAAATGAATTATAAAATAATTGTTAAAAGAAAATGCGAGGTAATAAATAATACTTCTCTCTTTTCTCTCTAAAGAAAATTTGCTGCTAAAAAAAATGTATTAAAAGATTTTTAATTATTAGAAGTTAAAGAGTTAAAATTTGAAGATAGAGATAGAGGAATTGATTGATTGATTGATTGATGTAGATTTTAAAAAGATTCTCTGATTTTAAATTTGCTGAAATATGCTTTTAATGCATAGGCTTAATGTTTTTGTTCCTCATAACAACAAAATATTTAATAAATATTTTGGCAATTACCAGACCGCAAGAAAAGAAGGAAAAAGGATACTGATATAGTGAGTGGAATCACAGTCAGAGGTTTTGTAAACTGAATTAGCGGTTCCGTTTTTTCATGGAAATCAACTGACACACTACCTTTGTTTGTTTTAGGTGGAGGAACACAACGGCCACATATTCAAGTCAACTCAATACAGTATTCCCACCTACTGCGAGTACTGCTCCTCCCTCATCTGGATGATGGACAAGGCATGTGTCTGCAAACGTGAGTCTCATGTCCACAGTCTCCGCATCAAAGTGACCCTGAACTCAATTCAACATAATCAGATTGTTTACCAACAAGCCCATGGCCTCTCGGCTCGAACAGAGAACAGTTTGGCTTTGTAGAGCAGGATGTTTTCCGCCATGTTACAGTGAGAGAAGAATGTTGACTTGAATTGAGTTTATTTTAGGTGGCGGTTTTTTTTTTTTTTTATCTGTGTCGTATGTACTGCTGTTGAAAATGAGAATGAATGAGATGTCTGTGTCTTGTGTAGTGTGCCGCTATGCGTGTCACAGAAAGTGCTGTCAGAAGATGACCACCAAATGCAGCAAGAAGGTAAGGATTTTTTTTCTGCTAAGTGCGTTCATGTGATTTGGGCTGTAATAAAGAATGTTTCTTTCTCTCCATGTGCAGTATGACCCTGAACTCTCGTCAAGGCAGTTTGGTGTGGAATTGTCCCGTCTGACCAACGATGAGCGAGCGGTGCCTTTAGTAGTCGAGAAACTTATCAATTACATTGAGATGCATGGCCTGTACACAGAAGGGATATACAGGAAGTCTGGATCCACCAATAAGATTAAGGAGCTGAAACAGGGTCTGGACACAGGTATGACACACGAGAACAAAAATAGGGATTTTCACACTGCGCTTAATCCTGAGTTATCATTGTTCTTAGCCCCGCTTTTAACCCGGGTAAAGGTATGTTTCACACTCAAGTGCGGTTAGCATCACTTTTTACCCGGGGTTCTAGGTAAAATCTTGCTCAGGAACAGGGTTATCAGCACTTTTTCAGTGTGAAATGACATGTTTTTGTTTTTAAATGACACTGTGAAATGTCATGGTGTTACAGTGCTAGGGCTTAGCAACCAACCAATCACGTGTCTCAAATTCACATGTTTTGGACAGTTACGGAAACACAGTGTGTTGTATAAACAAGTCGTTCACTGTTTGAGTGTAAAAAAAAAAAAAGTCAAATGATGAAGGTAAAAGGCGTGAATTGGAGAGAAGACAGTTTTATTCTTTCTAGATCAAAAAGTTATTTCAAGAAAAACTTGATAGTATAGTCTGCAATATATAAGGATGCACAATGCTAGATTCTTTATGTAAACAGATTGTGTGCTGCGTTCGTCCAATTAATGACATTGACACCACAAATATGCAAATAAGAATGTTAACCCAGGGTTTAGGAATGTACAGTGTGAAGCGTCATCTTATGAATACCCAGCATTAATTATTCACCCTGGGTAAATTAAGAGCAGCGTAAAAAACACAGGATTCCATTAACCCCAGGTTTAGAATGACCCGGGGTTAACTATTCCAAGTGTGAAAAGACCTAATGATATATGGCTACAAGACACTAAAGTTTAGAGAAATGTGCTTTACTGTTTAATAACTGTTTATGGAGCCTTTCCAGTCTATTGGACACATCAGCTCAGGTCATAGAGTACTGTATAGTAATAAACTTATAATATAACTTAAGTTATATTAAGCACATATGTATATATTGCTTATATAACATATATAATAAACAAAATGTTATGTTCTCTGAAAACATGTTAATATCTTACACAGTTTTACCTCACAAATAAATGTATCTTGTTTTAAGGATGTTTCAAAATTTTTACTGTAACACAAGATTCTGATATCTTGTCCACAGTACATTACTAACCATTTATAGTAATCTATCTACTATATCTAGTAGATGTATTACTATAGTAACTATATCTATATCTGTAGTCTGAAATCTTTTATTTTCTGCCCTCAGATGTAAACGGCGTGAATCTGGACGACTATAATATTAATGTCATTGCCAGCGTTTTCAAGCAGTGGTTACGTGACTTGCCTAATCCTCTGATGACCTTTGAACTGTATGAGGAATTCCTGCGGGCCATGGGTAAGCAGATGTCCCTGTCAAGCATGACCTATCACACTTATTGCATTAGCATTCAGTATGGCAAATAGTTTTGGTGTCTTTTTTGCTTGTCCTGATTATTTGGGAGTTTTTGTATGTGTGTGTGTGTATTTGTGTGCGTGTGTGTGTGTGTGTGTGTGTGAGAGAGAGAGACACACATTGAAATTGGTACTGGTTGTATTGATGTTGTCAAGTTGTGTTGATGTCTTGGATTTTTTATTATTTTATTATTAATTTTGATATTACTTTTTTATAGGTTTTAAATTCTAAATCTGGAACAGATGAAATGATAATAGTAACACGCAGGTTTAAAACTAAATTTTTTGTACATTTTATATGCCAGTCTACGGATGCAGTACTCTTCTAGACCCCCTGTGTTTAAATAAATTAGACATTTATGGAGACATACACTAATATTTGAACATAGATGGTAATGTCTCTTCAGGTCTTCAAGACAAAAAAGAAGCGATTCGAGGGGTTTACTCTATAATCGACCAGCTCAGCAGAACTCATCTGAACACTTTGGAGCGCCTTATTTTCCATTTGGTCAGGTGAGATGGCAACTGCAACTTCCCATGTCACCAAAAAATGTATGCAAGAATGACTGCAACAAAAAAAGTTACAGAGTGGTTTCTGCTATATCGTTATAGGTAGTCATGTCCACAGAGAAATCTCAATCGCAGATTATTGCTAATAATAATAAAATAATATCTATTATTTCCACTTTTTGTGCAGAATGTTGGCCTTTAGTGAGAACAGTGAAAGGATGTCCTGACTATGAAATGTCATACATAGTTAGAACACAGTCTTGTGCAGTTCTGAGCCTTGTTTCTGCTGTTTACAGGATTGTCCTGCAGGAGGAAACAAACCGCATGTCTGCTAATGCGCTGGCTATAGTGTTTGCTCCCTGCATCCTGCGCTGCCCTGACACTACCGACCCTTTACGGAGCATTCAGGACATTGGGAAAACCACAGCGTAATGGGCAACTCTTACTTCATATAGTTGGATAAGACTAATTCAGTTTAGTTACAGGTAGTGATTAAAATACTTCTGTTTTTTTCTTTCAAAGGTGTGTCGAGCTGATCATTTGCGAGCAGATGAATAAATATAAGGCCAGACTGAAGGACATCAGCACTCTGGAATTTGCGGAGAACAAAGCCAAGAGCCGACTAACATTCATCCGCAGGTCCATGGTAAGAGTTAAGAGTGAATTTCATATTTTCACAAATATCCACATAACCCAGATGTCCAAAACCTATTTCTAGATCAAAATCCTTGTTGGACCTGAAACAACATTTTTATCAACCTTTTATTTCCCCTCCTATTTTATAGGTAGTTAATGATTAGAGTTAGGACGGTTAGTTTGACAGGAATATTGTTCCTGAACTTGCAGCATTAAAAGATGTTGATCCAGGAAGTTGAATAAGTTGGATAAGTGTTGGTCCTGGAACAACATTCTTATCTCACAATCACAAATTTACATCAAACCCACCCCTAAAATTAGAGGGAAATGACAGGTTGATAAGCATAAAGCTCCAACCCCAATTATAATCTTCACTTTAACCCTAAAATCTGACAGATACATTGCTTCAAGACCAAAAAGGATGTTGTTCCAAGATCATGTCCTACTTGAGTAAATCACCCACATTAGCTCTGTCTTGACACTAACCCCAGTCTCTCCTCTCCCTCCCCTTTCCTCTCGAATCCAGAAACCCATAATAATTGCTGTTAGATTTATGAGCATAACCTGCAGTGCTGCGGCGGTAGATATTTATGTACTCGCTGTTACCGTAAGTGTCATCACGTATGCCGCGTCCCAGCACTGTGTGGTCCGTCTGTCTTCATGATCATGACATACAGACGCTTGAGCAAGAAACTCGAGAGCTTAGATGTTAGTCACTTTGCACTTTATTAATCTAGACAGGTAACAAAATCACCTTGTTAAATTACATTTTCATAATGTTGCACTGCATGACTTGGGAATTTTTTAAATAAATGTTTCTGTTGCATTCACTCCATGTGCCTAATAATTTACTTTTTTTTTTTTTTTTTTCTTTCTTGTGTT
>NW_015558577.1:60600-61792 GCF_001515605.1 Sinocyclocheilus anshuiensis | reverse complement strand
TTTTTTTTTTTTTTTTGCTTTCTCTGGTTGGTAATGTGCAGTCAAACTCATTCAGAAAGGTAACAGCTTTGGGCTGAAGTGAGTCTGTGTTGTCCATCCAGGGTTCAAAATTAACACTTGCAAGAGCCAAATGGCTACTTTGTCCATTTTATATGAAAAAAAGAAAAACACTCTCTCACACACACACACACACACAGTTGCATTTGCTGTGTAAGAATACATTTCTGACCATCACTGACATGAGTGAATCAAATGACAAAATAATATCCTAACGAGTCATTTGCCATTGGGACTAAAATGTTCATTTTGGCCCCTGTATTCATGTTTTGTTTCTGTAGCCTGAATGAGTTTTGAGAATGAAACTAGAAAATGCTTTGTTTGATTGTAGCAGTATTTTACAGCAAAGCCTGATATATCTCGAGTTCCTCCACTCATAGTGCTGTCTTGTGTTTTTTGTTTTGTCTGGCAGGGTAAGGGCCAGGTGCACAGGGTGAGGTATCACACACCGTCTCCTCCAGTGAGTCCTCGGTCTCCAACCGCCCCAGAGGGGATGCAGGAGAGCGGAGATGAGGAAGCCAGCAGAGATCTAGAAGTCTCTGAGCAACAACAAGTCGCCATGCAGCAGGAAGAGAAAGTGCTGACCGAACAAATCGAGAGTCTCCAGAAAGAGAAGTAAGAGAACCCGTTTTAGCTTCTGGGATTGGTTGCATTAACTTATTAATTAAAGGGGTCATATGATGCTGCTAAAAAGAACATTATTTGGTGTATTTGGTGTAATGAAATGTGTTTATGCGGTTTAAAGTAAAAAAAAAACACATTATTTTCCACATACTGTACATTATTGTTTCTCCTCTATGCCCTGCCTTTTTGAAACGCGTCGATTTTTACAAAGCTCATCGGTCTGAAAAAGCGAGGTGTGCTGTGATTGGCCAGCTATCCAGTGCGTTGTGATTGGCCAAATACCTCAAGCGTGAGACGGAAATGTTACACCCCTCACCATACTGTTGATGCCGTGTCCCGGCCGGAGCGACGAGACAAAAACATTAAAACCCATTACAAATGAGGCATTTGTTGCATCCAGTGGGGACATAATTACTGATTATACTGTCTTATACTGTCAGTTGCATTGCATCGCGCCGCGTAAACATAAAACCCTGTCTGCATTTGTGATCAGAGAAATGACAAACAACAA
>NW_015558577.1:24848-60340 GCF_001515605.1 Sinocyclocheilus anshuiensis | reverse complement strand
GACTTTAGTCTTTGCAACTTTACAGATCTTCTTTATGCACCAAGAGCTTGTAACACTCCAAAGAGAAAGAAAAAATTGAAATCGCATCATATGACCCCTTTAAACTTATTAATATTAATACTCAAAGGGTGTAATAGGGTGGAATAGCATATCATCATACTACTATGCTCCTTGTTTAGTACGAAATACCCAGAGGACCTGCTAAATATAATGTGCAATATACAGCCAGGGCGCACTGCATTGGGTATCCCACAATGCAAAGTACAAAGGACTTGACCGTCTGTGTCAGTTGTAATTAATAGAAGGAAGCAATATGAACTATTATTTTACCATATAGTGTTTGATGATACTGCTGAGACAATTTTACCCCGAATTAATGATCAAAAATGCTGTTTTTTTAAATTATGTAGAAGTACACAGTTATTCTGGTTTGTACTGAGATTTGTTTGATCTTCACCTCATAGGGAGGAGTTGACGTTTGAGATGCTTGCTTTGGAGCCACGGGCATCTGATGATGAAACTCTGGAGTCAGAGGCCTCTATAGGCACCGCAGACAGCTCTGAAAACCTGAATGTGGACTCTGAGGGAGCCACTTCGGACTTTTCTGGTGAGTGACTACTGAAAGTTCCTATTAAATGTGAAGCTATTTGAATACATTATCTTTTCAAACTACATGCTGCTTTTTAATCCACGTCATCTGATTTTCCATTTTACTTTTATAATGCATTTATGAGTACAACAGGAAACGCAACAAGAATAGATGTAGGTTTGATTTTGGAATTAATTAGATGATGAAAAAGATCAGTACAATACATAAATAGCTGTTTGCTTTTGGTTATATTATCCAATAACTTGTGCAGCCCAGCGATTGATGTCAGTGGAGCCATTTCAGACAGAGGAAGAGAAAGTGATTACAACAAAAACAAACAATTTGTCTTTGTTTGTTTTGGGAGTTAATGTGCAATGATAAATTGTTCTAAAACTAAACCTGGAATGTTCATTAAAGTAATGAACAATCATTAATGAAGTTCACCCAAAAAATCAAATTGTCATAATTTACGTTCCAAACCCAGAAAACTTTTGTTCATCTTAGTTTGTGTTTTGAAGATATTTTTAGTATTCTCTCATAATGTTTGTTCATCCATTTAATGTCACAAATGCCCTGCATTTTCACATGAAAACATTAAAAAGTAATTCATATTAGAGTGATTTAATCTAAGTCTTCTTATGAGACACAGTTGCTTTATGTCACACATAATTTGTGTTTATTTACATATAAACACTGATCAACGCACATACATAGAGCTATCAAAGAGAGCATATCAAATATGGTAAATGGGATTTGAACAACATGACAGTTTTTATTTTTGATTGAATTAATCCTTTAAAGAAAATCCATTCCTATTCATTTTCAAGTCACTTTTAAAAACACACTTGTTCGATCTGGCCTACTAATATCCCATTCTCATTACATTGTATTATGCTCTTGATTATTACTCTGTCTTCAGAATGTTTATCTGTCATTCCTTTTGGTCTTTAAATTCATGTTTTATTATTTCTGTTCTATGGTTTGATTTTTATGTACAGCACTTTGGTCAGTCTTGTGGCTGTTTTTAAATGTGCTTTATAAATAAATGAACCTGAACTTGAACATTTAGATTTCATGTGGGTTTCAAAATAGTTCAGACGAGTAAAAAAATATATACAGTACTGTAGCTACAGAAAAAAAGGTACTGTAATTTTTTTAATTAATTTTTGTATTTATTTACTGAATCAACTGAACAAACAGATTCATTTCAAGTGAATCAGACGTCCAATACTATACATAAGAGAGTATTTTAGAAGAATGTGTTTTACTCGACTGTGTGAAGCTGTGTGCCAAACAAGGACATAAAAACCAGCAATGCAGTGTTTTGTCACTTTAAAACCGGAAAAGCTACTCTAGCTTAAATGCCATTGGCCTGCTGTCACATTAATGGAAAACAAAACTAAGATAGTACTGTCAGAACTTCAAGTACTTTACTCCCCAGCATCGGTGCTTAATGATTTTCCAGCGCACCTCCCATTGCTGTTCTCTTTGTCTCTAAACAGAGCGAGGCCCAGCGCTGGCCGCCGCGAGGCAGAAGTCTGAGAAGTCAGAGGGGAAGAGAAGGAGGGTTCTGCGAAAGCAGCCTGAATCCCTGGACTCCATAGACTCCAGTTCTACCGTCTCCTCTGTGTCGTCTTCCTATATGCAACCACCTGCACAAACCCATAAATTACGTTTGCGCTCCAAATCACCTTCGACACGATTATATCTATCCAGCCCGCCCGACAGCCTGGACCAGCCCGAGCATGATGGAGAGGAGAGACCGCAGTTCACCAGCCGCGGCACCTTCAACCCAGAAAAAGGCAAACAGCGCCTGCAGGGTGCCAAGAACTCACCTCAGAGGCACCGTGACCCTCCGATGGGCGGAGGGCAGAAGAGAGATCCAGACTTGCCCCCCCAGCAGGTGGTGGTGTACGGCAGCAACGAGTTCATGGTATGAAGGCCACGAGGTTCCACGTCCATCCACGGAAACTGCTCATCCCTCCCTGCTAGCTCACATTTGCTGCATTATAGTCCTTAAGTGCCATGTTGACAGGAAAAGCAGGAGATCTGCATGTGAGAAAGCTGGAAAGCAGGGCAAAGGGAATGCTGAACCATTCCGATCCGGAATGTTCTCCTTTGGGCTCCCTGACTGTGATCGGGCTCCAAAGGTGGGAGACGAAGCCATTGATGAACTAAACCACGGGCTGCTTTAACGTTTACAGCATTCTCTCCGATGTATTTGCCCCCAAGCCTATTTAATAAATTTTATTTACATGGAATATATAAATATATTATGTGATATAAAGTGTACAAAGCCAGAGCACCAGTGACTGCTGGGTTGTTGAATTCATATATCATGTATCGGTCATGAATGAGTTGGAGAGAGAAGTGAGGATGTTGTGGATGTGTGTGAGGCTCCTCCGTATGTGTGGGGAGTGTGTGTCTTGTGAGAAAACCTCTGGATATGTTTGTGCTGCTTTTTGTGTTGTGCTTGGAGGGAAATGATGCCATTAAAGGGACCAAGCAAACTGGTGTTAGAATGCCAGAGGATCCCACACTAAATGAAGACTCCAAAGTCTTCCAAATCACCACATAGTGTATTACGTCAACAGCCATCCATCAGTTGTTTGAATTAGTTTGGATTTTCATTCCTGTTTTTTGTGCTTATCTGCCTCGATCTTGTTTTAAGAAACCAGTGTTAAAACACAAAAATGCAGAGTTACTGGATTACTATTACTTAAGGTATTCTAAATGGAATCATTCTGAATCTTAGGATCATTCATACCCTGCAAACACAAGATTCCTCTTGCCAGAAAATGACTTAAATATGACTTAATATATTACCAAATGGTCTCTTCTGCCTGTATATATACTGTAATGCGATATTTCCCTTTTTTCCCTAAATATTTAATTATTAAATAAAACCTGGCTGTAAAAATCCACACAATTGCATTTTGGAAGGCTATGCTCCGATTGTATTCACAGCTCTCATTCAGCTGCTGTATTAGCAGTGTTGCCCTCAGAGAGATTCTGCTATCTCTCCATCATTAGTTATTAATATCAGGAAGCTGATTGCGAAATGAACAAAATCAGTTATTTTACTTGTGCCACCTGCAAAATGTTTCTGTGTCTAGACCATTTGTCATTTCTTTGTCACTGTGGTTTGTGCAAAGATTAATTGAAGATCAAGATGAATTTGTCACCGTCATGTTAAACTGTGATTATATCCAATAACATGGCTTGTTAAAGGTGATGGTGGTTGGCAAAGGCTGTGTTTCTCACAGGAACGAGTCTGTGGACATAAACGCATGACATCAATCTCAGAATTAAGACTGTTAATTTATATTGTGGTGTTTAGATCTCATGCATTGCTGAGACGGGTCACACCGCCTGCAGGATTGAGCAAACGGCTGTCTGGCCTCAGATTTGTCTTATGTTATGTGGAGTCGTGTTGAACAAATATTTCTTATGAAAGAGAAAAAGTTAATGGTTGTAAAATAAATCACACATTTTGAACAATTAAGAACTGTTTTGGTGAATGAAAGGTCTGAGTTATTGTGCAGCTATTACTGCCAACTTGTTCCAGCCACATTCAGTTTTGTATATTGATTGATTTGAGCTCTTGGAGGAAAACTTGAATAACCGGTTTGTCCTGCAAACCTGAAAGAGGTGCTCGAGTCTCTTCTCACTTTGCCAGATGGGTGCATCTGGCCTAAGGGAATTTTAATTGTGTGAGAGCTGTTTAACTCGTCTTACTGCTGGCAAAGGTGCAGTAAATGATTTTAGCAAATGGCTGCAATATAACAAAGACTGAAAAATTTAAGGGGGTCTGAATACTTTCCGTACCCACTGTATATGACCCTGTACCACAAAACCACTCCTAAGTAGCACGGGTATATTTGTAGCAGTTATAGCCAACAATACAGTGTATGGGTCAAAATTATCGATTTTTCTTTTATGCCAAAAATCATTAGGATATTAAGTAAAGATCATGTTCCATGAAGATATTTTGTAAATTTCCTACCGTAAATATATTGAAACTTAATTAGTAATATGCATTGTTAAGGACATTGTTTGGACAACTTTAAAGGGAATTTTCTCAATATTTAGATGTTCTGTGCTGCCAAATATTGTCCTATCCTAACAAACCATACATCAATGGATGATTATGTATAAATCTCAATTTCAAAAAATTGACCCTTATGACTGGTTTTGTGGTCCAGGGTCACATATATTTATAAACTACTAGTCAAAAGTTTTTGGACAGTAAGATTTTTAATGTGTTTTTTTTTTTAAATCTCTGCAGAAGAATAGTTTAACTTATTCGAAATACTAATGCTTAATGTTACACTGTCAGATTACTATTGTCATTTTGCATTATTGACACACTGTTTTCCTAATTAATGCTGTTCAGTTGCTTTGACACAATCTGTATTGTTAAAAGCGCTATATAAATAAAGGTGACTTGACTTGACTTGACTTCTGCTCAATAAGCCTGCATTTTTTCATCCAAAGTACAGTAAAAGCAGTAATATTGTGAAATATTTTTACTATTTAAAATAATTGCTTTCTATTTGAATATATTTTAAAATGTAATTTATTCCTGTGGTGACGATGCTAAATTTTCAGCATCATTACTCCAGTCTTCAGTGTCACATGATCCTTCAGAAATCATTCTAATATTCTGATTTGCTGTTCGAGAAACATTTTTTATTATTATCATCAATATTTAAAACAGTTGAGTACATTTTTTTCAGGATTCTTTGATGAATAGAAAGATCCAAAGATGAGCATTTATCTGAAATAAAAAGCTTTTGTAACATTACACAAAGCTTGGAGTCAGTATATTTAAATCATTATATATTTATTAAATTATGAAATGAATACTTTTATTTATCAAGGAACTTGATCAAAAGTGATGATAAAGACATTTATAATACAAAATATTTATATTTCAGATAAATGCTGTTCTTCCGAACTTTCTATTCAACAAAGAAACCTAAAAAAAATTATACTAAGCCGTTTTCAACAATAATAATAATAGTAATGGTTTTTTTTTTTGAGCAGCAAATCAGAATATTAAAATGATTTCTGAAGGATCATGTGACTGGAGTAATGATGCTAAAATTCAGCTTTGAAAAGTTCTTCGAACAAAAAAAAAAAATTTAAATGAATGAACAAAAATGGTAACGTACCATTTTCTGCACCAAGTAATAATCTTATTATTAAAATGGTACGTTTCTATACGTATACGTGTAGCAGGATAGCTCCACATCAGAACTCGAGTAGTGTTCATTCCCAGCAGAATACAGCAGTGTAAGCAGAGCTGGAACATGAGATCTAACTAACCCCGCAGTGACGTGACGACTGACTCCATCACGCATGCGCAGCGAGGTGTGTTGCGCTGGCAGGTACACAGACAGAGCACCAGTACACCTGTGCTGCTTACCGCAAGACAAAATGTCTGGATTCGATAACAACCCCTTTGCCGAGCCAGTTGATGTCAATCCTTTTCAGGTAAATATCTACTTATTTATTATGTCTTCAGTAATATGTAAAATGTTAAAAGTTGTATGCGCTGCAAACCTGTTTGGTTGGTTTGTTAGGTTCTGAGTCACTAGAGTAATGAGGTGTGATTGACAGGCGTTCAGCCAATCACGATTCACTGTAAGGCTGACAAGCCAATCAGCATCTGATGACGATAGAGGAAGTGCTACTTTGTTAAATTAAACCGTGTTGTTTTAAAATATAACAACTGTGTTTTTGCTTCGGTGGTTACCATCATAAACCTGTTTATCATTCTGTAAAGAACGTAAAGCATTTTACAAACATAAAAACACATCACGCGAGGTGTACAAATCCGACAGGTGCATCTCATTTAATTTCGTGACATAGGATATATACTTTTTAGATACAAATATAAAAAAATAAATAAAACCAATAGTTGACAATACTGTGGTACTTTCAGAGATGTCATGGTACTGAATAATTGTTATATTCATGTAGCCTACCGGCAGCGTTTACATGGCACTCCAAAGTACTTTAAAGAATGCTACGGCGCATGTCCAGAAACTGTGCATAACATGTGTTACATGAATAGACAAGTCATATTTTATGTGCCTGACAGGATCCATCAGTTACTCAGGTGACCAACACGGCAGCCGATGGCATAGGAGAGTTTAACCCATTTACAGCCGGTGCTCTGGTAAGCATGACAACAATTTCCAATCCTCATTTTCAAATTAAATATCCTTTCTCAATTCCTCATGTCCTTGGCTTTATATCTAGTCAAAAAAAAAATGTATACAGAATTATATTGTTCTTGTTGTAATTTGGAACCAAAATTATCCTGTGGGATCAAAAATAAGTAAGCTGATAAAAAAAATACAGTAAAATATTGTAATTAATAAATTGAAATCCTATTTTTAATTTTAAATGTATTTATTTAGAATTTAAGTGTATGTCTTATTTGTGACCCTGGACCACAAAACCAGTCATAAGGGTCAATTTTTTGAAATTGAGATTTATACATCATCTGAAAGCTGAATAAATAATCTTTCAGGTTACATAGGATAGGACAATATTTTAACTATTTGAAAGCCTGGAATCTGAGGGTGTAAAAAAATCTAAATATTGATCAAATTGCCTTTAAAGCTGTCCAAATGAAGTTCTTAGCTATGCATATTACTAATAAAAAATTAAATTTGGATATATTTACAGTAGGAAATTTACAAAATATCTTCATGGAACATGATCTTTACTTAATATCCTAATGATTTTTGGCATAAAAGAAAAATCTATCATTTTGACCCATACAATGTATTTTTTTGGCTATTGCTAAAAATATACCCAAGCGACTTAAGACTGGTTTTGTGGTCCAGGGTCACATTTAATCTTTAAAAGTTACAATAGATTTTCTATTAGCAAACCTTGTCAAGTAAATAAAGAAATGCAAAATCCTAAAAGAATCAAGTAGGAGTTCTGTTAAAACCTTTTTTTTTCTGGTGTTTGCTTATTTTAAAAAAGCAGCTGTTGTGCTCTGTATGTAATCACAATCAAAAAGTTTAAAAACCTTGCCCCACTCTCATTTAAGGATGGACGCACCATTCCCATATCAACTGCCTCTCAACCAGCAGTCCTGCAGACCACAGTGGAGCCCAGTCCACAAGTTAGTACAGTGTTTATGCTGAACTATACTTAATATTTGTATGCTAATGCATGCTGTATTTATCTTAGTACATCATGAAATAAGGCAAGCTACTCATATCCTCCTAAAGACAACCAAACAGATGTTAGGTTTATGCATAAACCGCAGTAAAGCAGCATGTACTGTATCTTCTTCCTCCATCAGGCCAGTGTCGCTGCAGGACAGGCCGAGCTCCTCCGTCAGCAAGCGGAGCTGGAGAAGAAGGCTGCTGAGCTGGAGCGTAAAGAACAGGAGCTTCGGGATCGAGATACAGCATTAGGTGAACCACACTAATACTGATCTTATTCTGTAAGATTTTCTTCTGTGGTCTCTTGACATGAAGGAAATTGTTTGCTTGCAGGTAAAGAAAACAACTGGCCACCTTTGCCCAAGTTTTTCCCCATAAAACCTTGCTTCTATCAGGATTTTAATGAAGAAATTCCTGTGGAATATCAGAGGGTTTGCAAGATGATGTACTACCTCTGGATATGTAAGTGAATGCATAGACATGTAATGAATAAAGACTGTTCAAAATGGAATAGCTTACGATAATTATACTGCAGTGGGGTTATTACATGTTTTAAAGGGGTCATATGATGTTGCTAAAAAGAACATTATTTGGTGTAATGAAATGTGTTTATGCGGTTTAAAGTTAAAAAAACACATTATTTTCCACATACTGTACATTATTGTTTCTCCTCTATGCCCCGCCTTTCTGAAACGCGTCGATTTTTACAAAGCTCATCGGTCTGAAAAGCAAGGTGTGCTGTGATTGGCCAGCTATCCAGTGCGTTATGATTGGCCGAATACCTCAAGCATGTGACGGAAATGTTACGCCCCTATGATGATGCCCTGTCAGGCCGGAGCGATGATTCAAAAACATGAAAACCCATTATAAACGAGGCATTCATTGGATCCAGTGGGGACATAATTATGGATTATAATGACTTATACTCTCCATACTGATGCGTTGCATCGCGCCGCGTAAACATAAAACCATGTCTGCATTTGTGATCGGAGAAATGACAAACAACAAGCCCTACTCTACACTGCCCAAAAAACTCGCTTTAAATATAAAAAATATAAAATATAAAAACTCTTTAAATATAAAAAACGTACTTACAGTCTTTGAGTCAGAACAGCCGGCATTGTAGTCTACTCTCCCAGGATCAGGAAACAGTCCTCCATAAGATGTGCTGCACACATCTGAATATTTGGGTTGAAGTGTTCTGGAACAGTGTTATAAATACAACTTAACCTAGTCTAGTCGTGTCCATTTTTGGAAGACCAAACAAAGCAGTTTCGCTTTCACAACGAAACACAGCGTCACACATGGCAGCCTAGAGTGAGCAGAGGCCGGGTATTTGAGACTTTAGTCTTTGCAACTTTACAGATCTTCTTTATGCACCAAGAGCTTGTAACACTCCAAAGAGAAAGAAAAAATTGAAATCCATCATATGACCCCTTTAAGATAAAAATAAAACTGTAAAAAAACAAGCATTTTTGTTACTTGAAATAAATAAAACTTAATCTAAAGCAATAAAATAACTAAAACTAATAAATAAAAACTATATAGACATTTAGAAAAATAAAAATGCTATTTTATAAAATAAATGATAAAATAAGTCAAATTAAAGTGTAAAAACCTAATCTAATTTCAATTATTAACTAAAACTATAATAGTATAGCGATGAAACTAAAACAACACTGTACTGCAGTATTTTGTGTTTATACATTTTTTGTGTGAAAATCGGTAACATTTTTGTGGTGTTAGATTGCAAATTCATATGGTTTGAGCTTCATTGGTCACACTGGAAATGAAAGGTTAAGTCAAGCACATTGCATTTTGGGATGCAGTGTTTTCTGTTGGATACTGCTAATTCTGCCCAGTGTTGTAAGTCATCAGAGTATTCCATTCCACTCTGCCTACTATACATGTACTGCAAAACATTTTGAGAAGTATGGTTGTATGCTTTGGCAGACATTTTAGGAAATGTTCATGCTCTGTGTAAGCCTAGATAACGGACCACATCTTTTTTTTTTTTTTAACAGATCACAGTGTGACGCTGTTTCTGAACCTGCTGGCCTGTCTGGTGTATTTTACTGTCTCTACTCAGAATGGAGTTGACTTCGGACTCTCAATTCTCTGGTTTATTTTGTTCACTCCTGTCGCGTTTCTCTGCTGGTACCGACCCGTATACAAAGCCTTTAAGTGAGTTCAGTGTTGATATTTTGCATTGTGTCATAATTTTCATTACATTTTTATGCCAGCCTCACAGCCTCATTACAGTAATGACAAAAGTCACAACAGGTGAATAGAGAATTTAATAATACTGTAGATATCACTATACTTCCCCAGCAGATTAATCACAGTACATTAAGACAACTGTTTTGTTTTACAATTTTTTCTAAAATGCTGCTTAAAGGGTTAGTTCACCCAAAAACGGAAATTCTGTCATTAATTACTCACCATCATGTCATTCCAAACCCGTAAGACCTTTGTTCATCTTCACAACACAAATTAAGATATTTTTGATGAAATCCCAGAGCTTTCTGATCCTCCATAGACAGCAACGCAACTGACACGTTCAAGGCCCAGAAAGGTAGTAAGGAATCGTTAAAATAGTCCATGTGACATCAGTGGTTCAAACTTAATTTTATGAAGCTACAAGAATATTTTTTGTGTGCAAAGATTTCATAAAAAATATCTAAAATGACACGAGGGTGAGTAATTAATGACAGAATTTTCAATTTTGGGTAAAGTAATCCTTTTAAAGATTCAAACAAGGTATTATCTAATTAAATATGCACTCATTTGAATATGTATCTGAACACTGGATAAAGCTAAAAATCGTTTTCATTTTCTTGACATTATAGTTACAGGTTTTTACAGAATGGATATCAAATGAAATTTGTATATATCTTTTTATCACTTTTATATACCTCCATAATACAAAATATACAAAAATACCACTAACAGCCAGGAAAAAAAAAAATAAAATCAGTGTTTTTAGGATTAAATGTTATATATGTATCAGTTAAACAAAGCATTCTGTAAAAACCTTCAGGATGCATTTAGCAATAAAACCGCAAAGTTTTGTGTAAGTGCTACTAAAGTAGAGATTTCTGGCTCAGTGCTGGAGAAAAAAAACTTTATTTGAGAAAACAACCTTTAAAGAAATGCACTGCAATTGAAATCTACAGATACAAATAGATATGTACGTGTAATAAAATCAGCACTTAATTGTGTATTTTGGGTGCTTCTTTCCACTGGTCTGAAAGATGACACGTTATGGAATCAGCATGAAAACCAACAATGGTTTTGCATGTAGTGTCTTATCTTTATTGTCATTAAAAAACAATAAGTAATGTTACAGTGTAATCTTTGTAGTCCTGAAAGGTGCTTCAATTATATAAAGAGAGAGGTTTATTGTTTTGATTGGAAAGACATCCGAGTATCATCATCTCACCTGTAACTTTTTCTTTTGCATTGCAGATCTGACAGCTCCTTCAGTTTCTTCTTTTTCTTCTTCATTTTCTCATTCCAAGTAATCGTGTACATCATTCAGAGTGTTGGGATCCCCGGCTGGGGAAACAGGTGAGGTTCTCCATCACTGGCGCTCTTTTAAGTGTGTTATTTGAGTCTTTGTGTGTACTTCCTCTCTGCAAGTTTCTTCGACAGATCTCAACTTCATAATCTGCTAGTGTTCATTTTCCTGGGGTCTCTCTGTGAGTGTGGGCTCTCTTCTCTGTTTTCCATGAACCTCCTCCTCATGGTCATATTTTGTATGGTGAAATATCCTGTACTCTTCTCAGCAATGTGCCTTTTTAATTTACAGTTTCATACTGTTAATATTATACAAAACTCTAACCCAATATTAAACGTTGATAGACCCATCCAGCACAGTTTCTGCTAAGAACATGAATAATAGCTCAAATTGTGTGCTTGTTGAGGAGAGGTGTGGGATTACTTACAAAAAAAATGTAATTTCTTTTCTATATTTAAGTTTTGTTGTGTTTGTGAGATAGTATGAAAGTGTGTGCTGAAAGCTGAGTGAGTCCTCTGCACAATCTGACTTTGGTGCAGCCTAGAATTAAACTGCTGGTTTTGTCTGGCCAGAAGAGAACGGCGCACTATTTCGACACACTATTTCCCAGTTTAATACTGTAAAGCTGCTTTGACGCAATCTGCATTGTAAAAAGCGCGGTCCGGTACTTATATTAAGTGGCCTTAACTACTATGTACCTACATCAAAAAATAAGTACAATGTATTTATTGTGTTCATATTGTATTGCAAAACAATTTTGCTGCTATTGAGGTGGGATATGGGTAAGGTTAGGGACAGGTTTGGTGGTTTGGGTAGGTTTAAGGGTCGGTTAAGGTGTAAGGGATGGGTCAACAGTGTAATTATAAATGTAGTTACAGAAATTAATTACAGATGTAATTACATGCAGGCATTTTTAAATTTTAAGTACAATGTAAAAACATGTATGTACACAATAAGTGCATTGTAACAAATGATTAATTTAAATGTAAGTACATAGTAGTTAAGGCCACTTAATATAAAGTGGGACCAAAAGCGCTATATAAATAATGGTGACTTGACTAGACTTGAAAGTATTAATGTGATATAATGATTGTTTCGCAGTGGCTGGATCACGGCCATCTCTGTGCTCAAGATTAACATAGCCGTGTCAGTCTTCATGATGGTGGTGGCTGGATTCTTCACTGTCGGTGCTGTGCTGTCTGTGATCTTACTGAAAATGGTAAGTTGGCCACAGCTGTAAGTGTGCATATGTGAACATGTGGTTGTTCTTGCACTTGCATACATCGTGTAAAATCTGTCTATTTTATCTGTCTGTCTTTACACATATTAAATGTATTAGTACCAATTTGGGTTAAAGATGAAAATGAGTTTTCAAGAATCAAAACAGTAAAAGTTTATTATAGCTTAATTTTTTTCTGTACATTAGAATGTGTCCTGGTTAATTTTATTTTTGCTGAGCAAAAAATAATGACTATCATACATGTTTAACACGATTTACAGAAAACGCCCAGTAAAATGCCATTCAGTGTAACAATAGTTCATATAACAAAAAATCTGGTCAGGCATGTTTAGAACCAGAATCGTTAGTTGTCATTAAAAGACTATGTTTAAGGATCACAGTGCGGCCCACAGAAACGAATAAATACAGGTCAGAATAAGTATATGATTTCATTTTTACAAAAATATATCTGTTATGCTGAATGAAACTGGAATATTATTTCACCCATATTTTGATGTTATTTGAAACATTACAGTTGACAGTTGACTTTCATTAATATGCTTTTTCTGTATATAAAATCACTTTTAATTTTATGCAGACACCAAAATAGGATGTCTCATCTTTGAACCATATGCACATTAGGTAGTAGTATGTAGGTACTAATTTGCACCCTTTAGGGGTAAAAAAAATATAAATAGAACAAATGTGTACCTTTTGAAAGGGTGACATCCACAGTGCCAGCTTTTAAACTTTTTTTTTCCTGAGAGTGTATTTATATTATTCATTACTAATAATATTGTTCAAACCTTCAGTTTGGGATTGTGCACTGACTTTCACTGTGTTTTCAGGTTCACTCCATGTACAGAAACACAGGTGCGAGCTTCCAGAAGGCACAGGAAGAGTTTTCTCAGGGGGTCGTCACAAACCGAACCTTCCAGTCCGCTGCCACCACAGCTGCATCTTCAGCCGTACAGGGAGCCTTTCAGTAACAGCCACTGTCACATAAACTTCCATCAAACAACCCAAACCTCTTACGGAAAGGACAATCTGTATTTGAGGCTTCTCAAAGATCGTGTTTTTTCCTGCTGCAATACATTCATTTGGTTACTGAAAATATTTTGAGGTGAAAAGTTACCTGGCTGTTGATCGGTGAGGCACTTTAGATGATGACATGGGTTCTGTCCGAATACAGGCTGTCTTTTTTTCTGTATTCCTCATGTAATGAAGGCAATATTTAGAGATGGTTTTATGAAGTTGAAGTGTTTCAGTGGCACTATTTAAAGGGATACTCCACCCCAAAATGAAAATGTTGTCATTAATCACTTACCCCCATGTCGTTCCAAACCCGTAAAAGCTTAGTTCGTCTTCAGAACACAATTTAAGATATTTTGGATGAAAACCGGGAGGCTTGTGACTGTCCGATTGACTGCCAAGTAAATTACACGTACAAAAAGTATTCTCGTCGCTTCATAACGTTACGGTTGAACCACTGATAGCAGATGGACTATTCTGACGATGTCTTTCATACTTTTTTTGGTTTTTATACAAAATATCTTAAATTGTGTTCTGAAGACGAACTAAGCTTTTACGGGTTTAGAACGACGTGGGGGTAAGTGATTATTGACAAAATTTTCATTTTAGGGTGGAGTAACCCTTTAATTGGCTTATGTAATGTTACAACATTGTTACAGTATAGTCCAAATTCCAGTCAATCCAAGTGATCTAGTTGTCTAGTTTTGTCCCTGCTGTATGTATTTAGAAACCTTTTGTGAAGGGTATTGTTACATGTTGAATTATTCTACACTTTGATTTAGTCTTTATACTCCAACTAAATGTGTTATGTCAGCTGATGTCAACATTTGAACAATCATTACCCAACAAGAAACATATATTTACCTATGGACTGTCTTTAGAGTGAACTGTAGTACTGTTGTGAAAAAAATGTGCTGTTATCAGTTTGTTACATTCTCAAACTGAAATGATGATTTTGCAGTGTTCTTAATTATGAACAAAATATGTATATATTTATGAATTAAGCAGATATAATTTTACTGTGCTTGATTTGGGTGGGCTGCTCAAATATTTTATGAGTTATTGTTAAATAAACATATTCTGATGAATGTTTTGTTGCCACTAGTGTATATATGATCATTTAAGTGGGGTCTGTATTTCTTTTCATGAAAATGATACAATTTAACTTTAATACTACAGGAAAAAACCTATATAGATGTAGGAGTACTTGTAGTACCTTCGGGGTCCACTGTATAGTGTTAGATTTTAGGTCAAAACAATGGAAAGCAGAGCATACATCTTCAGTTATGATGACAGGAATATTTAATCACAAATTTTAAAATGACAGATATAGTAAGTATACAGATGTGGCTATTTTGTATTAAAATTTAAGAGCTTTAAAGACCAAACTCTGAAAAAGAGCTGTCTGATGAAGAACATATTAAGAAAATATAGCATCACTATTGAAAAATAGAAAGAGTAATTGTAAAAAATATATACAATTTTAATTTACAGAGAAAAGAAGGTAAGGGAAAAATCTTCATACAAGTTCTTTGTGCATTTTTCTTTTTTTTTTCTACTTGTTACTTTGCATTTGTTGTTAGAAAATGTTTATTTACTATTTATTCAGGTTTTTTAAGGTATCTAATATTTTGATACTTAATTTCCATTAACTAAATATTCTTAAAAATTAAAAGTTTGTTGTCATTTGGAAGTGTGTAGGCCTTCTTGCATTATTATGCTGTTACATGATTATATATTCAGTGGTATAAAATGGTCTTTAAAATGACAATAATATCGCTTATCGCAATTATTTCTGGGGCAATATATCACACAACAAAAAGTTGTTATTGTGACAGGCCTACCGCAAGGACTACATCTGAACTAAATTTTAACCTTCTAGAGAAGTCGTGGACGTCAATATAAGATGCTTAGAAGATGTCATAAAAAGACGTCTTTTGTCTTTTTGTCAATTTTCAGATTTATGCCGGATTAATTGTTTTGTTTTTTTTTGACAAATGAAAAAAAATCCAGATTTTTTTTTAGCATTTCTCATTCATTTCAATATGGTGTCATATTGACCCCAAAGACAAGATTTGTAAACATGTTTTTTGTTACATGCCTTCAGAACAAGTGAATCAAGCCCAGTTTTTTTATTTATGTGAATATAGATAGATAATGTAGAAAAGTCACAAAAACTTATTTTGCTGAGATGAATGTAACCATTTTTTTTTAACTAATGAAAAGTTGATTGGGGTCATGTTGACCCCAAAGACAGATTGAGGGTTAATATGTATCATATTTGATACAATCACACCGGTGTGATTAGATCGTTTAGTGCGGCACAGCATCAGCTGCTATTCAAATCTGCGTTCGCGCTTTGGCTGGCACTGAGCCAGAGACAGACGCGTTTGTACAGCGCTGCATTATAACCAATCACACACGAGTCTGTTGAGCTTATGAATGCAATGGGTAATTGTAGTGTTTCAAGTCCAGGTAAGCATGAAGAGTCAGATTCCAGAAGTTACAATTCAAAGATTTATTAGCATCAAAAGCCAACAGCAAACACAGCCTGCATGCCACATGGTTGTTCACATTCAATTATTCTTCTACACCTTTTATAGGTACCAATTTAGTAACCCATAGTGCCCTCTTCTGGTGAATCAATAATACAAGAACACAACAGTAATCAGAGACGTTCAGATGAGTCATCGCGTATGGAAGGCAAAAAAGCCAAAAACACGTGAATTTTAACGCGGTGTTTTGTTCACTTGCTCGCTGACTGTGCAGATGTGCGTACGAATGTAAGTAAGATGTTCATTTCACAGTGTAAACCGCTTCAGTGATTTAAATGGGAGTTTTTGAGAGTGCCTGAACTCTGGCTAGACAGAAGTGAAAATGTTCTTTGATCATTTAAATTTTCTTTGCTCTCTGTAAAATGGAAATGTTATAGCCTGATATAGTAACTTACAATATTATTATTAAATACAAAGTCAGTCGTATTAAAAATATTTTATGGCATTACACCCATACCTGGTAGGCCTATTTAAGTAAAAAGTCGGGTTTTTATGTGTAGTTAATAGGTTACACTATTACTCTACTTTGTCACCCACAAATAACAATCTGGTACAAAATGCATTTACTTACACATGTTCGAGAATCGAGATATTTCCTGATACACGTTTGGAAATATTTCGAATAAAACGGAAAAAATAAAATAAAACATGAGCCTATATCAGTTATACAGTGCTATTGTGGCTGCTGTGTCACATGTGCCCCCCCCCATTTAAATTAGTTTGATGATCTGAAACATTAAAGTGTGACAAACATGCAAAATAATAAGAAATCAGGAAGGGGGCCAACACTTTTTCACACCACTGTATATATATATTGAAGTGGTGGTGGGCCGCCTGGACCAAAAAATGCTAGGGCCGATTTTTTTTGTCCCAGTCCAGCCCTGGTCCTACCGGTCATGACATTCCCTACTCTGGCTTCTCATAAAAAATACAATTGTTATCAAGGTAAAATCTACATATAGTTCCCAATGAAAATATTGTATAGCATAAAACATGTTGAAGATTATCAAACAGGCTGTTGATTCATTAAATGATGAGCTATTTTCTAACAAAAACTGTTTATTCAGTATAGTGACGCCTCTCCTCCATTGACGCTTTTTTGGCTAAAGGTTGCAGGCTTGCCTTCCAGTGGCTTTGCTAATAACCAAAGGGAACTGAGGAAACAGGAACTAAAAACTAAATCCTTGGAACAGAAACTGACACCAATTCCTTATTTCTATAAATTATTTTGTAAATTATTTTAAATTATATTATTTTCTATATTTTCTAAATAACCTTATTTCTTTTTTTTATATGAGCTATAAACATGCAAACAGTAACGTGCAAACTGATTATCTGAAATTAATTATGAGTGATTAATAAGATGTAAAATATTTGTCATATATTCCATGTAAATGGACTCATTCATGAAAGCAGTTGAGATGAATGTGCAGTGGATAAGATTTGAACAAATTTGCATTGTGATTAAAATCAGAATTTGTTGTAAATTAATTTGTGAATTTACAACATAATTGCAAAGTATGGTTTTGTAATGCAGTAATGATGTTCTATTTTTTCTGTTTTGTCAGATATGATGAGTTAAAACGCCATTAAACACTATATCATCATAGCGATAACTTTCAGAAAAAATGTCCAGAGTTACTTGAGTGGTTTCTAAAAACACCAATAACCCCTTTTTCTTTAAAGCATTTGCTATGTGAGTTACATTGAAATGATTAGTAATAGCTGTCATTTTCAGAATTACTGGGCGAGTTGCATAAAGCCAGTAATCCTCCAACATTCTCCCTCAAAGTATTTATAGGGCCTAGTACACCATCACTATTGAGGAGCCGATTCTCAGCAATATTTACTATTGCCTTCATCACATCTTCCATGGACTTTACTACAGGCTGCCAGAGGATGAAACGTTGTGTTTGTCTCTCCAGTACAGTGACTCTTCCACTAAGAACACTCAGAAGGTTGACAGTTCTCCTGACCACTTCCTGAATTCCAGCTGTGCCTGTTAGATGCTCTTGAACCTCTTCAATCTTCCACTCAATCCTCTTCAGTGCTTCATTGGCCTGCTCAATTTCAGTCTGTGTCTTAGAGATTTTTCCCTCGTAATGAAACATTTTTGCAATCCAGTTCCTCACCTGAGACTCACAGTTTTGTTTCTCCCGTTCAGCATCTCTCAAGGCATTTGAAGCTTCTTGAAATCCCGGCTGTCCCTCACTAATCATTATTGGACCTAGAGAACAGAAATCTCTTGAATACACATCAGCCAAAGGGGAAAACAATGCATAACTTCACAAATTGTTAAATTCAGAGTGATGGTAAGAGTCAGGGCTGTACAGTGCGAAATATATGTCGCACGTGCTATGAAAAAACTGGTTTGTGCGATGAATAAATTTACCACTGTAGCACACGTGCAATACAGTTTTGCATATTCATTACACAGCCGCTTAATAGTGTAAGAAGTGATGTCGTTGTGCTTGTTTGTGTGTGTGAGATTGATTATACTTGGTTTAGGGGTGTGCCATATGACGATTTTTGATGGTGGACGATTAAAATGTCTCCACGATCTGCTTTTGAAGAAATGTAGTAGTATCGTGCTACAGCGCACATTCTATCAGCTGAAGTTCTGGTGCCTCCGTCTATGGTCTCAATATACTGTACAACGCCACATACATTCACTTCAAATGTTAACAGAGAGGTAGAGTTACGCTCACGGGACACAGCACTTATGCGCAATCACAAAAGTACATTATTTGCATGTGCTTTAAAGCCTTGCCGGTTAAACATTTAATTCACGTGCTGTTCTGACATGCTTCTGAGTGCGTACACATGAAGCGCGCGCAACTTTCAATCAGTGCCTGCCTGATTACTAGACTTAAGTTTAAGACTTAATTCAACTTAGAAGTTGTCTTTGGCGTCTGATTGATTTTGCATCATACTGTCAAAAGCACACAAGGTTTACATATAAACACAGTTAGTTATGTCTAAAATGAAAGTAAATGTTTAAAGTTTAATGACCGCTTGTCATTAAAGGGATAGTAATAAACTAATTCAGGTTTAAAACAACTTGAGAGTGAGTAAACGATGGGATAAAAATAAAACACTATGACAGAATTGACAGACAGATGACAGATCTTTCATTTTTGGGTAAACTATCCCTTTAATATTAATAAAAAATTAAAAAAAAAACAGAAAAATTACTCACTGCTCTGATGACTGATGAACTTTAATAGTTGCTTAAAAAATATATAATTGATGTATATAGTGTTTTATTTTAATACTTAATGTTACTTCTAAATACTGTACCTGAAAAATAAAGCACTGTTTGTTTTATTTGCATATTATGCGTTTTTGTAATGTATATCTTTTGTTCTTATTTTCTAATAACAAAGATAAAATAATGACAAAGATTTTTTTTTATCTTCGCCCACTTTGGCCTAAATGTCTGCCATTCTTTTTTATTTTATATTTTGTTACCTTGAAAGGCTTTATTTTTTTTACAATAGGGAAATTAGATTGGCTGTACTGCTCAGGCAACTTGCAAAATAGTAAAACCAACATGACAAAGAATCGTGATAAAATCGTGAATCGTGATATTCCTGAATAAAATAGTGATATGATATTTTTGCCATATCGCCCACCCCTAACTTGTGCTACAACTGTTTGGCCTGTGCTACAAAACTTTCAACCTCTGAAGCACCAGTGCTATGTGCCAAAAAAAGTTAACGTACAGCCCTGGTAAGAGTAATGTAATACTCACCAGCAATCCATCCAATAATTGGTATTGCAAGCAATACCCCACCTGCAATTGTCAGTCCTTCACCTGCATTCTTCCTGTCTTGTTGTACTCTTAGGGCATAGTTTGCTGATTCTAGGTTTTTTATAGCCTGTGTCAAAGCTGCTTTGGAACACTCTAATGAAACTTCAGCAGACTTCTTCTCTTCGTGCAATTTATTCATGGTCATGCTTTTTTCTTTCTTCTGCTGCTCAACGTTTTGCTTCTCTCTAATAAGTTGCTCCATGCGTTCATCCAAATTTACCAATTTTTCTTGAATCATTTTCTCAGTATTTTTCATGCACTGCTCAGCATCCTCGATATGTCCCCTGATTTGTTTGTAATTGGAGCATGTGTCAGTGGTAGGATTGACTTGTGCATCCATAAGGGACTTGCAGATGTTACAGATCGAGACAATTCCTTCATTTAGAGACTTAGAAACTGACTTCATAGACTGCAACTCCATAACACTGCAAGTATACGAAAAATGTTTAAAATGCTTTAATGGTATAACTGAATACTTTTCATCACTGTGCATTTAAATGTAATATGTGCAGATTAGATAAAATAACTTACTCATGTTTGTAGAAATGGTTCATCTTTCCTGTTACACACAAACACAAAGGATAGTATATTAACAGATGTTTTGACAATACGATCACAAATAATGAAATAGTAACAATCATTTAAAAGTGCTTACACAGTAAATAAAATAGTAATAAAATCTCGATGGCACTAATATCAGAACCTTGATGTCATTGTCTTTAAAAAACTGATGTTAAGATAAAGATAAGGTTAAGATAAAACGTACTCGGTTACTAATGTAACCTCGGTTCCCTGAGATACGGAACGAGTACTGCGTCTGTTTAAAATGCTGAAGTGACAACTGAGTCGTGCAGCTACATAGCACGGCAAAGTACACAGTACTCGTTCCGTATCTCAGGGAACCGAGGTTACGTTAGTAACCGAGTACGTTCCCTATCGATACTTCACTCGTACTGCGTCTGTTTAAGACTCTTGGGGAACCAGTACAATCCCGCCATGCTATGCTAGAGGAACGACTAATACTTGAACTTGCCTTAAGCACCCAAGGGGAACCAGAGGAACCAAGTATTTTGCAGGGAAACCCCGCAAAAGGCAGTAGGGCTAAACTCAGAGAGGTCGGCCCAGCCTTGTATCATCGTCCCGAAATAATTCAGTACAGCCTCGGAACTCACTGAGGGCCAAGAGCGTACATGAAGGAGGCAAACGCCAAGCACTGGTTGTCATGTGACAGAGTGCCCTGCTATGCAGAAAGGACCTGCGCCTGTAAGGCCGGGATGTCCAGACTATAGAATCTGGCAAATGTGGACAGCGAGGCCCAGCCGACCACCGCACAAATTTCTGCAATGGACACACCACTAGACCAAGCCCAGGAAGAGGCAATGCCTCTAGTTGAGTGGGCTCTTACTCCCATGGGGCATTGAAGGCCCAAAGAAGAGTATGCTAGCATAATAGCGTCAATTATCCATTTGGAAAATCTGTGCTTTGTAACTGGACAACCCTTGGTGCGGCCACCAAAGCATACGAATAGCCGATCCGACCGCCTGAATGAGGTGGAACACTCAACATAGACTTTCAGTGCCCTGACGGGACAGAGTAAGTTCAACTCTTGCTCTTGCTCTGAAGGAGGAAGCGCCGATAGAGTTATTACCTGTGCTTTAAATGGAGTAGAGAGCACTTTAGGTACATAACTATGCCTTGGTTTCAGGACGACCTTAGAGTAGTTCGGCCCAAATTCAAGGCAGGTGGGGCTCACTGATAGCGCCTGCAGATCTACCATACGCCTAACCGTCGTTGGGCCCGAACTTGAGGCAGGTGGGGCTCACTGATAGCGCCTGCAGATCTCCCATACGCTTTACCGATGCTAATGCTAGAAGCAGAGCAGTCTTAAGCATCAGGGGACGAAGGTCAATGGACTGTAGCAGCTCAAATGGGGGGCTCTTCAGAGCCCTCTACACCGTGGGCAGATCCCTTGTAGGGACAGTGATGGGGCGAGGCGGGTTGAGCCTTCTAGACCCCTTCAGAAAATGAACAACCAAGTTGTTCCTGCCCACCGATTGGCCAGCTATAGGAGCGTGAGAGGCTGTTTTGGCTACAACATAGACCTTGAGCGTGGAAGGGGAACGGCCCTTATCCAACAGCTCTTGCAGGAAGGACAATATCAGAGATATGTCGCATGAGTTTGGGTTTGCGCCGCGGGCTGTACACCAGGCGGAGAAGACAGACCATTTAAGAGCATAGAGGTGTCTTGTAGACGGTGCTCTAGCCTGAGAGTTTGTGTTTAGCATGTTCACGGGGAGGTTCGCAAGCTCCCATTGAGAGGCCAAAGGTGCAGGTCCCACAGCTTGGGCTGGGGGTGCCATATCGTTCCGTTCACCTGAGAGAGGAAGTCCCGTCTCAGGGGAATGGGCCACGGAGCTGCCGAGAGCAGCCGGCACAGCTCTGCAAATCAGTGCTGGTTCCTCCAGAGCGGGGCCACCAACAGCACCTTGCGTCTCTGTTCCCTGACTCACCTGTTCACCTGTGGAATCAGAGCGATAGCGTAAAGGAGGAGGTGGGGCCAGTCGTGGGCCAACGCGTCCCTGTCCTTTGAAAAGTAAGTTGGGCAATGAGAGTTGTCTTCTGAGGCGAAGAGGTCGACCTCTGCCCTGCCGAAGATCTCCCAGATTTTCTGAACCGTTTGAGGGTGGAGCGTCCACTCCTCCGAGGGGACGTTGCTCCGAGACAGCATATCTGCTCCTTGGTTCAGCCTGCTCGGTATACACGCTGCTCTCAGCGAGCGCAAGTTGAGCTGAGCCCATTCCAAGAGGCACTCCACTAGTGCGAAAAGGCGCTTCGAGGAGAGACCGCCCTGGCGATTTATATAGGACACTACAGTCATGCTGTTCGAGCGGACTAAGACGTGGTGTCCCCTTAGGTCTGGCAGAAAGGTTCGAAGGCCCAGACACACTGCCAGCATTTCCAGGCAGTTGATGTGAAGCCGGCCTTCCTCTTTCGACCAGTGGCCGAAAGCTGGCTTGCCATCGCACAGCGCTCCCCAACCCGTGTTGGAGGCATCTGTCGAGACTACCTTCCTTCTCCAGACCATTCCCTGGGGCACGCCCCGTTCCATTCAACGAGGATCTTTCCAAGGGGCCAGGGCTGATACACAGGCCTGGTCTACCTTGACGCAAAGGCATCCGAGACGCCAGGCACGGGATGGAACTCGTGGTTTCAGCCAGTACTGAAGGGGCCGCATGCGGAGCAGGCCCAACTGTAGTACCGGAGACACTGAGGCCATGAGGCCTAGCATCCTCTGAAACACCTTGAGGGGGTGAGAGGCTCCAACTCTGAATGAGGCCGCGAGCTGCTGAATGGCCAGTGCACGTTCTGGCGCGGCTATTGCCCTCATTTGGGCTGAGTCTAAAACTGTTCCCAGGAACGATATCCGTTGGTTGGGGGACAGCGCGCTCTTGGCAAAATTGACCCTGAGTCCCAGGCATTCTAAGTGGCTGAGGAGGAGGGATCTGTGAGATACTAGCTCGTCCTCCGACTGGGCCAGAATGAGCCAGTCATCGAGGTAATTCAGAATGCGGATTCCCGTCTCAGTGGGGAAAGCGCCGCATCCATGCACTTCGTAAAAGTGTGAGGAGCTAGAGACAGTCCAAAGGGAAGGACCAAGGCGAATCTCAAGAATCGTCTGTGACAGGGGGCTATCTGGATGTGAAAGTAAGCGTCTTTCAGGTCCAGCGAAACGAACCAGTCCCCTAGGCATACTTGCGAGAGGATCTGTTTCAATGTAATTATCCTGAACGGCCATCTCATGAGGGTGCGATTCAGACACCTGAGATCAGGGCTGGATTGGTAATCGGGCATACCGGGCATTTTCCCAGTGGGCAAGATGCACTTAAGGAGCCGACAGAAGGTTTTTTTTTTTTTTCCCCGAGGACCATCACGCACGGACAGCGAGCAGCCAGTGGCCCATTAGTTTGTCTCCTGTATTGACAGCGTAAACATCCAATCACAATGCGCTATAGACGGAGCGATTAAGTATTTTGCTCCACCTATATAAAGATCGCTTCACCCCAACTTCTTCTTCGTCGGCTTTTCCCACGTTTTCACAGCAGCATTATCAAGAACAGACTTGCTCTGAGGGGAATGATGCGGGCCAAAGAGCAAGGCAGGAGGAGAAGAAGAGAGTAGTTGAATCGGTAAAATGCTTGATAGGGACTCACAGCGGAGGCAGGCATCTAACCCTCTAATGAGTGTAGAATACGAAACCACTTTTTAATAAAACGTAAATTTGTCCCCCGTGATTTTTTGGCCAAGTCAAGTGTGTTCATAGAGGTTTCCATGGGCCAATACAAATAAATCTAGATTTAAATAAAAAAAGACACGATATTGTCAGACCTGACGTTTTATTCTTATCCAAAACAAGATGTGATATGAGTGTGATCAGAGGCGTCATGCCCATTCAAAGTGAGGGGGATTTCTGAGCCAAGTGGATTTTAAATGCAGCTACCAAAAGACATTTATTATTTATCACATTTGATACAATCACACTGGTGTGATTAGATCGTTTAGTGCGGCACAGCATCAGCTGCTATTGAAATCTGCGTTTGTGCTTTGGCTGGCACTGAGCCAGAGACAGACGCGTTTGTACAGCGCTGCATTATA
The DNA here is from genome assembly GCF_001515605.1 of Sinocyclocheilus anshuiensis. Classification (NCBI taxonomy): domain Eukaryota; kingdom Metazoa; phylum Chordata; class Actinopteri; order Cypriniformes; family Cyprinidae; genus Sinocyclocheilus; species Sinocyclocheilus anshuiensis. The sequence goes on along the minus strand of NW_015558577.1, from coordinate 35,762 downwards.
ACCAATCACACACGAGTCTGTTGAGCTTATGAATGCAATGGGTAATCAGAGACATTCAGATGAGTCATCGCTGAAATGCGGTGTTTTGTTCACTTGCTCGCCGACTGTGCAGATGTGCGTACGACTGTAAGTAAGATATTCATTTCACAGTGTAAACAGCTTCAGTGATTTAAATGGGAGTTTTTGAGAGTGCCTGAACTGATTTTTTGTCCCAGTCCAGCCCTACCTGAGATCGAGAATGGGCCTTAGGCCACCATCCTTCTTGGGGACGAGGAAGTAACGGCTGTAGAAGCCTGACTCGCTCTCGGCTGGGGGAACCGTTTCTACGGCTCCTTTTGCTAGCAAATTCATCACCTCGGCACGTAGGACGTGTGCATCCTCGCTCTGAACCGAGGTGGAGACCACGCCGCTGAAACGCGGGGGTCTTCGAGCGAACTGGAGTGTGTAACCTCGTTTTATTATCCCCATGACCCAGCTTGACACTCCGGGGATGGCCTGCCAGGGCTGGATTGGTTCGAGCGGTGGGCCGCCTAGGGGGGGGGACCCGACGCTCGCAATGAGTGGAAGAGGAAATTTGCTCTCTTTTTGAAAATGTTTGTGTTTTATTTTTCCAGCTATAAAAGTGGTTGGTTGTGTGGACATGATTAGAACGGGCCCCATGTTCACAACAGTATTTTTGGTCACAAACACACTGCCATCGGCACCCGGAACTGAACGGGGTGCTTGGAGGCATAACAGAGGCGTTTTGGGGGGTGGTCCGGCTGCAGCGAGACTTGGCCCCCTCCTCTTCCTGTCCCGCAGATCAGGATGACGCCTGAGGCACAGGGTCCAACACTATCTTGGGTCGGGGGCCCTGGCGTTTAGGAAACTGGTGGCGTCTGGCCGAGCGGGAGCGCTGGCGAGGCTCGGGCTTAGGAGCCGTGGGAGCAACTGATGGCGCAGGCTTCGCGGGATGCTGAGTCTGCACATTTTTTGGGTGACTAGAAGCAGCCGTTGAGCTGGAGCGCTTTGGCAGGAAGTGTCGCATTGCTTGGGACGACTTCTGTTCAGCGGTAAAGCATTCAGGGAAGTCCTCAACTGCAGGTCCAAACAGGCCAGTAGGGGAAACCGTGGAGTCGAGGAAGGGGACCTTATCAGCTCCGCTGCCGAGCCATTGGTTCGTTTTTTATTCACTGCACAAACCAATGGCCGTGCAGTTACACTGCGTTATTGAAAGGCTTCAGTCATCGGAGAAAAATGAGTTTTCCCCAAGCGTCTTAGAAGCAGTACAAGTGAAGTATCGATAGGGAACCTGTTTTTCCTCATGGCAGTCAATCCTGAAAATATTTGTTACATACAAATTCAGTGCATAAAATTCTTCTAATTTTTGTTGACACTAACCAGTTTTGTCTTGCTGAATGCTAATATGCATCGCACTGAACTTTTTAGATACAGATTTCAACAACAGGCAAAGGTTTACTAGGGAAAGCCAATAGTTTAGTACACAGAAAAACAATATGCACTTTTGTATATACACATTTATTTTGTAGCAATGTGTTACCAAAGTTGTGAAAAGTATAACATTTTCAATGAGAATGAACTGTAGACAACTGTATGTGTAATTTGTTTAAACGAATAAGAAATTCACATTCAAAGTGATTGTAAAAGATTGTAACAATAACCCTCAAAATTTATTAAACCCTACATGAACCTTTGGTGCTTGGATCCCGATGATTGTAGCTTATACAGCTATATTAATTTCATAACCTTTTCGGTAACAAGTCGACTCTTACAGTAGGGGTACAGTGACCTTATATTATATAGTATATATTATATTATATTTAGAGTATATTTTTAACCATATATTGTTAATTTTATATTTACTTCATGTGGTATTCCTAAAAATAAATGAAAGTAACACTTTATTTAGAGATTGTTAGAAACAGAGTTCTATAATTTAGCCTGCTTTAATTTGGGGTGCAGTCAATCTACTGAAGAAATTTGGGGGTACGTAGGTTAAAATGTTTTCTTTCAATGTAATATACTTTTTTTCCCAGCATATTCGGAGGAAAAAGATTATTTCAGAATTAGTAGCCTACATTTTGTATAGTATTAACATATTAAATAGGTGATTTTTTTCAAAGTGTATATAGAAGGTTAAAGCAAAATTCGTATGATTACCAACTACAGCATGTTTTATCAAAAGATCCTAAATGCAGTTGCCTTACCCTATCCAAAAGTCAGAGCCGTTTCATCAAGTCAAAAGATCTGTTAAGGTGCATTGAGAGTTGCAGCAACTTTATTTCTTGTTGTGATGGTCTCTGTTCTGTAATGGGCATTCACAGTGCTGGAGCTCTAATGCTATTGGTAGATGTCTTGTTATATTTAGAAAATGTGATTACACATGAACACAGGGCCTCTTGAACTGTGTGTTATAAGGTAAGGCAGAGTAAGATGTTCTAATTTTATATCTCTGGTTATCAGTTTTCTGGGACACTGTATGTTGAATCTCAAAGTATTTATTACTTATTTATTGTTTTTTTGTCTATTTGTTAATTAGGATTTGTGGATACATTAAAATGTTTAGATTTGTGGAGTAAAAATTGTACCTTTTTAATACCTTAATTAATAATGTAATACTGTAATACTTAATACTGTAATTCATAAGGATATTCAGCATTTCCATTAAATTGATGTACAGATTTGACAGATTTTTTAAAAGTTTTAATGGTACAGTTTAACAATACTTGTCATCAATATGCATTTAAATATAAATATATAATAAGCGCAGATTGGATAAAATATCTTACCTACTGTTTATGGAAATGGTTCATTTTTCCTGTCGCACACAAACACAAAGGATGGTATGAATAGATATTTTGACAATGAAATCACAAATCATGCAACAGTAACAACAATTTAAAAGTGATTCAAGACAATAATTAAAATAATGCCGTTTTTTACAATTACAAAGAACCTTGATGTCATAAGATGTTAAGATAATGATAAAGACAAAGATGAGATTTTTTTTCATGGCATCCTGAAAATATTTGTTACATACTAAATCAGTGCATAAAATTGTGTTAATTTTGTTGACACCAACCAGTTTTGCATTACACTGAGCTTTTTAGTACACAGAAAAACAATATGCACTTTTGTATGTACACACATTTAATTTGTATAGCTTTTCACTGAGAATGAACTGTAGACAATTGTCGTGCAACTTGTTTAAATGAATAAGAAATTCAACATTCAAAGTAATTGTAAAAGATTGTAGCAGTAACCCCAAAATGTATTAGTCCCTACATGAACATTATTTAGTGAGAGAATTAATCGTCTACATGAGCCACTGGTGCTTGGATCCCGAATCCCGATGATTGCAGCTTATGTCTATATTAATTTCATAACCTTATTTTTCATACAGCTATAGGTCAGTGGATAAAATAATTTGCTCCTGAAGCCTGATGTAGTGACATCAGTTTCATTTTGGTAATGAGTCCACTCTCACAGTAGGGGGTAAAGTGGCCTTTGGGGCTTATCGAGGTGCCCCTCCAATCCGAACCCCCTTGAACTGTTTAGGGTAAGACTGGATAAAATGTCTTACCCACCCCCATCTCCCCATCTAATTTTGTATCTCTCTCTGGAAAATAGTTATCTATGACACTGTATGTTGAATATCAAATAATTTGTTTATTGTTTGTTTGTCTATTTGTTAATGAGGATTTGTGGACTCATTATTTTTTTGGAGTAAAAATTATACATTCTTATTTTTATGTTCTAACGTTCTTATTTTGAAGTGAAAATGTAAAATTAAACGTTTGGGATAGGATGGCCCTGCCAGAATTGGCACAAAAGACCCAAAGTGGCATGTTGTTATTAGTATTATTATTATTTTTCTTTAATACAAATTGTAATTCATGATGTTATTATTCAGTAATTCCATGAATTAGATGTACATTTCAGACATATTTCCTTTTCATAAAAAAACTGTAGGCTAACTGCGTGACATCTTTAAATTTGAATCCATGGTGTTGCTATTCTGACATATCTTCAGTAAAAATAGACAATTAAGAGCCAGATTTACTAAACAGGGCAAATTAGCATTAGAGCGCAATTCCATTCGAAAAAATAACCATGCCCATGCCTTTTCAGCGTTAATTCTTCACTGCATGTCTTTAGTAAATCCTGACAGTACTATTTTAACGCCAAAAGACAGTTTGCGCTGACGAAGCTGTTAGTAAATCTGGCCCTTAATATATAAATGTTTGTGTGTAAAATTTTAAATAGTACATAGTATACAATAACCCACAGAATCAGACATTGTTTCTTTTCTTTTTACATAATGAAATTTCAGTTTCAATCAGACCGAGACCACCTCATTCAGGTGATCTAGTGTGGATCTTGGTTTAGATGCGAGTGTGTTTGCCATGTTCATATATGCCTAAACAAACCAAACTATGGAAGAAAGCATGCCACATTCAAACAAGCCAGGTATGAAAAGGATTTTATAAATCCTGCATTTAAAGTCTTCTGCATATTTTTCATGGGCAGGGTGTTCAGCTGTTTTCTGTTCATGCAAATGCTCCTGCAAACACTGCTTTTATACAGACAACAAAATAATGCTTCTTGTTTGGTTGTTTGTTTCAGTGGATCTGCTTTATTAATTAAAACAGGTTTTATACAGTTATACAGACTAACTTTGGCTGCTATCATGTAAGTTGAGCTATAATGAATCTATACTGACTCTCAGCTATAGCAATATTATCTGTAACAACCTTGTAAAAAACTGATTTGTTAAATTCTCTCAGTAATATGATTCTTCTTCTTTACTGAATCCAGTTTGAACATCCTCTTGAATTCTCTTGATTTTTTCGGGAGAAGCAGCAGGCAGAATGGCAAGCAACTCTCGATCAATCCTTTCTAGCCTTGTGGTGCTCTTCCTGTCAAACTCCAATTTATTATTCAAAACAAGGTTTAAGATGCCTTTTTGTGCCTCATCACAGCAGTTCTGGAGCAGTTTTCGCTCATGCTCAAATTCTGGCTTACTTTTATCCATGGCCATCAGTTTGCCCAGTGAACTGACACGATCCATCAGGTACTTGCTGGAAACATCTGTGTATGTTGCAGAGATCATATGGACCAGACTAGCAATGTTAGTGGCTTGGAAGGCTTGAGTATAGAGCATATCTTTTGAGAAGAGCTTTCCATCATAGGGGAGGGCTTGTGTTTTCTCAGATGTGGAGACAAAGTTTGTGAGAGTTTTACTCAGGCTGGTTTTCACAATGTTGGAAACCATCTGAAAGAAGTGAACCATCTTCTCCCACTGCTCCTTCATTCTCCCCATGGCATCCATTCCTTTGATCAACATCTCTATGGTAGTTTTGAAGTCGATCTCTTTCAGTTCACAATTTCTCATAGTGACCAGGATTTCAGTTAATTCCTTCTGGTTGTTCTCTAGGTTCTCCACACACTTTTCATAAGTCTGTGTTGTATTGTTCACCTGAGCTCGGGTCTGCTCTATGGCAAATCTTGCATTCTCTGTGGCCCTCTGAGAAGGACTCGTGTTCTCTGACTTGTTTTCTTCTTTGTGCATCATTGGTGGTGTTGGAGAAATGGCTGGACTATTTGTGATGGCTTTACTTTTGCTATCAAAAATATGGGCTGACTTGCTCAGATCCAAGACCTTATGTATTATTTCAGTGCTTTTGTCTTTTTCACATTTGCCATCTGGTGCATATTTTGCAAGCTGGTTGCATATTTCCATGCCCTTTATGCATAACTCCTGAGCTTGCTTATTTGCTGGACAGTCAGGGATTTTCTTTAAATTTTCACCGATTCTTATTATCTGTTTTGCTATGAAATCTGTGGTTGTAGTTTTGTTCTTCTGATCATACAGATTTGTCCAGGCAATGTCATCGTCCTCACTGTTCACAGTCATTAGTTGCTGGATATTCTGGGCACATTTTAAAATTTCAGCAGACTTACTATATACGTTTATTTCAGCTACCACATCTTTTGCAACTTCCTGATCTGACCCGGATCCTGATATTGCAGAAGACAACAATTTCATTGGTTGACTAATAAGAGATGCAATTCCAGAAATTATACCTGTAACGGTTCCCGTTATCCCACCCACAAAATCCATGCCAATCATTTCCCATCCATTAGGGAGAGAATCCAGAGCTGCCTTGTAGCTCTCATGAGCCTGTTCCAGTTCCTTCTCCATGGCACTCATTGCCTTCTCAGTCCTTTTCTTGGTCTCTTGAGCTGACTGCTCCCTCAGTTTGCCCTCTTCTAATTTATTCTTGACTGCTTCCAACTCTTCCCCATAGAAGTGCTCTGCATTCAAACATGCTTCTAGCAGCTCTTGGATAATTTTGATGACTTCAGTGAAACGTTTTTCAGTTGCATCAGACAACTTCAGACATTCATCTGCAATGACTCTGATATTGTCTAGCTGATCAGGAAGATGAGCTTTGACAACTTCATCATTGTCTTGGAACAGAATCTTCACAGTTGTTTTCATGTAATCTGGAACTTGGGCAGTATGGAGGCGAATTTGATCCATGCTCGTATGGGCCTCATTGAATGCCCACCAACCAGAGTTACACACTTGCATGAGGCAAGCGCGAAAGGAATCAGGGTATTTGATGAATTTATAGCCATCTTTAGGGGGATTTTTATTGATTGAGAAATCTGTTGAGGACGAGATGAATACCAGCTCTCCCAGGATGGCTATGGATAGAGGTGCTGGAGTCAGATACTCTTCCCAGTTAGCATAAGGCTGCATTATAAGTTTGGTTTGGTTCCTCATGTCCTCAGCAGTAGTAAGGCTTTGAGTAGATTTTGAAATGGCAGAACTCATAGCTTTGCTTTTCCTGATAAAAAAACAATGAGAACAATTGAAAAGAATGAATCCGATCGCAGAATCCAACTTTGTCATTTGCAGTTCACAAATAGCAGCATTTATCAGAGTGCCTTTTGTTAGACTGAATATTTTTTTTGCCATTTTTATGAAATAGTCTATCTAGGTTCATTATCGACTAGAGGGAAAGAAAATACTTTATGTAACAGATTATGAAGATACAAAAACTTCAGTGAGTAGAGAAACCTGCTATGGTGAAGACAGTTATATGTGGTCTATGGAGAAATCATATTGTTGACTTATTTAATGAGAGCAGTGCCCCCAATAGAGTCTGGCTGCTGACATGCACATGCACTCTCAGACACCTGTACTACCGCAAGTGATGTTACTTGCAATCACCACCTGCACTGTCTTCTACCTGTGACATCACTTGCGATTGACACAAATCATGCACGTTGCCACTGGAGACAAGACGCTGTGCTGGTTAAAGGATTTAAAGTAATGGTAACACTTTATAATAACGTTCAGTTGCAAGGCATTTATAAGTGATTAGTTAATGATGAACTAATCATTTACAAAACATAACTATGTGTTCATAAATGATTAAGTGATTTGTTAATATTTTTATCTGTTTTGTAGAATGAGTTATAAATCATTTACAAGTGATTAGATGATGATTAACTAATCATTTACAAAACATGACTATACGTTCACAAATGATTAATTGATATGCTAACGATTTACCAATCTGTCACAAGTTATCTTAAAAAATAGCATATCATGAAATAATCAAACAGATCCTTAGTAAATGGTTAATAAGTTACTAGTTAATATATTATTAATCACTTATAAATCATTGAAATGTCAACATTGTACTATTATCTCACAGCGTTAAAAATACTCCATGTGTGTCAGAGAAGACATCTGTCTACACCCTCACCAGTCAGCCCTTACACTGCAGTACACACTACAAAGTATTCAAAACCTGTTGTGTAAACACATTAATAAATCATTTATAAAGCTTTCTGCATCCCCAAATCTAAAGTGAAAACTTCTCATCAGATGTAAATGTTTTACTCATCATTCGTAGATCTTTCACCCCACTGTACACACACACAACCTGTAACCGGCAGGTTTGTAAAACATTTACAACTGATGAGTAGATTACACTTTAGAATAGGGGATGCAGAAAGCTTTGTAAATGATTTATTAATGTGTTTACACAACAGCTACAATAACGCTGTGCGATAATAGTACAATGTTGACATTTCAATGATTTATAAGTGAATAATAATATATTAACTAGTAACTTAAGTAACTATACTGAAAACAATTATTCATTGAATTTACTAAAAAAAAATTAAGATAAGTGGTTGCAATAAATTTGTTTTAGCTACATTTAAATAAACAAATTTAGCTGACTAACTTTCAACATTTTTTTAATTAAATGTAGCTTATTGTAAAGTGTTACAAAGTAATTTAATACTACTCAATGCACTGCAATTGATCTGTAGGAGAGCAAAACAAATCCTTGGCCAAATGCTTAATGTGGCATAACGGGCATGTGCATGTCTGCAGCAAAGCCAAAAACCGAAACAAATCTGAATCTGAAAACTGTGATTACAAGAAAATCTATCATTTTAATTTCGTACTAACAAATCACGTTTGTTTAAAGCATCACTTCAAATGAACTACTCTCATTATTTAAAAGAAAAAAAAAAGTTTCCTTACCCTATTGAAATGTCAGATGCTTTCTTAAAAGTTCAGGACTCTTAATAGTCTGATGGAATAGCCTAGATCAAGCTGTAGGTGCTTTTATAGTGAGCATGTAGAAAGCGTATGCTCTATAAAAGGATGAGTTAAAAATAACACACCTGGCAACCTAGCACTGTGTAAATATAGAAACAACATGTTCTCAGTCATATACAGAAGCTTAGTCAGGACCCCTTTGGCGTCAGTTTTTAACACTCTGGGCACCGCTTTAGCATCATTTATCAGTGCACAGGGCAGAGGCGTAGCAATAGGGCAGGCAATTGCCTGGGGCCCCGTATTTTTAGAGGCTCCCAGACAGCTGACCATTTGGACAATCGGAAATGTCATTAATAGAACATGGAGCAATATATCTGCATCTTTCCTAGGGGAACCCCTCTCGCATTACGCAGCGTCGGCTGCTGTTTTCAAACGGGCTCAGCTCTTCCTCGTGCATTTGCTAATTTAAACATGAAGATGACATCCATCTGGCAGCCAGAAGCGGAAAAAAGCAAGAAGAGGAGGAAAAGAGGAATCCATCTTTTTACAGTTCCAGACAGTAGTATCAACTCAATTCTGTACCCGCTTGAAGTCACCCGCTTTCAAACGCTCCTGTGTGTTTTTGTAAGCACGCTCTGGTTTCTAATTACAAAACCAAAAGTTTCTATTTAAAACGTGTTTTTGCAGCGTTGAGTTTTGTAGCCAATCACAGGCATCTCTGTTGAAAGCAGTGGCCAATCAGAGGTGTTTACTGTACGTTAGTCAGAATCCGCTCTGATCTAATTTTTGTTTTCGCAAAATAGTCCAATTACTAATAGGGTACTGGGAAACAGGTTAGCTAGGGTTGCACTTCGCAGCAGCATATTATGTAGTGTTTAGCAGGTATTAATATAGGCTGCAATAGAATAGGTGGTACCGGGAAAGACGCGCACATCACCAGCATCACCGCTTGGCAAGTTTCGGTACCAGGGATGCAAACTTGTCACCTTTCGGTGAAATTCGCCGTTTTGAATTCAAAATGTGTCATTTGTGTGATTCCTGTAGATCCGTGAATGTTTAAAATTGTTTGGGGTGGGCTTTTACAGTTCCAGACAGTAGTATCAACTCAATTCTGTACCCAGTCGAAGTCACCCGCTTTCAAACAATCCTGTGTGTTTTTGTGCGCGCGCTTTGGTTTCAAATGACAAAACCAAAAGTTTCTATTTACAACGTGTTTTGCAGCGTTGAGTTTTGTAGCCAATCACAGGCATCTCTGTTGAAAGCAGTGGCCAATCAGAGGTGTTTACTGTACGTTAGTCAGAATCCGCTCTGATCTAATTTTTGTTTTCGCAAGTTTAGGTAGTTCTACACGCTCACATATCTTCCTATTATAAGAAGATAAGAAGACAAAAAGAAAGCATACATGGTGTAAATAAGATATTCATGGTGTAGTTAGTTATTGATTATATCAAGAGTTTTCGCGTGAGTAAGCTTGGACAGTTGTGCCATAATGGAAGCGCTCTTTGCTCGATGTCTCTTATGGCGCTTTTCCACTGCGTGGTACGACTCGGCTCGGCACGGCTCAGTACAGCACGGCTAAAAAAAACTTTTTCATTCCGCGTCGCCCCATCAAGCTCTCGCTGGATCCGCTCCTCTGCTATCAACGAGAGGAACGTCTGTTCTTCCGCAACAGACAACAAAACTTTTTGGTTGTTAAAAAAAAGGTGCGCTCGTTCAAAACAGTTGCGTTCGATCCTTCGCTGGCTGTGCTGATTTAAATCTAGCGGTTCTTTTGTGTTTGTGTCGCAAGTTCAGTGACGCAGATAGTGACGATTCTCTCCGGCCAATCCGTGATCAGCAGACTTTACACGTCACGTTTTAGTAACGGTACGGTTCCCTTGGAACCGCAACCGAAAAAAAAGTACCAGGTACCAGAATGTACCGGTGCCGAGCCGTACCGTGCCGTACCATGCAGTGGAAAAGCGCCATTACAAACTACATTCACAGTTTGAAGAAAAGTTTAAGAGGACCGTCCACGTATACTGTTTCAGGAATGAAGTAAGGCATTTTTTTTTTTCTTTTTTCTTTTTTACCTAAAGAGATAATTAATGGAAAACATGCTAAGTGGAAGATTTCTGCCAAGATTTCACCTGGTAGAAAAACAAATACTATTGAAATGAATGTCATAATTCCCACTATGACCACTAAATTGCAGCAGAGGATCATTTATTGTCTCCTTTACCATTTCCACTCTGTAATATAGTTCTTTTCACATGTTTTGCTAATGGATTTATATTTAGACATTATAAAATCACTATTATAACATTTAAAAATCTCTTTTT
>NW_015558577.1:14813-23655 GCF_001515605.1 Sinocyclocheilus anshuiensis | reverse complement strand
TTTAAAAATTGAAAATCTCTTTTTTGTCAAAGTTCAGCATTGTTTTGTATTGAAGTATGAAGTAACAAGTTTTCAACTCATTGAATCTAATTGAATTACACAGATATTTTGAATTTACAACAGCACTTTTCTGTGAAAAGTGGCTCGTTTGTATCCTTGTTTACAATCTTAGTTTCTCTCTTTTGTATTACCTAGGCTCCAGGTATTTTAATAAAAGGGCTCACTATAGCTTTATTGCTAGGTAAGCTTGTTTCTGGGTCTTAACACCACCAAAATCTTGTTCTCCATCATTGCATAGGCCCACTCATGGATGAGACATGCAGATAACTATAGTCAACCTTCACTGAATTTTATATAATCAATGAACTCTAAAAAAAAAAAAAAAGTTATCAGTCAATGTTTACCATTCTATTAGTTGTCAAAATGAATTAATTACAGCACTTTTGTCATACCTAAATCGAGCTCCGTACAAAGGAAAATAATGTAAAATAAGTTTTTTTCATGCATTTAAATATGGTTTCATTTTCTTTTCATTTTTGTACTTTAAAAATTAACGAAACATTTGTGCATATTTTCTAGTGCATTTAACTGCACTGTGCTCACATTTGGCCTACTTGTGCATTAAATTATAAATAAAAAAAATTACTTAGCCTATCATCTTGTGCCCTATTGTGATCTCGAATTGCAGAATATTTCAGTGCAAGTTGTGAATTACATCAAGTAATACTGAGTGAATGACAATTTTTGTTTTATTTTTGTATTACCTAGGCTCCAGGTATTTTAATAAAAGTGCTCACTATAGCTTTATTGCTCAGTAAGCTTGGCTCTGGGTCTTAACACCTCCAAAATCTTGTTTTCCATCATTGCATATAGGCCTACTCATGGATGAGACATGCAGATAACTATAGTCAACCTTCACTGCATTTTATATAATCAATGAACTCTGAAAAAGTCAATGGTTAACATTCTATTCTCATACCTAAATCGAGCTCTGTACAAAAGTAAGGAAAATAATGTAAGAAAGTTATTTTATGCATTTAAATATGGTTTCATTTTCTTTTCATTTTCGTACATTACAAATTAAAGAAAAATTAGCGCATATTTTCTAGTACTACTGCACTGTGCTCACATTTGGCCTACTTGTTCATTAAATTATAAATAAAAAATTAAATATCATCTTGCACCCTATGTTGAATTGCATAATATTTCAGTAGGCTGCATGCATTTGAGAGACGTTCTTAAATGTAATGCACATACATGCATGCCCAGTTTTGCAGTTTTAATTGCCAATTTGGTAATTTCGTGACTTAACTGACGATGTATGCTCGCAGTTTCTAGTGCGGTTTATTTATTTATTTTTAGTTTAGAGCTTTATTAATCCCCTTGGGGCAATTAATTCAGACTTTCGTAGTGCTTCACATATACAACACTTAACACACACATACAAATACTCAAAATACACCAAATACATAAGAGAAGGAAAAATAATAATAATAATAATAATAAATCAACTAAATTTATTACATAAACATATTGCTTCAGGCACAAAAGTAAATTTGTACCGATTTGTGGAACATGTAATTGACCGTAAACGTCTCCCAATGGGCATCCATTTAAAATAATCATTCAAAGGGTGTGTGCAGTCTCCTATAATTTTATGTGCCATCCTCATCACTTGCTGGTCATAATAAAATGTAAGACTTCGCAAGGGAACACCTAAAATTTTTGAGCACATATTAACAATACCTTGCTGCCGTTCAAAGTTTCAATGGTTTTCCATAGACTTAAGCTTTAAAGCGTTTCATCCAGGTCGCCAGTAGCAAACAATGTACAAAAAGTACATTTGTACCGATTTGTGGAACATCTAATTGACCATAAACGTCTCCCAAGGGGCATCCACTTAAAATAATCATTCAAAGGGTGTGTGCAGTCTCCTATCATTTTATGTGCCATCCTCATCACTTGCCGTTCATAATAAAACGTAAGACTTCGCAAGGGAACACCTAAAGTTTTTGAGCACATATTAACAATACCTTGCAAACGATTTTTGTTCTTTGTAGACAATAAGGAAAACCAACAAATAAAGGAAAAGGACAGGATACTTTCAACAAATTAATTATAGAAAGTCCTGGGAATGACTCTCTGTACATTAAAATAATTCAGCTTCTTCAACACATGCAATCTTTGATGTGACTTTTTAATGATTGCATCTGTGTTTTAATCAAACTTCAGCCTATTATCAATGATCGTTCCTAAATATTTTGTAAGGAATTTAACTCATTTTATCTGTAATGAATTTAATTATTATTATTATTTTAGCTCAGGCGTTTTTGACACATTCAAATCTAATTTCATCCTATTACACCATAAATTAAAATCATCCAAAACCGGACCATATTCCTGATCTGAATATGACAGCAAAGACAGAAGCACAGTATCGTCTGCATATTTTACCAAATAACTATTATTGTACAAACTCTGACAATCATTTGTATATAAAATGAAAAGAACCGGAGAAAGTACACAGCCTTGTGGTGAACCTATAAAAATATTTAACGCGTCCGATAAGACCCCATTAACTCTAACCTTTTGTTTCCTATCTGTTAAAAAAATTCACAATCCATAAAACTAAACCATGGTTAAAATTAAACTGACTAATAAGTTTTTGCCCTAAAATAATAGGTTGCAAAAAATTAAATGCAGACGAAAAGTCCACAAACAAAAGCTGCACAAAAGCTCCACTATTTTCCAGATGTCGACTGAGAGCATTCAACAGAAACAGTTTTGCATCCTCTACACCTCTTCCAGCGCGATATGCGAACTGCAATGGATCTAAAAGTGGTCCAGCAACTCTCATCACATACTTTATCTCTTTTTCAAAAGCCTTCATGACCAAAGAAGTCAAGGCAATAGGATGGTAGTCATTTAACAATTCTGGCTTTGCTTTTTTAGGTATAGGTACAATAATTGAGCTTTTCCACAAATCATGTACCAACCCTAAATCTAGAGAAGATTGAAAAAGTAAGTGGAAAACTCCACTAAGCTGTTCAGCACAGTGTTCTACCACATATGCCATCTAGAGAAGATTGAAAAAGTAAGTGGAAAACTCCACTAAGCTGTTCAGCACAGTGCTCTACCACATATGCCATCTGGGCCTGGGGCCTTATTAAGCGGTGTAGCCTTCAACTGTTTCAATATATCAGATGGATTCAATTTAAACTTATTAGAACTAGTATTATCTTTAAAAAGAGCCATCTTGCTAATATTATCTATAAAAAATGCCATCTCATCATCTATAGCTGATGTATTAAAACGAGAAAAAATTCATTATACTTATTAGATAGAAGAAAATTTGTATCATAATTCTCCATAGGCCTTAGTTGATTTCATACCCATGTACTAACTTCAGCCATACTCTTAATTCCTTTCCAGGCAGCTTTAAGATTACCTTGCATAAACACACCCTCAATCTTATTTTTATAATTACTTTTAGCAATTTTTATTGCCCTTTTAACTTCCCTGTTTATCTGTTATTTCTCCTCATTAGTTCCTGAGAGAAATACTCTCTTCTTCATATTCAATATACTTTTTAACTCCTTCGTAACCCAAGGTTTATTATTGGAATACAAGGTGATCTTTTTTTTAGGTATGACAGAATCAAAACAGAAAGTAATATAGTTAGAAACGGTGTGCACCTGTTCATGTGTGCGCCTCATATTCGCGTACAGTTGAAGAGCGTGCGCCGTGAGCACAGTAAAACGGCTGAAAGGACAGGAAAGTTTGTTTTACCGAAATAACAACATCTCATCAGACCGCAGTTCCCTGTTGTTCTACTGAAGCTCATTTGGCAAATGTACTTTTCCTGAGGGCAAGCTGAAGTGCGCGTCAGAAAAGTCTCCCATTTGTTGTGGTCGCAAAGAGATACGGCCGTTCCGCATCTTAATAAGTTTTTAATAAATACATTTTTGAACTCATAAAAATGCTAAAAAACGTTAAATAAAAATCTTGCATTAATTATTAATAACTAAGCTTTTGATTATTTATAATGTTTTATTTAAGAAGATTTTCACAGAATGATTTTGGCAAAAAGCAAAAAAAAAAAACTTTTTTGCGCCACTGCACTGGTGTATCTACTTCTCATCTCATTTGTGTGCAGTGATGTAATGGCAATTTAAATTAAATTATTTCATTACAGATTTTATTTCCAAACAAACCAAACATAGGTATAGGTGCCCCCTTGAACTCGATTTAAAATAATCTGTTTCCCACATTCGGTACGTTCCAAACGGGATATAGCGCCCTCCGAAGGGCACTTCGGAGTGAAAACAATCATGGCCGCCATATTGAAGGGTCGTTCCAAACCGAAGTGCTCAAAACTGGCCACTTCAAAGGGCCCTTCGGAATGAAGCATTTCGAAGGGTACAACTGATGGACACTTTGGGCTCCCATGATCCTTTGCGCAGATTCTTTGCATGATGACGGCGCCTCCGTGTGGGCACGTGATGATGACGCAGAAGGACACTTCAAGAAACAGTTGTTTGGTCCCCTACACCATTCGAAGATCTCACTCCGGAGGGTAAACCCTTTGAAGGGATTAGGGCATAGGGATGAGCCCTTCCGAATGGAACGCAGGGTTTATCGCGCACATTCTACTACTCTATGAATGCAGTGATCGGCTGGAAACAAGCGACCCCTCCTGGTTGGAGTTAGTAGTGACATCCTAAACTGAAAGCAATCGTTTCATCATGACTCACGTTTTGAATGTTTTAAAATTGATCATCAGTTTATTTATAGTCCAGCTGGCTGTAGGCCTACTAAGTTACTGCAGACCATCAGTTGCTCATCCCTTTCCCAATATTAGTGTCAGCAATGAGTGGACAAAATGACGTGAGTGAATTCAGACACTGTCCAGACTCAGTGCCACCCACTGAGATGCGCCTTGAAAGTAGACAAGAGCAGGTGGCTGCAGTGAAGGGAGGAATAAAATAAGTGTAGTCAGGACAGATAGTTCTCACATAGTTAGTAAATATTTTATGCTAACCAAGGCTACATTAATTTTTATCAAATACTACAGTAAAAACAGCAATATTGTAAAATATTACAATTTAAAATAATGGCTTTCTATTTTATTAGACTATATGTAAAAGCTGAATTTTCATCAGCCATTGCTGCAGTCTTCAGTGTCACGTGATCGTTATGCATTAATATTACAGTAGTATTACAGTAGTGAGACTCTTACAAAAAAGGATTTACAAAAATAACATTTACATTTATGCATTTGGCAAACACGTTTATTCAAAGCGTCTTAGAGTGCCCTTATTTACAGGGATCCTCAATCCCCCTGGCAGGGCTCACCTCTAAGGGCTTGAAGAATATAGAGCACCAGTGTGTTTTCAGCATGCCAAAGACTCGATCTACTGTGTTTCATGCACAGGAGTGCTTGTTGTTGAAACGTCACCAGAACTTAAATGTTTATCAGAGGAAGAATGGTGCCCGAGGCAGACAGAGTAACTCCTATTGGTTAAATATGAGCGAAACCATTGTAGCACCGTACCCCGAAGGCCCACACATGCTTCTGCAAATGCAGAGCTAAGGTCTAGCAAGACCAAAGCCACAGGCTGCCCGATATCAGTGGTGAGCATTACATCATTCATGACTCTTAAGAGGGCCGATTCGGTGCTGTGACGGGCTTTAAAACCAGACTGAAATTTCTCGTGTATATCGTTATCATTCAAAAAAGGCAAAAGTTGGCTCAGAACCACTTTTTCAAAAAATTTTGAGAGGAAAGGTAAATACGAGACTGGGCAAAAATTACTCAAAAGCGTAAGATCCAAATTTGTTTTTTAAGATGAGGCAGAAAAGAGGCATGTTTAAAGCAGTCGCGTACGGTCCCAGTAAAAAGACATTTGTTGATGACAAATCAGGGCCAATAGCTTGAAAAACTTGCTTAAGAAAATGTGTGGGAATCACATCCTGAGGGCAGCTAGTAGGTTTTAAACAAGCAACAATCTCTTTAAGAGAGTCCAAGGTCATAGGCTCAAAGACAGACCATGTAGAAGAGCAGAGAGTAACATCAAGTGGTGTATAGGCTGACAAAGGCATTAGAGATTTAATCTGTGAGATCTTATCATTAAAATATCTCGCAAAATCCTCACAAAGAGAATCAGATGTCTCAGGAAAATGATTAATAGTGGGATTGAGAGCAGAATCAATTATTGAAAATAGGGCTTTAGGCCTGGTACTGTTACATAAAATTAACTCTAAGAGATATTTATGCTTAGCAGCATTAGTAGCTCGCTGAAATGCCGAGAGGGAGTCCTTTAGAATTTCATAGGAAACTTGTAATCTATCCTTATTCCACTTACGTTCAGCCCTTCTACATGTCTCTCTGAGTGAACGAGTAGTGTCATTTAACCAAGGCTTAGAGTTGTGCTTATGTTTTTTCATCTTAAGAGGAGCAACAACATCTAAAATATTAGAACAGGTGGAATTAAAAAAGTTGAAGTGTTCGTCAGCATCTAGATAACTTAAACATGAGTCCATGTCCTGATTGGCACATAGTTCAGAATATGAAGCTGTAAAATCATCACTAGAGCAATCGGAAAAGACACGAGTCAGCCGTGAATGGGGTTGATGCTTATGAGTAGTTCCAGTAAGAGGTAAAGAGGACAAAATTGGCAAACGATCAGACACGCCTGTGTCTAAGATGTTAATGTTCAATACAGGTAAACAACGTGATAGAATTAAGTCCAAAGTATGACCCTGAATATGAGTGGGGCTAGACACCCACTGATCAAAATCAATAAGTCAATGAGACTTCGAAACACTTTAGAGAGTGGCTTAGAGTCACAGCATATGTGGATATTAAAATCTCCCAAGATTAAGATTCTGCCATGGCTGGTAACAATATCCCCCAGAAACTCAGCAAACTCGTTGAGAAAATCCTTGTTTGTCTGGGGCGGGCGATAAACTAAGGCAAACACCACTGAGTAATTTAATGTTGGCTGAAGCAACAGCACTTCAAAGGTGCAACGAGGGCTAGTTGTTAAACAGCGGTAGAAATATGCGTTTTTAAATACTGCTGCTAGTCCCCCACTGCGGCCTGATAGCCGAGGTGAATTAAAAAAATGACAGTCTTGTGGAACCAGTTCAGTGAACGGACTTAACTCACCAGGTTTAATCCAAGTTTCAGTAATGCATAAAATATCCAGGGCGTGAGATGTGAAGAAGTCGTTTAATATAAATGCCCAGATAGCAAAATGACTCCGGAGCGGATCCGCCCCGGAGTCACCACAAGCTCCGGAACGAATCCGCAAAACGGGTGTCGGACACTTTTCTAACCGGCATGCATCTCGCGGTGATCACCGGTGATCGGTTCTGCGCAGATTTTGCTCATTTCAAACAAGCCTATAACTTCCCAGATAGCAAAATGACTCCGGAGCGGATCCACCCCGGAGTCATCACAAGCTCCGGAACGGATCCGCAAAACGGGTCCGTATCGGAGTCCACTTGCACAGCGCAACGGATCCGGAACAGATAAGGATTACGGATCCGGACCGGATCCGGTCCAGACCCTACCCGTATCAACATTACGAGGAGAGGTGGGTAATATATTTGTCGAAATATAAATACAAATAGACTTGAACTAATATTCTAGAATCAAATTTAAATGCAAAAATAAAAAGTTTATTCTCACCTACAGTTATTCCTGAAGAGGGGTGAAAAATTACCTAACGTTACATATACGATTAAAATCCGGATAGCCAACTAAACTAATTTACCCGTCTCACAGAAAGGAGGGAGATCCCATCCAAATAGGCCTATTATTAACGTACTCAAATCTATGATAATGCTAATAATGCTGAAGAGCTAACCTTAACATTCCACAACGCAATTTCAAAAATTAAAAACTACAACAAAGCAATTAACAACTTTATTAACGTCAGTGTTACTGGCAACTGTACAAATAAAGCATAGGCTATTTTAAAAGTATTCTTACCGAGTTCAGTCTTCTTCAACCTGGCCGGACACCGGCCGCAGCTTCTCCACTCTGAGGAGGATTTCTGAGACTGCACCAGTTAAAAAAAAAAAAAAAAACCGCGTTCGGCTCGCTAATCCGCGCCGTGTCCATAATGAGTCCGCTAACTGACAGTGCGCTGTCCGGAGGCGGGGCATATTCTGGGCGAATGACCGAACAGAGTCTGACAGTACAGCGGAGCTGCCGATTTGAGGGCGGATCCGCCCCGGAGTCTGTTGCTATCAGGGAAGCCACTTTAAGTAGCGATGCGGATTTCTCGGGCTGTGTAGATCGGTTTAGCGGTCGGAGGTTGAAGAGATTCACTCCACGGCGACGAATGCGGGGGGAGAGATCGCGTGACAGCACCGACGAAAAGCGTGGAACAACAGGTCGAAGCCACCAATAAGATGCGCTCATAGTACACCAAAGGACGCGCCGTTCATAGGCCGGTGTTACGAGATTTTCGGTTTCTGAGATTTTCGGTTTCAGTGGGCGGAGCATACATGAATATTCATGAGTTTCCGGACATGCCGTGGAATCAAGTGGAACTGAGAATTCCAGTTCACGCTCCTTGTATCTCAACAGGTTTAATGGAATATTTTAAAAAAGGTAAATATGTTTACAGTGTTGCACAAACCTATGCCTAAACTACATTTGTTCATCATTTTGTAACAGTTTACAATGTTTTTATTAGTTTGCACGTTTTGTGCAGTCGTCGCTGACTGAATGACTGCAGACATTCAGCACACTTAAATGGGTCATATGATGTTGCTAAAAAGAACATTATTTTGTGTATTTGGTGTAATGAAATGTGTTTATGCGGTT
>NW_015558577.1:14119-14695 GCF_001515605.1 Sinocyclocheilus anshuiensis | reverse complement strand
AGTTGTAGCCTATACATTGATTTCAGTTCTTTGTGCCCTTAATTTGTAGCTTGCGATGCTTTAAAACGGTGTCTGTTATTAGTGGTTATCATTTGTTGAATACATCACTGCCTGCAACAAATGAAATAAACGTATCTGTGGACATTTATTTTTATTTTTTTGTATACTGGTGTAATGATCCATGTCTTAATTTACCCCGTTCAAAATTCTCCATGTTGTCTGGTTGTGAATTGTCTGCTGTCTGGTTGTAAACTATGATACAATCATACACTGCTGCAAAAACATGTTGCTGAAATTTCTTTATTTTTTTCATGTTTCCAATGTAAAATAGATAAACATTTTTACAAACAAATGTAAATTTACCAATTAAGAGTATCACAAGGTTTATGGTTCCATTTGCACAGTGAAACCAAAAATCACAGAACACCTGGATGATTACAGCTACAAGTTTCCAATAGTAGCGCAGATCCAACTACCATTTCAATTATTTATTTTTATGCTCTTCTGTTACCTTTTAAGTTTTAAAACTGTCATCTTCTGGCAATGAATGAAATAACATTCACCACCATATCAGTG
>NW_015558577.1:5302-13789 GCF_001515605.1 Sinocyclocheilus anshuiensis | reverse complement strand
TCAGTGTCACATGATCTTCAGAAATCATTCTAATATGCTGATTTGCTGCTCAAGAAACATTTCTGTTTATTATCAATGCTGAAAAAATGTACATATTGAGAGAGCTGCTTCATATTTTTGTGGAAATCACAATACACTACCAAAGTTTGGGGTAAGTAAGAATGAAAAAATAACTTCATTTGTGAATGATGCATCATATGACACTGAAGACTGAAGTAATGATGCTGAAAATTCAGCATAGTATCGCAGAAATAAATTACATTTTACAATATATTCCCATAGAAAATATTTTTATTTTAAATTGTAAAATTATTCCACAATATTAATGTTTTTTAATATTTTTAATTGATGCAGTTGGTGACATGAACAAAGAACCTTACTAATACAAATCCTTAGAACAGTATTTTATATATCATATCAAAACAAGCACAAGCACACTCACACTTATGAACATTTGTTAATGAAATTATTTTTTAACATGACATTAAAAATTTTTTAATTTTTAATTAACATTTTTAACATTTCTTATTCCATTCCATAAAATGCAGTGAAGTATTTGTTTTCTCATTTACAGTGTACCATATATAGGCTACTTTTTAAACTCGTGTCCATACAATTTTGTTTAATCCAAAATTGTACTTATTAAAGGAACACTTTCATGCTTGTGTGTGTGGTCTTAGATTCCTATTCATTTTGTAAATACAGCCTAAGCCTAACAGTTTAAGAACACCAGGATAGATGAAAAACGATCCACAAATACAAGTTTATTTCAGCTGTTGTATTTAAATGAAAACAACGAACAACAGACACAGCTTTAAAGCATTGCAAGCTACAGCACAACGAACTGAAATCAAAGTAACTTACAATAGCTTAAGTGTGCTGAATGTCTGTGTGGCATGGGGAACGAGTGCAAAAGAGGAATTTTTGTTTTAAGTACAATGGGAATTGGACAAGATATCAGTCTCACTCCGACTACGCCACTATGGGAATTTCACCCAAAGAATTAGAATAAACCTCCTACAGAGGCATACACAGATTCGTATCACCAATTAGAGTCAGAGACATGAGTAACAATACAAAAATGAACTCTTTATTGGCAAATCTTGAATAAAAACAATGTTAAAATACTGAAACACTTCCAGCCCAATGGACCACCAAGTTTTAAAACAAGTCGAGGGCCAGGGACCAGAGCTTACCAATAGAGGCGGATAATCAGACCACACCACCTGTAGGTGAATCACTGCACTTCACTGTGTACACACACACACACACACACAGAGAGACAAATACTAAGACAAGTCACAACACACGGTGAGGTGGTCACTGCACACTGTGAGGAAGATACCACCACCTAAAAGAAAGTCAGTCCTCTGCCCCTGGTGCTCAGGCCCTGCCAAGACACAGAAAATACACATCAACTAAACAGTCACTTTGGGAGCTAAGTTGGTTTACCAGCTCAATCAACCAGTCAAAACAAACAAAAACCAAATTTTGCAATTAATGAAATCACAAATAATATATATATATAGAAGTATATAAAAGAAATCAATAAAGAGAAACAAAAATACAAACTATATAAACTAATTATATAAATCACAAAACAAATCTTATGCAACTGGAGAGAGCAAGTAGAAACAAGCTAGAAAGAAAAATCACAAAAATATAATTAGAATTGAAAACAAAGTTCAAACTTCAGAAACCAAAATATAATACAACAAAAAAAGCAAACAAAACAATATGAACAGCCAAAGGAGGAAAATTAACAAAAAAAGTGAAATTTGGAAACAGGAAAGCACTGCAGCCGTAAACAACTGCGGAGCACCCCGACTGAATACAGGCCGCAGGCCGTCACCAAACCGATCGTCAAGGGGATTAATGTATTATCAAGAGCCAACAAAACCTTCCGGCAAAAGGCAGTGGACAACAATGACGCAAGAAAAATTCCCCCCCCTGCCACAATCTACCCTTACATTTTGCATCGGCGCCCCGACGATGGACTAAAGATCAATTACAAAAACACCCCTCCAATTCCTTAACTCCAAGGCCTAAACAAAGCTGAAATGGTGTTGGACACAATCTCGGAATTACCGGTCGCTCCATTCCTTACCTCTCCTACAGCCCGGGGATGATGATGTAAATTCGAATGCTGACCTGCCCCAGCTCGGCCCGACCGTCGAGGGGTAACCACCCTCTCATTATGGGAACCGGGAGGTACTTCACTTTCCCTCACCAGAAGTTCTATACCCCGTTCTTCTGGTTCCATCGAAACCGCACCCACAGGAGGAAGAACCGCTGGCAACAATACTTGAACCTCAGGCTGTACTGAGCGCCCAGCATCCCGAGATCCCATTCCCTGAATAGCCCAAGGAGTCTCTGGCACCAATACCACCAAATCGACATCGTCTGCCTCTTCATACTCTTGGGGGTCCTCCTGATTCTCTACAACACACGCAGACTGATCAACAGGCAATACCTCCTTCTGGACACAAGCCTTCAACAGAGAACGATGCACTCTCTGTACCTTACCCAGATCTGTAATCGGCACAATGGTATACACCACACCTCCTTCTTCGGGGGAGTGGACCACCTGATAGATCACCGAACTCCACAAGTCCTGGATCTTGTGGCGACCCCGCACTACATGATCTCTTAAGTAGACTAACTGACCCTCAGACAAGGGTAGATCTCGAACATATCGGTCATGCTGCCTCTTCCGACGGGCTGCTGCCGCCTTCAGCCGCTCACGTGCCCCCTCAAAGGCAACCTGCAATCGCCTACGATGTTCCACGACCCAGCTGTGTATGCTTCCGGTGGCTGGTTCAGGCACCCTACCAAGCAAAAAGTCTATCGGCAACTGGGGTTCTTGACCGAACATTAGGTAATATGGGGACTCTCCAGTCACTTGATGAGGAGTGGTGTTATAACAAAATATCACCTGTGACAAACAAGACACCCAGTCCCTCTTCCTTGAGCCCGGCAAGGTTCGCAACAAGTTATGCAAAGTGCGATTAAATCGCTCACATTGCCCATTACCGGCCGGATGGTAGGGGGTGGTACGAGACTTCCTTACCTGATAAAGCTCACAAAGCTGCCGAATAAGAGCAGATTCAAAGTTACGGCCCTGGTCTGAATGAATACGGCCCGGGACCCCAAACTTATAAAACCACTCTTCAACCAAAACTTGGGCCACGGTCTCGGCTCTTTGGTCGTGCGTGGGCACTGCCATAGAAAATTTACTAAACACATCAGTCATCACTAATATGTTTTCCTGTCCAGAATATGAAGGTTCAAGTACCGTGAAGTCAATGGCGAGGACTTCATTAGGCTTCGACGCTAGTAAATGGCCCATAAAAGCACGTGCTACTGGCCGATTATCTTTGGCAAGCTGGCAGCGTTCACATTCCTGACACCAACGGGTAATATCGGCCAGCATTTTTGGCCAATAGCACCGCTGCCGAATCAACTCGCTGGTGCGCTCGACCCCTTGATGCCCATGTTGTTGGTGCAGCTGCATCAAAACCTCTTCCCTCAAAACATGGGTAACACTAACTGATAACACTCTTCCCCTCCGTCAGGACGGAATATCTTCCGATGCAAAACTCCTTCCCTTGCTTTTAATCTGTCCCATTGCTGAAGGAGAGTCAAAACTGGTTTATTCAACTGCTTCCGCTCCTCCGACCCTGGACGCTGGCCCTGTTCCCAAAATTGTATTACCGGTCCAATAACGGGATCAGCCTCCTGCATAGAACGCATATTGGAGGCAGAATAACCCGGCAACGCACTCACCGCCCTCACATCTGCCTGAACACCACATCCTGTGCCAATGGCCTGCTGCAACGACTCCGGAATTGCGACACTAGCAGCTAACTCCTTAACTTCTCCCTGGAAGACTGGGTTCTGGCGAGAGAGAGCGTCTGCATTACCGTTACTCCTTCCTGACCTATATCTTACCTCAAAATCAAATGCAGCCAACTCTGCGGCCCAACGTTGTTCGGTGGCTCCGAGCTTTGCCGTGGCTAAATGACTCAGGGGATTATTATCAGTGAACACAATACATTTGTGCCCCAGAAGGTACTCCCTGAACTTTTCAACCATGGCCCATTTGAGCGCAAGAAACTCTAGTTTCATCGAGCTGTAATTAGTCATATTACGCTCCGTGGGCCTTAGGCTACGACTGGCATACGCTATAGGTCGAATCTTCCCTTCAAATTCTTGGGAGAGGACTGCCCCCAGACCCCCATGGCTAGCGTCTACCTCAAGGATGAAGGTTTTGGAAAAATCTGCATAAGCCAGTACTGGGGCAGATGTTAACTTCCCTCTTAGGGCCTCAAAGGCTGTCTGACACTGCTCGGTCCACGCATGGGTCAAACTCTGCCCTCTTCCTTTGCCTGACTTACCTGACTTACCTCCCATCACTTCAGCAACCAGCCTATGCAGAGGTGCTGCCAATTTGGCAAACCCCTCCACAAAGCGCCTATAATAACTTACAAAACCAAGGAATGTTCGTAACTCAGACACAGTCTCAGGGCAACGCCATTGTGCAACAGCCTCGATTTTACCTGGATCAGTTGCTACCCCTTGCGCAGATATAACATGCCCCAAGTACTTCACTTCAGGTCTGAAGAAAACACATTTCCCCAGCTTTGCCTTGAGTCCTTCCTTCTCCAGACGACCCAAGACCATCTCCAATCTCTCCAAATGCTGAACTATGGAAGAGGAAAACACCACAACATCGTCAAGATATAGAAGGAGGGACTGACACCGCTGGTCACCGAATAATCGCTTCATTAACCTCTGAAACGTACCTGGAGCATTACAAAGGCCAAAAGGCATACGGTTCCATTCAAATAATCCGAACGGTGTACAGAACGCGGTCTTCGGCTTATCTTGCTCAGAAACAGGAACCTGCAAGTAGCCGCTGGCCAAATCCAATGTAGAGAACCAGCGAGCCCCAGCTAGTGAGTCCAAAGACTCCTCAATACGAGGCAGGGGAAATGCATCCCTCCTAGTCTTGGCATTCAGGTGACGATAGTCTACGTACATTCGCAGACTACCATCCTTCTTTTTGACCAACACTATCGGGGATGCGTAAGGGCTACAACTCTCTCGAACTATTCCAGCCTCCAACAACTGATTGATATGAGTTTTTACCACCTCATATTCAGAAGGAGGAATCCGTCGATATCGTTGACGCACCGGGACATTATCCAATAAAGGTATGTCATGGGGAAATTAGGCGAGTGCAACCTAGATCACTCTCATGGCCTGAAAAACTGTCTGATATTTCTGCAGCAGGGCTCTAACCTGACCCTGCTCTGAACGGGACAAAACTGATAAATCAAGGGACTCAATCTGTTGAGACAAGGAAGAACCCCCCACCACACTATGGGACTGGACTGTGGCAACTACTGGCTTTTCTTCCCTGACCCCCGCGGGCAAACTGACTATATAGACCTCCCTCAAATTACCCACCACCGTTGTAGGTCGAAGCATTACTTCCACTGTGCCAACATTCACTACAGGCATGTAAACGGTCCCTCGATTTACCCTCACCAAAGCAGGTGATGCCAGAAGCCCAGCTGGGAGGCCTGACTCAGGGGGCTCAAACAAAACAGTACTGCCAAAATACTGGGCAGAACAGGTTGTGGCCACCAGCTTCATTGTGCCACCTGGGATGCGACAAACCCTACGTCCGCGCACCCGCACACACCCATGATCGGAGAGCTTCATAGCATTTACTTGACGACAATATTGCAATGCACTTGACACACCGGGTAATTGTGTGATCACAGGTAAGTCAAAGAGAGCGCTGCCATGCTGCCCAAAACGCTCCTGATAACACCGGCCAAGGATGTTCATCCCCAGCAACCCAGGGACCTCCAAACTCATGCCGTCAGGAGGATCCCGAACCACTAGGACACCACACCCAATGACCAACCTGCCACAAAGTTCCACATCTAACTCCAAATATCCAACTTATGGAATGGTAAGCCCATTAGCAGCTCGAAGTTGTAACCACTGACAGTTTTGAAGGCGATCCTGACCCCATGGTTCAAAATGTTGTCGAAAACAGCTTTCGGTAATTATCGACACCATCGAACCTGTATCCACCAAACAGGGCACTGAAACACCCCCCATAAGGTCAATCACATGTGGACAAGAGGAGATCAAATTAGGAACTGAGCTGTGTGTGCCTATCTTACTTGAGTCAATTCCTTCCCCACCCAGGCTGTGACTCCGTGACCTGGTGGGAACTAGTTTTCCGACAGTCGGGGGGGACGTAGCCATCCATTCTCAGCTGTAGAGGGACCAGCCACAGGCTGGGGAGGGTGTGGGAAACTTCGTTCCCCGTCACACTCACGAGCAAAATGGCCCGGTCGTTGACACCGTCTACATATAATCTGACCAGAACGAGGGGAACGACTACGTACATGTGAAGTTTGGAAACGGGCGAAAGTTTGCATGAGCTGATTCAACTGCCGTTGTTGCTGTCGCAACATTTCTCTCATTTCACCCAACTCTGACTGCTGTGACGACCTAGCAATTTCGACCGGTGTCCCACCGCGTACCCCATATTGAATGCCATATGCTAGTGGGACCGACTGACTACGCCCTCTCGCCCCTCCAGGCATCCCTTCTTGTTCCCACCTAACTGCTTCGCCGCGAACCTCTAATAAGGTAGCAGTAGGCTGGCAACGAACCAACTGCTTCAACTCTCGCCTCAGGGCACTATCAGCGACGTGCTCGACAAATTGGTCCCGCAACAAAGTTTCTGCATTAGGGATAGCATACGGCGCCCAGCTCTTAACCCTTTCCAACAGGCCCATGAGCGCAAGAGAAAATTCTAACAGAGTCTCACCCTTTTGTTGCTTTCTAGAAAAGAAGGCCTCTTGTAACGCTACGTAAGACTGAGAACAGCCGTAAAGATCACGCAATGCCCTAATAATTTTATCAGGGTCTCCGCGTTCTAGATCAGGACGATACCGGATCTCTTCTCGGGCCTCTCCCTCCAAATGGTCAAATAGGAAGAAAGCTTGATCTGCATTTGACATATAACGTACCCTCATGCATGCCTGTGCCTCCTCAACCCATTCATCAATACTCAAACCCGACTTGCCATTAAACTCTGGGCACCGTCGATCTCGCGGCACAAAAGCAAATCGTTCGGGTGCAACGGCACCAGATGGTTGAGGTGTAACAGGCGGAACAATGGAGGTACCAGGCAAGGCGGCATCAGGACCAGGCAACCCAACGGGTGCCTGCGCCTGCTGCAACCATGCATTGTCAGCTCTCAACTGGGCTACCAAATCCCTCAATTCTTGTAACTCATCCTCCATCTCTGTAATTTACCCCCCTTTTTCCTTTTAAAGAAAAAAACACTTACCACAGGAGGGAGGAAGTCACCAAATGGAACAACTCAGGCACAATGCACTGCTGCCCTGTTTCCAAAAAAAAACACAAACCCAGAATACACAAAAAAAAACAATGTCTCTGACGCAAAATTATGGTGACCCTGCCAACTACGCCACAATGTGGCATGGGGAACGAGTGCAAAAGAGGAATTTTTGTTTTAAGTACAATGGGAATTGGACAAGATATCAGTCTCACTCCGACTACGCCACTATGGGAATTTCACCCAAAGAATTAGAATAAACCTCCTACAGAGGCATACACAGATTCGTATCACCAATTAGAGTCAGAGACATGAGTAACAATACAAAAATGAACTCTTTATTGGCAAATCTTGAATAAAAACAATGTTAAAATACTGAAACACTTCCAGCCCAACGGACCACCAAGTTTTAAAACAAGTCAAGGGCCAGGGAGCAGAACTTACCAATAGAGGCGGATAATCAGACCACACCACCTGTAGGTGAATCACTGCACTTCACGTGTACACACACACACCCACACACACACACACACTAAGACAAGTCACAACACACGGTGAGGTGGTCACTGCACACTGTGAGGAAGATACCACCACCTAAAAGAAAGTCAGTCCTCTGCCCCTGGTGCTCAGGCCCTGCCAAGACACAGAAAATACACATCAACTAAACAGTCACTTTGGGAGTCAAGTTGGTTTACGAGCTCAAAACCAGTCAAAACAAACAAAAACCAAATTTTGCAATTAATGAAATCACAAATAATATATATATATAGAAGTATATAAAAGAAATCAATAAAGAGAAACAAAAATACAAACTATATAAACTAATTATATAAATCACAAAACAAATCTTATGCAACTGGAGAGAGCAAGTAGAAACAAGCTAGAAAGAAAAATCACAAAAATATAATTAGAATTGAAAACAAAGTTCAAACTTCAGAAACCAAAATATAATACAACAAAAAAAGCAAACAAAACAATATGAACAGCCAAAGGAGGAAAATTAACAAAAAAAGTGAAATTTGGAAACAGGACAGCACTGCAGCCGTAAACAACTGCGGAGCACCCCGACTGAAATGCAGTTACAGGCCGTCACC
>NW_015558577.1:0-403 GCF_001515605.1 Sinocyclocheilus anshuiensis | reverse complement strand
TCTTTAATCTTTAACACCAAGCATTTCTGCAGACTCTGTTGATCTTCTCCTTGATTCCTTTAACTCAAGAATGTTATTCTATAGCATCTATAAAGACAGCCTTCGTGCTTTCAATGTGGAACTAGGCAAAGCTAGACAGACCTTCTTCTCAAACCTTATAAACAGTAACTTAAACAACACTCGCACTCTTTTTTTCTACTGTTGAGAGACTGACAAACCCTCCAAGTCAGATTGCCATTGAAATGCTCTCCAACAGCAAATGCAATGAGTTTGCTTCCTTCTTTTCTGAGAAGATCAATAATATCAGGAAGGCGATTTAGCACATCCCCAAGTTATGCAGAGGTCAGACAGATTCGATCTATGTCTGCTTTTGAAGAGATTGATAGCAAAATTTTGGAAGAAA
>NW_015558576.1:299491-299706 GCF_001515605.1 Sinocyclocheilus anshuiensis | reverse complement strand
ACGCTAATATTAGTCTGTTTCTTTCTTATTCCAAGGTCACCGTAGACACCAGATCTAGTCTGTATCCAGAACAGTTGGTCACTGCAGTCACCCGGTTCCAGTCCGTATTCAGCCCAGATGGTGGATCAGCACCTAGAGCGGACTTCTACAGCCCTGAATGTCAGCGGAGACCAGGACAACTAGATGAGCCACAAAGACAGATCCCCAGTGAGGAC
>NW_015558576.1:296858-298459 GCF_001515605.1 Sinocyclocheilus anshuiensis | reverse complement strand
TCGACTTGATTGCACAGACACTATTTAAACTGAACTGATGACATCACTGACATCACTGAATTCAATGATGAACTGCCTTTAACTGAAAATTGAGTGTTTACTATTATTTATTGACACTATTGACACACTTTTTTCCTATTTAATACTGTAAAGTTGCTTTGACACAATCTGTATTGTTAAAAGCGCTATATAAAATAAAGGTGACTTGACTTAAGACATGTGGCATGATTTCATCAGACATTAAAAAAAAAATCACGAATATCACAAATACCTTTTTTCTTTGTCGTTGCTTTGCTTCACTAGACTGCTGCTCTAATGTTCTTTTTCTGTTTGATGGTGGAGTTTTTGCAGAACCAGTCCTCTCCTCTTCTGCTTCCTCCTCCTCCTCAGTGCAGTGTCTCTGCAGCTTTTATAAAGGTAAATTTAAGAGTATTTAAAGAACTTTAGGACCAAGAAAGATATTTTAAGCAATAAATCGAAGGGAATACATGATGTAAATATACTCTGTAAATGTAAATGCCTAGAGAGAACACAATGAGTTGTATTAGCAACACTTCAAAGTTTTGTTGTTAACAGGCATGGTTTATTTGCTCTGCCTTAGGATTGCAAGTGTCTTGGGACAGGTGAGGGAGTGAGTGGAAGCTGGTGGAGCTACTCAGGGAGGACATCAAACTCCAGAGAGAGACGGAGGAGAAAAGAGCAGGGAGAGAATGGAGGGACTGTTTTCTCTTCTTAAAAGAATGCTTAACAAATACATTATTTATTAGCCATTCTCTATTAGCCAAGAGAAAACAGTGGAAAAAATGGGTACATTACAATTTTTCAATATCTTTTTTTTAAATGTCACATTGTCAATGAAACAACCTAATTTCTGTAGCTTATGTTTGTGATGCAAGTTCAAAATTAAATGAATAAGTTGTATACATTATTCATTTTTGTAGTGTAATTTATTTGTAAATGAGCCTGATAGTGTTGTCAAAAGACCCAGTACTTCGGTACCAAGTTGGTACTAAAAAAATTAAAACATTACGGTACCAGGTTTTTTTAAGTACCGGTGGTACCCAGTCAACCCGGTTCTTGATGTGCTATCCGAAAGGTACGCAGATGCGCTCTCTTCATAAAAGCACTAAGACGTGGCGACCTCAAAATTAGGAAACACATCAAACTAACAAAACACTTTAAAGACCGACACCCGGATCAAATGAAAGAGTTCAAGCAGGTAAGTTTCATTTAAATTTTAATGTTTAGATCTTCTCAGTGTTTCTCATACACTGGTTTATTTATGGCGGCCACTACAATATCAAAACTCACTGCCACAAATAGATTTTCCAAAAGGCTTTGACTTTGTTGAATAAACATGAGCACTGCACGTGTCAAAGTCGAAACCCGGTGCGGGTGTTTTTATATCACTGTATTTCTGAAGGTAACTGACTGTCTTCAGAAAATGATGGATGTCATTTTCATTCCATCTTGCCTTGTAATGCCTGATAAAGCAGCATTTGTGAGTGCAGCGCTTATTTGATTACAGCCATTACTGGGGAAACCTCTATCTCTCCCGCTCTACAAGTGCCTCCTGCTGGCAGAGAATGAATTTGCATATA
>NW_015558576.1:288944-296439 GCF_001515605.1 Sinocyclocheilus anshuiensis | reverse complement strand
GCTAATATAATGAGCATTAGAATGAAGTTTCTTTATTAACTATTTAATGCTCCTATAATTTTTATTAGGGTAAAAAAAAACAGGAGGACATGATGATATTTACTATTTTTACACACCAGAGGATTCAAAAAAAATTGTGAATCTAAATTATGCGGGTTAGATAATGTACAAATGGTTAACATTGTTTGTGTCATATCAGTCCGTCAGAAAAACAGAGAACCGAGAACCGTGGATTTTCACTGGTATTGGTACTGTATACAAAAATGTTGGTACCATGACAACACTTTTGCATATTCACGTGTAAATAAAAGAGAATGAATGAATGAATGATGCATTTATATAGCGCTTTATTGTGTATTGTTGTACACCCAAAGCGCTTTACAATGTTGGGGATTATTAGGAGGCCATGATTGACAAGGGCCAGGGGGGCAATTTGGCCAGGACACCAGGGTTACACCCCTACTCTTTACGAGAAGTGCCATGGGATTTTTAATGACCACAGAGAGTCAGGACCTCGGTTTAACGTCTCATCCGAAAGACGGTGCTTTTTGACAGTATAGTGTCCCCATCACTATACTGGGGCGTTTGGACCCACGCAGACCACAGGGTAAGCACCCCCTGCTGGCCTCACTAACACCTCTTCCAACAGCAACCTAGTTTTCACAGGAGGTCACCCATCCAGGTACTGACCAGGCTCAACCCTGCTTAGCTTCAGTGGGCAACCAGTCTTGGGCTGCAGGGTGATATGGCTGTGGCCATAAGTAATTATGTACATTGTTAATTTTTTTTAATGCAGCTTATAATTTGTTCACAAAACATTCTTCTATACGCTTATTTTTTTTGTCCTGTAAATAATTTTTTTTTACACATTTAAACAAATTGTTCTATACATTACTGAAAGCACTTTTTACAACTATTTACAACATAGCTTAGGTTTAACATCAGAAAAAAAACATTTTGAGCCCAGCCCTGCCTCCATGTATTCTGGGGTCTTTGGGAGGTGAATCTCTTGGCGAATGGCCAGCACCTCCTCAGCGACTCAGAGAACAATGCGGTGACAGTGGAACGAGGCATGTCAAACACTCTGGAGAGTGGAGACCACTCTGTATGATGTACCACTGTCCAGACAGAAAAGAAACACCAGGGTCTGGATTGTGGCACCCCATCACTGTTGCCATTCACTTCTCAGAAGATCCAGCAGCACTGTCAGGGCCTCCCTGCTCAGCCAAAAATCAGGCCGTGTGTCACAGTCATTAAAAAAACCTGCCCAGCACTGGCACATTCAGCTTTATCCTGCAATACAGGGGTCTGGTCTGATTTAGGGAAATGAGGAAAGCACTAATTGTGTAGAGCTATCACAAAGTAATTGGTGGAAGAAATATGAGTTACTTTATTAAAGTACTTTCAGTATAACTACTAATAGTGCATTCAGGAAAAAATGCATGCATTTAAAACCTTAAGTATTATCCTTAATACTGTAATGTACTTAAGGTATGAAGAGTAAAATAAAAGTAGCCTAAATATTCTGCAGAAAAAAATATACTTAAGGTATTGAGAGTAAAAGTAAAGGTATACAGTATTGTTCTGAAAAAATAATTTGTTAGGATGGTTTTGCATTAATATTTCTGCTGCACTAATGTGTATGTTGCATTTTACTTTTGAATATGTTCAAGGTTATTAAATTTAAAGTTGCCTACTAAATATACTGTTGGGTAGTTTAATCTACAACAATGCATAATGTTGTAAAAAACATATTTTTATAGTGTTGCTGTCTGTGAGAAAAAAAGAAAACTTAGTATTTCATATTTGTTCGAGAATACTTAATGAATGTACTTCCTTACAGTCCACCTCTGATTATTTTGAAAATGAAAGTATCAACATTTTGTCAGAATATTAACACATTTTTGCTAACTATATCAAAGGCTGCATCTGAAGGACTCAGACCGGCCATACAGAGCACTGTTCATCTGTGACAGCTGCCACTGAACATTGAGCTGTACAATGCTCTATTTTTTTTATTCACAGTTTTATTTTTGCTAACCTGTCTACATATGATGACCATGCTCAAGACAATAAACTATATAAAATCGCACCTTTGTAAAATATCAGCGGCCTCGGTCTTGGCTAAGCCTGAGGTACATCACCGTCTCCTCCATTATGACGTAAAACATAAAAACAAAAATGAGCAAGTCTGGCTCCACCTGTCCTGGCAGGATTGTCCTCTCTTCAGCTGTCCTCTTGCACCGTTGCTATGCGACAGAGCGCTAATCAGGAACCTCTGGTGTCACAATTAGGAAATCCTGCGAAGGCGGAGCGTCCTTCATGCACTTCGGAGGTCTGGCCTTCGAAGCCCGTGGCCTTTGAAGTGTGCGCACTTAACTTTGGGACACAGCTATATGCCTTGTCCAAATACCCACACTTGCGGTCTTTGCACTTGACCACTTGACTACTTATATGATGTATTTCCTGTATTTGGCCCAAGTGTTCAAGTGAGCATGAAGACCACAAGTGTGTGTTGAACTTTTCATTACCTGATGGGACACACTTATAGTATT
The DNA here is from genome assembly GCF_001515605.1 of Sinocyclocheilus anshuiensis. NCBI lineage: Eukaryota > Metazoa > Chordata > Actinopteri > Cypriniformes > Cyprinidae > Sinocyclocheilus > Sinocyclocheilus anshuiensis. Next base: position 293,884 of record NW_015558576.1, on the reverse strand, counting down.
ATAAAAATATAGTGTTGTAAAAAAAAAACATAGCGTTATTTTTATTTTTATTTTAAATACTTTGCATTTTAAAATCGCTTTGGCATTTTTAAGACCTGGGACAGTCTTGCGCACTTACTTCTTGTCGCGTGCACGCACTCTCAAGTGGCCCAGACCGCAAGTGCGGGTATTTGGACAAGGCAATAGTTTCTGGCATCACTCTCGTCCCGTGACCAACCCCCACCCATCCCCGCCCCGGCTTCAGGTAAGATTTCACTTGAGCTAAATTAGAAAAAAAATACAATTTTGTTAATTCTGTGACACTTCAAAGGTAACGTTACTAGTAGGCACTCGGTGTGCTACAGCACAGGTGAAGAGACGGGCTCATTTCCAACTAACGTTAACATGTTTAGCTAACGGTCACGGTAACTTAGCGATTTTTAATATTATTGTTAGCGCCTTAATGTATTTCCAGCCATTTCTCGGAGGGAAAATGTTATTAAAGCGAAGTCCTAACTGCTTTTCCGCCGCGTTTTCACTGTTGTAGGCTAACGTTACCAGAAAGAATCCGTTTCTACGGTGAGCTATTGTTTCTGTTGCTTTTCAACTACAAAACTGAGTTTAAATTCATTATTGAATAATAATTGTTTGAGACTGTAAATTATTAATGTACTTGTTTAACTCTAGATGTTTATTTGTGTAAATGATGTGTGTGCGTTGAGCTCTGCACGAGCTGGGAGCAGAGTTGCCATGGAAACGTCTCTCGCTGCTGTTTTCACTGCTTTCAGGTAAGTTTAGTCCCTAAAATCACACAAATATTACATACAAACGTTCCTGACACGTTTCTTACTTGTAATTGACATCTTTCTATTGAATATTTATTTTATAGAAATGGTTTAGCCTCATCGCAACCGTTTTCAGACGAGGTAAGGTTAGGCTAACTCTGTAGACTGAGCTCTTGTTTACGAAACTTTGGGCTTTTAATCAAATCTTCATGTGTATATGAGATGTTTTGATAGATCTGTAAAGGTTTTGCTGGCGATTTGTCAATGGGTTATTGGAAATAGGATAATGTACTTAACCTAAACATATACACTGTACTGGGAACCGATGACGTCACTTACATGGAGAGTGTAATCGGCTGAAAACAAGTTTAAACTCGTTTTGATCTTTCATGGTAAACAAATATTGATAAAAACTGTTCTGTGATTTCAGGAGGACAGAAAGAAACTCTACAGAACAGATGGGAAGCGCCAAGATTTCAACATTTCTGAAGGAGCTGCTGACGGAGACATAGAAAATACAGGTGAACTGAAGAAGCTCATGAAATGACTTAATATGTTTTTTTTCACAATATATTTTACCTATATCCCCATGCACCTGTTATTTCCTTTGGCAAAATTTATATATATATATATGTATATGTCTATCAGGGCTCCAGACTGCGACCAAATAGTTGCATTTTGCGACCATTTTTTCCTGCTGGTGTCCAACAGCTTTTTAGAGGTCGCACTGGTGCGACTGAAAAATTTAAATATAATTTTATTTAAAATTAATGCGCAGGCGATTACGTTAAAGGCTCATACAATCACTCTCCGTTTTCACTTCCCCTCCCCCGCCATTCTATCATGCTCTCAGGTACACATGCTCGCTCAAGGTTATCAAAGCACGCTAAAACGCTTGTCTCACTGACTGTCATTTATTAGAGCTCATGATGAAGCGGTCTATTACCTCATATTTTAGCAAAAACGCCTCAACGTCTAAAGACAGTATCTCAGCTGAAGGAGAGACGGCAGATCCAGACAAAGAACAAGAAAAGGAGCAGGCGAGTGAAGGGCAAACTCCTGCAGCTAAAAAGAAATGTGTTAAATTCCGTACACAATGGCTGTGAGAATTTGAATGGCTAAGGTACAAAAAAGAGAGTAATGAAATGTATTGTGTATATTGTACACAGTGTGGAGCTAGCGCAGGAAACACAAAATTTGCAAAAGGGTGTTCAAACTTCAAACATGAATCTATAAAGCTCCACACTGAGAGCATAAAACATAGACTTTGCAGAGATGCCTGTATGGCACGAAGCACAGGCCCTCTCGCCGCCGGCTTTAAGCGACGAGGCTGCGAGTCGAGCCTCCGAGATGACTGAACTTTTGGCAAAGTTCAACACGGCTTATCATATCGCAAAAAGCGAGATGCCCTTCAAAAAGTTTAGGTCCGAGATAATTCTTCAAAAGAAAAACAGAATTTCCATCAATCCAACGTACGCAAATAAGGAGTATTGAAATAGTACACTTACCAGTATACTACTAGTACACTGATATTTGTATACTTACTACATAAAGTATACTTAAAAGTATACTTGAACTTTACTTAAGTATACTTGCTAAAATAAACTTGAAGTATACTACTTTTTGGTAAGGGAAAACGTGAGCGTACAAGTTTCTTTGCCTTTTAGTTTTCACTCATTTTATCAGCTGCTAGGTGAAATTCGCACATCTGTTCATTTAGAAAAGTAATAGGAAACCTTTCCTGAACAATTATTCAATTATGAGGTATTATTCATGTCTGTAGCACAAACAGAACAGGATGAGTTATGCTTCACAACGGTTAGGGTTAGGGGTTTGTTCAGATATCTAAACTTATTATGAGCAGTGGTAAGAGTAATGCTTGCCATAACAAACATTATTAAAGGGATAGTTCCCCCAAAAATGAAAATTCGCCCAAAGACATTTGGACATAGTGTTGTATTAGAGGTAAAAAATTATATAAATACTGTTCGGTTTCTGGCACAAACCGATCGTTTCGTGTCTTAGGACATCAGTGTGTCGTCATGAGCCGCAGGGTTTAATTTGGATTTGTCTGTGCATGTTTTTTTTATTCTCATAGATTTTGTTACCATTGCCATGCATTATACGACTGATAGACTGCAACGGTTGGACTTAAAAATCATCATATGTGTTCTACTGAAGATACAAAGTCACCTACATCTTGGATGCCCTGGGGGTAAGCAGATAAACATAAAATTTTCATTTTTGGGTGAACTGTCCCTTTAAGAAGAACATTTGCTCAGATTGTTTCCTTTTCTTCAGCCTTAAATAGGACATTTATGTTTAGGCTGGAATACAATATGCCAGTAAATCACTTTTAATTAGGATAAATGCCAGATTAGATTGCACCAATTGTTTTTTATTTTATTTTATGCTTTTTAATAACTGGCAGCTCATTAGCGGGCTTGTGAGCTCAGACTTTCAGTCCTTGTAATTAACACCAACTTTGTCAGCAGTGACTGACCTAGCTGGACACCTAGACCTTCATTTGAGACTGACTTGTAGGAGTTTCATTGGTTATTAGGGTTTAGGAGTTGGGGAGGTGACTCACAGTGAGGGACAAGGCTCAAAAGAGTGCTCTAATAGGTGACATCCCATCCGTCTAGCCCTTCCAAGGCCTGCAGGAAGATTAATGATGCTGAGATGGCCAAACAAGCTATCTGCATCTACATTAGTATTCTTGGGTGGCACAGGGCATTTAGCAGTCTTTCAGCACAGATGCCATGTCAATAGATTGATAAGACGAGAGACACAAGGACCCTAGAGTCTGCGGTCAGAGAGTGAGTTAACTGGGCTCATTACAAATATGGACAGTCAAGACCAGATACCAAACTCAGATAGTGATGACAGCCAAGTCAGTTGTATTACATCACATCTGTGAACTGGATGCACAATGATAATATTTCTGATGATTGAAATGCGATACATTTCATGGCACACAGAAAAGGTTTAATAGACCAAAGACCAGTATGATGTTTTTCAATATTATTATTAGTGGTGTTTTCTAAAAGGCAAGCATCACTTTTACTAATGCATTACTATTATTCTAATTACATTAAAAAAATAAAATTAAAAAAACACACTTAGAAACGCATCCCTAGAACATTTGGTTTTTATTTTTTTGTCCTGAACATAAGGTAGAAAAACTTTACAGTTGTGCTTTTCTGTACCATTAGGGCTAATATGCTATTGCTATAGCATGAGAAATATGTGAAATTAATTGCTAATTTGTTCCCCATCCCTGTCAGGAATCCCTGCTGTTAGTCAAAGCAGGTGACAGCTTGAACACATTTGTGCTGTCTGAGATCGACTTGAGGATGATGCCGATAAGGAATGACACATGCTATCCTTGTTCAAGGATGCTTTATGTACATGAGAGGGCATGCGCACATTCTGCACACCTATTTTGATAAGGTGAATCACAGTAGACTGGAGCGGAATGGGAACAGCTTGTGTTTGCCTTGTCATTGTTAATTAAGTGTAATTGTCATTGCCATTGTCATTCTTCCTATGATATAGAGTATTGTGCACTTTACTCTCAACCTGCCCAAAACTGAGATTTGTGCCTGCTTTGTTTTTAAGAGAGAGAGAGTGAAAGAGTAGTCCCATCACCAGCACTCTTTTAGGCTTCAGGTAATTTTCAGGAATGCACAGGCTAAAGGATCTTTAAACTGTCCCATGTTTTCAGCTAAACAATGACAACTGCCTACAGTATCTATTAAAGGGGTCATATGATGCTTTTTTAAAGATCATTTGGTGTAACAGAATATGCTGACATGCTTTAATGTTCAAAAAACACATTATTTTTCAAATACTGTACATTATTGTAGGTCCTCTATGCCCCGCCTCTCTCAAACGCTTCGTTTTCTACAAAGTCCCTCCTTCCGACAAGCGCAGTCTGCTCTGATTGGCCAGCTGACCCAGTGCATTGTGATTGGCCGAACACCGCAAGCAGTCGTCGGAAATGTAACGCCCCTTACCATAATCGCGAGCTTCATCTTTCAAAATAAATGTAAAGACAGAGCCTGAAAGGGGAAAAGAGTCGCGTGTCAGACACAGTGATGAAGCTGGTATGTGTGCAGTACACACGCCATGGTTAAGACAGCTGACTCCACTGTGATCTCTCTCTCTCTCTCT
>NW_015558576.1:287822-288663 GCF_001515605.1 Sinocyclocheilus anshuiensis | reverse complement strand
TTCAGCAGGGTTTGCCAAGTGGACTCAATGCTGTGAGGCTGTGTGAAGTATGCGGGGGGGTGGGGTCGTAGTTTTGGATCTTTTTTTCTTTTTGGGGTTTTTGCTTTTGTAGGGGGTGGTTTGGGGTGTAGGGGAAGCATGGCGGATGCAGGTGTGCGGGTCTTGAGCTCACTCACGCGTCGCCACGGTGTAAAAGTGGCGTCTGCAGTGAGCGTGGAGAGCTGTTGTTTAGCTGTGGGTTAAGTTGTGGGAAATAAGAACGTATTATCTGCCTCAAGGATGAATAGTGCTATCGTTATCTTTTTAAGTACAGTAGAAAAGGCTAACGAGTTAGTTCAGAGAGGAATTATACTTGATGGCGTTCTTGCCCCCGTTTTACCACTTTCATTATCGTCAAAAAGAATCATTCTCTCGAACGTACCGCCGTTTATTAGTGATGATGTATTAATGCAAGTATTGTCTCGCCATGGAAAAGTGGTCTCCTCCTTTAAAAAAATTCCAATTGGTGGCATTTCTCCTCTACTGAAACACGTGGTGTCGTTCAGACGCTCAGTCTACATGATTGTGAACAATGACGCTGACCTAGACCTTGCGCTGAATTTCCGAGTGGATGATTTTGAATATGTGGTGTTTATAACCACCGACAGGATTAAATGCTACGGCTGCGGTAAGGTCGGCCATCTGGTCCGAGCCTGTCCCAGCAAACAAGGAACGGCTAGCGCGGAAGGCGCAGCTAACGGCGGTGAGCTACCAGCCGATGAAGCAGCCGAGGTGGAGTCAGCGGTGGCACAGGGGGGCGATTGTGATGGCGCTCATAGTGCTGGGAGTGCAGAGAACACAG
>NW_015558576.1:283930-287172 GCF_001515605.1 Sinocyclocheilus anshuiensis | reverse complement strand
GGTTTCGTAGTTTGGATCTTTTTTCGTTTTGGGGTTTTTGCTTTTGTAGTGGGTGGTTTGGGGTGTAGGGGAAGCATGGCGGATGCAGGTGTGCGGGTCTTGAGCTCACTCACGCGTCGCCACGGTGTAAAAGTGGCGTCTGCAGTGAGCGTGGAGAGCTGTTGTTTAGCTGTGGGTTAAGTTGTGGGAAATAAGAACGTATTGTCTGCCTCAAGGATGAATAGTGCTATCGTTATCTTTTTAAGTACAATAGAAAAGGCTAACGAGTTAGTTCAGAGAGGAATTATACTTGATGGCGTTCTTACCCCACTTTCATTACTTTCATTATCGTCAAAAAGAGTCACTCTCTCGAACGTACCGCCGTTTATTAGTGTTGATGTATTAATGCAAGCATTGTCTCGCCATGAAAAAGTGGTCTCCTCGTTTAAAAAAATTCCAATTGGTGGCATTTCTCCTCTACTGAAACACGTGGTGTCGTTCAGACGCTCAGTTTACATGATTGTGAACAATGACACTGACCTAGACCTTGCGCTGAATTTCCGAGTGGATGATTTTGAATATGTGGTGTTTATAACCACCGACAGGATTAAATGCTACGGCTGCGGTAAGATCTGGTCTCTGGTCCGAGCCTGTCCCAGCAAACAAGGAACGGCTAGCGCGGAAGGCGCAGCTAACGGCTACCAGCCGCCAGCCGATGAAGCAGCCGAGGTGGAGTCAGCGGTGGCACAGGTGAGCGATCGTGATGGCGCTCATAGTGCTGGGACTGTGGAGAACACAGTGGTTTCAGTGCAGGAGGAAATCCAAAGTACAAAAGAGGTTGAAGACGAGGGAGACAAAGGTGAGTCAAGCGATAAAAGAGTTGTGGAAACTGATATGGGGGATGTTCGGGAGGCTGATGGTGGGCCTAATGAAACTGGTATGGAACAAACAGTGTTTAAGGTGCCATTGAAAAGGAAGAAGTCAGACAAGGTTTGTGATTTTCGGCATTTGAAGAAAATGGATCTTGAAGATGCCTCTGATTAGATCGACTCAGAGAGTGATAGTGAGTTATCTGACTCAAGTGTTATTCTGTAACAGAGCGAGTTTTCCAACCTTAATTATGATGTAGATGACATTAAACTGTTCCGTAAGTCAACGAAAAATAAGAGAGGCGTTTTAGTTAATGAGTATTTCCCAGATGTAGGACAGTTCAAGATTTAAAGCAGTGGTGGGATTTTGGAAAGGTACAAATAAAACAGTTTTGTCAACAGTACACTTGCAATGTCACCAAAGAGTTAGATAATTCTATGAAAGCCTTGGAGACAGAGATAATTAAATTGCAGAACTTAGCTGATGCAGCGAGTAGTCAAAATTATACAGAGATGATTTCGAATAGGAAAACACAGTTAGCAGACCTGCTGGGTTTGAAAACACAAGGAGCTCTGATTCGTTCTCGTTTTTTAAGTCTTGAACAGATGGATGCACCATCTAAATATTTTTTTAGTCTTGAAAAAAAAATGGACAAAAACGTTTTTCTGCATGCTTTATGCTCTAAGACAGGAAATATTTTAACTAGTCATGCAGAAATACGTGAAAGAGCTTGTAATTTTTTAATGAAAATTTGTATAAAAATTAGTTGGGAGCAGGGTGGGATTCCGAGAGTCCTTTTTTTGTAGGTCTGAGTCAAGTGTCAGAGGGGGGCAATGCAGATCTTTCAGGCGCTTTAAACATGGGGGAATTGATTAGAGCCCTGAAGAGTATGGATTCTGGAAAAGTGCCAGGAATTGACGGACTTCCAGTTGAATTTTATAAATTCTTTTGGACAGAAGTAGGGGAGGATCTTTTGTCTGTGCTTAATGATAGTTTGGCCTCAGGCAGGTTGCCGGTGAGTAGCAGTAGAGCTGTCATTACACTCCTCCCTAAAAAAGGGGATCTTTTAGAAATCAAGAACTGGTGTCCTGTTTCGCTTCTATGCTCTGATTATAAATTGCTTTCTAAGGCTTTAGCTAATAGGTTAAGGAAGGTAATAGATCAGGTGGTGCATTCAGATCAGACTTATTGTGTTCCGGGTAGGTCTATTTTTGATAATATTACCCTTATGCAGGATATTTTTGATGTCTCCAAGTTGTTCGATATTAATATTGGACTTATTTCACTGGATCAAGAAAAGGCTTTTGATAGGGTTGAACATCCTTATTTGTGGAGAACTTTAGAAGCTTTTGGAATTTGTCAGGATTTTATTGATAAAGTGAAAGTACTTTATGGTGACGTTGAAAGTGTACTGAAAATAAACGGTGGCTTACGCACTCCTTTTAAGGTCTGTAGGGGTATAAGACAAGGTTGCTCATTGTCTGGAATGTTATATTCACTTGCTATAGAACCCTTGTTGCAACAGCTAAGAGAAAAAGTTTGTGGTTTGAATTTACCTGTTTGTAAAAAGAATATAATTTTATCTGCTTATGCTGATGATGTGGTGGTTTTAATTGATGGACAAAATGATGTACATGTGCACACACACACACACACGATGCGCAAAACTCCGCATTTGAACAGTCAATAGCAAATACTTAAACTAATAACAAAACAGTAGCTGATTCAGAAGCGCCAGATTGTCATAGCAAAGTACCTCCTCTCCTAGGTTCACAAAACGGTCGTCAATAAAATGCGTTGCTGTTCTGTTGTAAGTCATCTTAAAGATTCCTAAATGCATCTACTTTCGGAAGGCCAAATAAAGTGTTTTTGCTTTCGCCTAGAAACACACAGCGTCTCCCTGACATGGCTGCTTCAACACTAACTGCGGTTACTGAAACCACGCCTCCTTTCTTTGCGTGAACATTTGGGCGGCATTATGCACATATTTCCACATAGTGAGGTAGATATGTGGGGGCGTGTTAGAACGAGCCGTTTTAGGGGGGCGTGGCAGAGTCTTAACTTTGATAAAGAATATCTCTTTGGTTTTGAGACTTTAGTCTTTGCAACTTCAGGGATCTTATCTATGCACAATCAGCTTGTAACACTCCAAAGAGAAAGGAAAACTTGAAATCGCATCATATGACCCCTTTAACATACCTGCCCACAATCATAGATAAATGGTAGGCATATTGTTTCTGCAATTATTATTTTTTAGTCATAGTTTTGCAAACATGCAATATTTTAACCCCCAAAATTAAATTCAGTGTCTTTATGATAATAATAGGCTGACCTATGAATACACATAAAAAAATAAATAAATGTCTATGTTATAAGTTATTTCAACTCTCTAC
>NW_015558576.1:270803-283790 GCF_001515605.1 Sinocyclocheilus anshuiensis | reverse complement strand
GACAGCCCCCCCCCCCCATAACTTAACATTTTAAGGCAGCTGCTGAACTTAAGTTTTTAAGTTGAAACTGTTAAAAAATAAATAAATACAGTGATCCAATTTAAAACTGGAAATAACATTTTAGAATGTTTAAAGAAATAGTTATGATTTTGCACTTTTACTAATCAAAAAGCTAATTTGTGACAATAACATATTTACGTGCAGTAGGTGTTTGGAACATCTCAAATCATGCTGATATAACATGGATCATCAGGATTTGCATAGAGTCCATGCCAGATTCAGTGCATGCAAACATTAAGACAAAAGGACATATCAGAAAGAAATTCTTAGATCTAAAAAAAGTTTTTTTATTTTACACACAAATTGTTATGTTGATAATCTGCATTATATCAGGAAAAAAATAATAGATAAATTGAAAAAATAGGAATATTCAGGAGTGTCTTTTTAGATGCTCAATATTAGCAAGCAGAATAACTTGAGGCTTTGAGAGGTTCTGTTGCTTCGTGTGAATCAATTTTTGGCTGAATGGATAAAAGACATTCCATGATTCTTAATGAACCAGTTATTTTCATAGGTTATAATCTTTATGGTTTATTGCACATTTAGGAGCTCAAATGGAAAGACCTCGATTCATAATTTCCTGTGAATTGGGAGAAATAGGAGCATTTTTCAATTACTTAGCAAGACAACCAATAATCTAAATAACCTCTCTCTGTTCGAGCTTTGAACCACTGAACAGAATCAAATTAATGTAGACATTTGGAATTGTGCATGTTCATGTCTTGGTTTATTTGAGAAAACCCATGTTGTAATCTTTCTGACTTCCATACAAGAAAGGTCAAGGAATATTTCCATAAGGATGTCAATGACCATTTTTTCTCTGCTGATTTTACACATTTCTCCGTCTCTGGTCACTGTTCTCAAAACAGTTAACACAGTGATCTATACACTTTGTAATTGTCCTAAACAAATTGTAAGTTTTCATTCATTTCATAGAAATTATGAATCGTCAAATTTTCTTAAAACACTGTGCACAAAATTCTCAATAACAAGAGCAAGAGTAGAAACTGTAAGAAGACATGGACATAGAGGAAGTGGTCAGAATGGAGGGAGAGGAGGGAGAAGAGGGAGAAGAGGTAGAAGGTACAGATAAATTTCAAATAAAATCATAATTATTCTAACTGACCTACAATGATCTTAATCCTTCTACACACTGCATGATTGCAGCAATCCAATAAGATCACACTGTGCGACATAGATCTAATAAACTTGGGTACGACATGCATGTAGACAGTACAATGATGACACCTATTGACTCATACACTACGACGCACGTTTCTATAGAAGAATAAAATGTCATCAGCAAGATGGTAGTGGTAAACAAAAAGAGCATGATGAATCACTTTGGCAGTTGTAGTTTTTATGTGTGCTGACAAAATGTGGAAGCTGCGAAAGAGGAAGGGAATAAGAGCTTGAGGTAAGCAGTTTTATGTTTTAGCGCCATGTCACATTGATTTCATGTCGCATTTTTATTGGCTGGTCAGTAAACATGGGTCATACCAGCAAACGCACTTCGAGTTGATCATGCTGAATTTCTGACACTGTCAGAATTTGTTTCGTTTATGTTTTGTTTATGTGGAACCACTGTCTATAAATGAATTGATTTATTTTAAGGTAAGATATTTTTTGATGCAGCTGCTATTTATAACACATACTAAACAAACTAAAAATAGCTCTTATTGTTAGGAGTTAGCCAGAAGATGGATGTTACATCCATGGCATACCCCAACTATTTTTTTATTATTATTTTTTTTTATTAAAACAACATTAATTCTTGTTAGCAGGTTCTCAACCCAAGCACATGCTCTACACTTCACCACAATGGTAACCCCCCAAAACACTAACATACCAGAAATTCTTTTAAATACAAACATAAAAGAACATTAAACATTACTATGTATCCCCATTGTATCATCTTGAGAAAAGATGCATAAAATAACATTTTATTTGAACATTTACTCTCCCTATCCAGCCCCGTACAAAGCATGATGGGAAGTGGAAATCCTGTTCCTAGATTATATAATGATACTTTAACACAACTAAAATCATTTATGTATCTTAACACAAACGGATTAAGTAATGTGGTTGAAAATAATTGTGTTAGGTTAACTTGATTTAAGTAAACTGAAAGCTGAAGCACTGAAGCACCAAATGCTATTTTGACCTACTTAATTGACATTGTCAATTAAATGTTCTGAAATGTTCTTTCAAACGGAAAACATTTAGTTGAACAAAAGCATAACTGTTTCAAGTCAGTTTAAAACAATGCAACTGTGTTTGAACGAGAAATCTAATACAATGGTGTTAAAAATGAATTGCTTAAATAAAGTGAACAGTATCGTTGTAACAAAGTTCGTAGTTCGGGAAGAAGGAAGCGGGAACCGGCGAACACTTAAACAAAACTTTAATAAAATAAACAAACACAAAATAGCGCGACAGCCCCTCGTGGACGACTGTCGCGCACAAACAAAACCAAAACACAAAATAAAATCCAGGCCTGGTCCTCTCTCGTCTTTCACTGTCGTCACTCCTCCTTTTATCCTTCCGGAGTTCCTCCGTGGGGCTCGAGACCGGTGAGTGGTGCAGGTGTCGCTCATTATCAATTACTCCACCGGCCTCGCTCCGTTCCCACGGCTCTCGGCCCCGCCCCCACTCGTCACAATCGTAAAATAATTTTTTTGAGTGCACCAACTGTTCCGACTGAGTTAATATCAAGCAATCGTCAATATGCAGGGAAGAACTCAATATTGATATCTTTGTCCCTGTAGAAGTATGTGCACTTTGGATTTACCATGTAAGCCTTACTCACCCACCCACCCACCTTCGAGCTAGATAGGTGCAGCATCATGCTCTCACCCCGGGGTGAAGAAACTGCAGTACAGGTTTCCGAACCCGGAGAGAGAGCTCTAGATCCAGCGGGTGAGGGCGGAGAAAGGGCTAAATCTAATGCTTTCTTGCTCTATCTCTAACTCCTCTGCTAGATCCAACTGCGATCCCCACAATCTCAGTCGGGACAACAGCGGGACTGGAATTGCAAGCACCGCTAGCATGAGCACTTTCAAGAACATTAGCAAGATGGCAACCAAAGGCTCATTCTGATGAGATGAGGCTTTGTGGACAATAAAGGAATGGCTTTTGCCTTAAGATAAACAACACTACCTCTTGTGAAGAGGGGGGTAACAATAACATACAGTAACCTCCGTTCAGGAACTGCTTTGTTATCCCTCAAGCTTATCATTTGTGGAAGGCAGGAGTGAGGACTTTGAGTCCATTGATCAAAGACTGATCCAATCACCGTGTGCCCTTTTACTGATCACAGTTCTTCATTCTTGAGACCTAAGTGTGAATGATCACTCACTACCTCAGACTGACCAAACCAGTTTTGCCATGTGGATCGAAGGAAAAACACATCTTCACATGCATTCACACAAAATGGACACAAAAGTGATTAACCCTTCTTCAAATCCATTTACAGAACTGGATATACTTAATGAGTGCTGTGTGTGTTACAACAATGTTTGCCTTGCCTATTAAGGTATATAATGTATATATGAATGCATGGGTCAATGTTTCTTAGTATCTACTGATATTTGATCTTTATATTTTCAGCACAATGTGTAAGTCAATCTGGAATTGGTTTGGAAAATGAATTATGCTTAGGGAAAACCTTAAAGACTGTTCTAAAATGTGGACTTTAAGCTATGCAAATAGGCCTCATGCCAGAGGGGGGCCATACCATGGACACCTCCGACAGCAGCGGCCAATCAAAACATTGGATATGAAAGGCACCAACTTGCAAATCCCTTCCTCTCAAGAAAGATTAAAATGTTCTCTTCAAGACCATGAAGTGTGCTAAGTAGGGCTGCACGATTAATTGAATGCGATTGTCATGTGCATCTTTCAGTGAAGCACGGTTCAGTGATCAGTAGTAAATCTCCATTCGAAGGCCAGAGGGCACTCTCGCACTGAAATTCCAAATATGCCCCACAGAAGAAAGTTAATGCACGTCGTTCCAGGGTTGTGGCTAAAAGGGATACCGCTACGGCCGGAACTAACAATGAAGCCGTAGTTCACTGACAAGCTACACAAAACCGCTTTTATGATCGCAGACCGATTTAATTGCACAATTATGAAATCATTCTGAGATTATGAAAGCTGTTTGCGTAGCTTGTCAATGAACTATGGCTCTGTATAGTAAATGCTGCTCCATCTGAAGCCCCATCTGTATACCATCAAGCCTATACCTGGTGAGTTTGTCGTTTATAAGATAAGTTTGACGTTAAAGATGGCCCCGAATGATGGCTGCCTCCATGGCGTGCTCCACAGTTGTTTTTATTTTTTTTGGTAGTTTGTCCTGTTTTTAGTTATATTCCTGAAATCAGTTAAAACAAGGACAAATTGCTGAACATTCGGCAGTACACTCCACCCAATATTTCGCCGGTTTTCGACTATTCTGATGTTTTGCTGGACATTGTAGTTGGCGGAGCAGTGGCGCTGATCAAGCGGCTTAAGACATGCAAACGGAGGAAGCGTGCCAGCGCGCTTGTGAAGCTTAGACAGCGCGGATTCAAAACGGCGCTGCCTAGTATCCATCTGGCGAATCTCCGCTCTCTAACCAACAAAACGGACAAAACTCCTAATGCTCTCCCAAATAAATACGTGTTTTTACACTCTGCTGCTCTGTGCTTCACTGAAACCTGGCTGAATTATGCCATTCTGGACAACGCGTTAAGTCTGAGGCTTCCATTGTTCAGAGTGGATCGCGACGCAGAATCAGCGGGTAAATCGTGTGGTGGCGGGACATGCTTCTACATCAATGAAAGGTGGTGTACAGATGTAGCAGCGTTGAAGAAGATGTGCTGTTCTGATCTAGAAGCGCTCTTCACGAACTGTAAGCCTTTCTACACGCTGCGGGAGTTTTCCTCGTTCATTCTCGTGAGTATTTACATTCCATCGCAAGCGCACGTGAGCCTGGCTTTACAGAAACTTGCTGATCAAATCATAGACACAGAGCAACAACACCCGGACACTGTTATTATCATTCTCAAGTACTTTAATAAAGCAAATCTCTCAAGTGAACTGCCAAAATACAGACAGCATGTTACATGTCCCACCAGAGATTGGATCACTGTTACACCACAATAAAGGATGCATATCACTCTGTCCCATGGGCAGCTTTAGGACTCTCTGACCACTGTTTGGTTCATCTTATACCAAGCTACAGGCAGAAACTGAAATCAGCTTAAAAAGGCCCAGCAGAGGCTGTACTTCCTTCGACAGCTGAGGAAGTTCAACCTGCCATAGGGGCGGCTGAAACAGTTCTACTCTGCAGTCATTGAATCCGTCTTCTGCACTTCAATAACTGTCTGGTTAAGCTCAGCTACCAAAACTGACCTCAGAAGACTACAGAGGATAGTCCGGACTGCTGAGCAAATCACTGGTACACCCCTCCCCACTCTCCAAGAACTGTACTCATCCAAAGTGAGCAAAAAGGCCGGCAAAATCACTCTGGACCCCTCACATCCAGCACACTCCCTCTTTGAACTGTTGCCACCTGGTCAGCGCTACAGAGCACTGAGCACCAGAACAGCCAGGCACAGGAACAGTTTATTCCCTCAGGCAATCCATCTTATGACTTGACAGTAAATGTGGAACACACAACACTATTTATACATTTATTTAATACACATAATTACATTTCGAATTTGCACATAATATAACTGTTCATACAAAATTGTCTGTTGTAATATATCTGTACATACAATATTGTCAATTAGTATATTGTTATTCCCTTTTTACTTATTCTATTTTTTATTCTTTAGTTTTTTCTTGTCACTGTCATTCGGTTGCACTGTGGAAGCTTCTGTCACGAAAACAAATTCCTTGTATGTGTAAACATACCTGACAATAAAGCTCATTCTGATTCTGATTCTATAACGTGCATTTGAAAAAGCACCATGTGCCAGACATCTTTCCAAACATGAGAAGCATTTATGAACCACTTGTCTAACAAAATACCACATTTAAAATCATGTTTTACTCCAAACTCACTTAGCATTGCATTATAAATATACTTTATTATAATGAAAATTATAATAAGAAGAACTCAGATAAACCATATATTGTCATAGTCGTGTGTTTATTAGTCACATTGTATCAATGAAAGCAGTTCACTCTTCTGTTTATTCAGCTACCACTATAGGGATTTCCTGGAAGGACGTGCATTACCTTTCTTCTGTGGGGTATATTTGGAGTTACAGTGCGAGAGTGCCCTCTGGCCTTCGGATGGAGATTTACTACTGACAAGATGTGCATGACAATCGCAGCTTTTGCCTAATCATGATTATGATTTAATTTTGATTAATCGTGAAGCTCTAGTGCTAAGTTACACTGTTGCTACGTACAATGTGGTAAGCTAAGTTGTTCTCCCCATCTTCTGCGAGAACCTTCTTTTTCAGTGATCCTCTGTTTGTGAGTTCCAAACCTGTAAAACTTCCAAAACTTCAGAACCTTCACCTTCAAGAATCCTCTGTTTGTGTGTTTCCAGACCAGGGGCCTCATTTATAACCGTTGCGTACGCACAAAACCTGCCCTGAAAGAGGCGTACGCCACTTCCTACGCAAAAGGTGGGATTTATAAAAAACAAACTTGACGGGAAAATTTGCGCACCTGCACGCAAACTATGACCCATGCGTACTGACTTTTTTCCCTGGAGAGAGAAAAGTAATGAAGTATACAACGATTTTAAACTGTTTTAATTTCATCATATACATTTACATTAAATATTCCACTCTCATTAATGGAGATAAGCATTAAGTAATTACGCAGAAGTTAAACGTAAATTATATGAATTTAGACATAGCCTTTTTGTAGTAGATTTCCTGTGGTATGTTATGTTTTAATGACAGCGAGGAGTGCTATAGGTGCACAATTTATCTTTAAACTAAACTGCACATCTCATGTTATGAGAAAATATTTTTAGCGAGAACAATGATCAATGATGCGCACTTACTTTAATATTGTGGTGGACACTGCTGGATTCGGTGGAATGGTCTATTGTCCGGTTTGAATTGGACCAATGATAATAGCTTACTGTACAACCACAGTTGCACGGAGGGGTTGATGTCATGTGAAGGCATCTCCACAACATTATGAAAAATACCACTGTATTTGAAGGATACAACCTGAAGAAAATGGTAAGATTTGTACGTTTCCTTTTTAAAATACTTTGTCAATGACGCGCAGAGTCAGATAACTGTATTTACATTGCAATAAATATAGGCCTATATTTTCCCACTAAAAATAGCTAAAAGATGTTCACCTTATCAGCAAAACTGCATTAATTTAATTTAATTTAATTTAATTTGAATTTTTTAAAACAATTGAAAAATTATTTGGCCAGTTGAAATGAATGAGATCAACTCTATTCTAAATTATTTTTCTGAGAACTATTTTAAACAGTTTTTATGGATATTTTAATATTTATTCTAAAACATAACAAGGATACTGGATGATTTTTAGCAATAAAAATTAATGTGTATTTCACAAATGGCATTTATAGTCCCTATCTCATATTTGCTTAATGTCTTGTACCTTTGACGGTGTTAAACATGGGGCCCTATCATACACCCGGCGCAATGCGGCACCAGGCGCAAGTGTTTTTTGCTAGTTTCAGCCTGACGCAGTTGTCATTTTCACATCCTGCACCACGTTGTTTAAATAGCAAATGCATTTGCGCCCATTTGTGCACCCATGGGCATGCTGGTCTTAAAACGAGGTGTGCATTGCTGGCACGTTGCTATTTTGAGGCAACTGAAATAGACTGCGCCATTGACCAACAAAAACCTGGTCTAAAGTCTGACACAATATTTTTTCTTTGTTATTTAAAGAGCGCGTTAGTAATATGCACCTATAGACGGGTGCACAACGCGCGTACACTTTGCTTATTACACACACAGGGATGTGTTTATGGCAGCAGCACACAAACATTTTTAAAAATGAAAAATTAAAGCAACTGGCTTTTAAAGGAGATGGGAGATGAGACTCTGATTGGTTTATGGCACGTTACGCCCAAAACACACCCATTACTCATTAAGAGAATATGGACTTTAGACCATGCGTTTAGATCGTTAAAATGGGTCCATTGTGTCACGTGGATGGGAATATGCATAGAAATGATATGCAGATATACATAGCAAAACTAGGCGTTGTAAGCTCCATATATGGTGATTTCGGGGAGGAGTCCGGGTGGAGATGAACGTACGCAAATCTTCTGGGATTTATAAAGGGATTTTTGCACAGGTTCTGGCGTACGCATGGTTTTATAAATCTGAAAACTTTTGTGCGTACACAAAATCCAGCTTTTGTGCCTACGTACACTTTTAGGATGAAATCTACGGAGAGTTTTATAAATGAGACCCCAGGACCTTCTTGGTGCTCAGGAGTTCATCATTCAGCAGTGCTCCATGTTCAAGACTGTGAAACAGTGTTAATTTTGACAGCAAATTTTGCTTTAGTTTTAGTCATAGTCTTTTGACTAAAATGCCATTTAGTTTTAGTCATATTTTAGTCATCTGAATTGTTTTTAGTTTTAGTCTAGTTTTAGTCGACTAAATCTACAGTAAATTTAGTCGGTTAAAATCTAATGGGTTTAGTTACAGTGCATTTATTAAGCATTTCTCTAAAATTTCCAAACTCATTATATAGGTTTGTTATTAATGTTTTATCATGATAGACACCAATTTAACTGCGGTGGTCTTCTTTTTAATGAAATATCAATGGTTATATAGGCTAATTATGCGTTCTTTATAGCAACTTGTTTACCATATTCTTCATTCTTTCAAGCAGACATATTTATTTCTATAAATGTAGAAATTTTTAAAATAAATTCAGTCAAGAGCAGTGCGTGATTTTCTGTCTTTTGTTGCTTGATTAACATCAACAATCCATTCTGGGGACACCAGAGACTTATATTACATATTATAAAAAGGGGCATAATTTGTCTCCTTTAAAACCGAATGCACAGCTGCAATGGATGCAATGTACTGATACACGTTCTCCCCTACTGTTTACGTTCACTTAAGATGTAATCAACTGTGTTTAAGTGAATACTCGTCAAAACGGACAATTCAACATAATTTTGTGTGTAATTTTCCATTCATGTGATGCGAAAGAGTACTCGCACGCTGTGAGATGCTCTTTCTGTGTGTGTATGCTTCAGTGTCTGCGCTCAGAAAACCGGACTGAACTGAGTTCTCTCTTGCATCGTCAGATTTATCCATATGTCTGCTCTTCTCTCACTCCCACATATTGACATTTTTTTAACGTTTTATGCGACATGCAGCAAGTGTATGTTAGCTTATGTCCTGCCGGTTCATATGCACGCATCTAACCTCCGAACCATGCAGCAGATTTGTTCTGAATGAATCTCTTCCCAAATTGTCCCTCCCTAACATTTTCGTCTCATTTTTATTCGTTGATGAAAATGTCAATAGATTTACGTCATAGTTTTTGTCATTCAAAAAAAAATTTAGTTCGTTGTCGTCGGTGAAAAAAATGTCGTTGTTTTTTCAGGTTTTCAACTAGATTTCAATTGTGGTGGTGTTAATTTTTTGTTTAGTTTTAGTTTGTGTTTACATTTAAAAAAATAATAATATTTAGTTATTTTTTATGCATTTATTTATTTGTCATTTTAATGATTTACCTTTAAGTACTTAAGCTGACTTACTGAAAATTGAGTATTTGAAGTTCACTTCACTTCTCATAAAGAACAAGAACATGGTCTTCTTATTAATGAAATACCAATGGTTATATAGGCTAATTAAGCATTCTTTATAGCAACTTGTTTAACATATTCTTCATTCTTTCAAGCAGACATATTTATTTCTATAAATAAATTTAGTTTAATCTTTAGGGCTACTAAAGTTTTTCAGTCAAGAGCAGTGCGTGGTTTTCTGTCTTTTGTTGCTTGATTAACATCAACAATCCATTCTGGGGACACCAGAGACTTATATTACATATTATAAAAAGGGGCATAATTTGTCTCCTTTAAAACCGAATGCACAGCTGCAATGGATGCAATGTACTGATACACGTTCTCCCCTACTGTTTACGTTCACTTAAGATGTAATCAACTGTGTTTAAGTGAATACTCGTCAAAACGGACAATTCAACATAATTTTGTGTGTAATTTTCCATTCATGTGATGCGAAAGAGTACTCGCACGCTGTGAGATGCTCTTTCTGTGTGTGTATGCTTCAGTGTCTGCGCTCAGAAAACCGGACTGAACTGAGTTCTCTCTTGCATCGTCAGATTTATCCATATGTCTGCTCTTCTCTCACTCCCACATATTGACATTTTTTTAACGTTTTATGCGACATGCAGCAAGTGTATGTTAGCTTATGTCCTGCCGGTTCATATGCACGCATCTAACCTCCGAACCATGCAGCAGATTTGTTCTGAATGAATCTCTTCCCAAATTGTCCCTCCCTAACATTTTCGTCTCATTTTTATTCGTTGATGAAAATGTCAATAGATTTACGTCATAGTTTTTGTCATTCAAAAAGAGTTTTAGTTCGTTATCGTCTCGTTGTCGTCGGTGAAAAAAATGTCGTTGACGAAAATTATGATGAAAATTATTCGTCAATGAAATTAACACTGCTGTGAAACAGATCCAACTCCATTCTTTCCACTGCAACATGGCCCAGATCAACAAGTGGAAGACGTCACTGCTTAGACTCAGCACATGAGGCAGAACGTAATTATCACTCTTTCCAAACCTCTTTCCAGAGACACTTGGCATTAGTGTGTATTGACAGTATATGCTTATCTAATTTACATTAGATTTTATATAACTGCTGTCAGTTAATAACAAATAATATCTCAAATTATTTGATTGAATCTAGATACTGAAGAACCTTATTTACCTTATTACTTCCAGGAAACTTCAGTTTATCTTTCCGTAAGATAACATCCATAGTAACATCCAACGCAATCACTTGCATTTAGCAATCTTTTGTACTTTATCCATATTGTTAGTTACTCTTTTCTATCCCTTTTTTAATAAAAAGCTATTTTATTACGCTTGTGTCTTCCTTGTGTTTATAATAAAGTGAGAGGCTCTATAAGTTAACGATATCTCACAAATCCTTCAGATTGGTCAGACTACAACTTTATGTAATTCTTATTTATTCAACAATATTTCATGATTGTTCTTTACTGTCAAGGTGAAATTCCTGGCTTGTGCCCAGTAAAATAGTATGACCAAAACTAAATATCAATATTAATATTTAAGCCCAAAGCCATTACACAGGTGGTGCTACTTAAATCTGAAATCACCACATTTAGTGATACATCTTACACTGATATCAGGAACGGAGCATTCGCAGCAGGAGCCGCTCAAAATGAGCACAGTCAGCCCCCTTAAGAGCTGACCATGCATGCTTCGCTCCAAAATAAACAACATAAGCTGTGTGTATCCCCACCCGTAATGTAGCGTGGAACACACAACTTAAACTTCTGTTTGCTTGCCATAATACTTTTCTTTTGTCGTTGTGAACTGACACTGATAAGCAAACATAAATTACACAAACATTTTCACACAGAGCACTGTTTGTTCCAGATACGCTTTTAAGCTTCTTGGTCCTGATGTTACCCCGCCCGTAATGTTCTACCATGTCATTGGTCTGATTTCACACATGCTTCAAGACGCAAACACGCACAGGCATTCCCATAGCATTACTAGTCTCAGGTGCAGCGTGAGTTCACTTGGCAAGGAAGCACAAGATCATCAAGTGGAATTAAATGTTGGATCAGAGCAACTGAGAAAAACCCTCAGTTTACTACATACTACATTTTTTAGCATTATACATGTTTACAGATTTGTAAAATTGTAAACAATCTTGCATGACAACTCTTGTCATAACCCAGTATCTTAAATACAATAAATGCAAGTATTCTATGATGTATGCTTATGTATCCATGTAGCACTGTTTAAATCGAACATACTATACCTAAAGATAGTCCTATGATCTAGATCATTACAAAAAACTTTATACAAAATACTGAAGGCAGTATATACACATAGGGACTATTGAGATCATTTTTATTTTTATTTATCCTTTATTTTTCCAGGAAGGTCCCATTGAGATTAAAAGAAATCTCATCTTCCAGGGAGTCCTGGCCAAGATGACCGTACAAAACAGAGAGTTTCACATACATTTAAAAGGTTATACAACACACAAAACAGAATTACAAACAAACAAAGCAAAACAATAATCATAAATCAACAGCCTAATTAAAACAACCACAAGGTTCATTAATTACACGCTGCAATAATTGTTAAAAAATATTCAAAGAAGGAATTGCTTCTAATGGAGTATTAATCTGAAAATCATTCCACAACCAAGGAGCATAGTAAGAAAAAGCTGATTTTCCATGCTCTGAATGCACCCCAGGCACTTCTAATTGAATCCCAATTGAAGATCTGGTTGAATAATTATTTCTACGCAAGCATAAAAGACTAGTAATATACTTTGGAAGCATTCCCCCGCAATGCCTTTACAATAAACAACAACATATGTGCTTTCCTTCTTTGATATAAGGAGGACCAACCTACACTGTTATACAACAAACAGTGGTGAGTACGTGAGCAAGTATTAGTTATAAATCGCAACGCAGCATGATAAACACTATCCAAACTTTTTAGTAAGTATAAGGAAGCTTGCATATAAATACAGTCACCATAATCTAAAATGGATAAAAACATAGTCTGTATGATTCGCTTTCTAACTCCGAAACAAAAAACCCAATCTTGGTTTAAGTTTTTTCACCAAGCAATCAATATGAACATCAAATGCCAACTTCTCGTCAAGCCATATCCCTAAATATTTATAAGCAGTTACTCTTTCAATGTGTAAGCCATCAATT
>NW_015558576.1:256603-269574 GCF_001515605.1 Sinocyclocheilus anshuiensis | reverse complement strand
TATTAATCTGAAAATCATTCCACAACCAAGGAGCATAGTAAGAAAAAGCTGATTTTCCATGCTCTGAATGCACCCCAGGCACTTCTAATTGAATCCCAATTGAAGATCTGGTTGAATAATTATTTCTACGCAAGCATAAAAGACTAGTAATATACTTTGGAAGCATTCCCCCGCAATGCCTTTACAATAAACAACAACATATGTGCTTTCCTTCTTTGATATAAGGAGGACCAACCTACACTGTTATACAACAAACAATGGTGAGTACGTGAGCAAGTATTAGTTATAAATCGCAACGCAGCATGATAAACACTATCCAAACTTTTTAGTAAGTATAAGGAAGCTTGCATATAAATACAGTCACCATAATCTAAAATGGATAAAAACATAGTCTGTATGATTCGCTTTCTAACTCCGAAACAAAAAACCCAATCTTGGTTTAAGTTTTTTCACCAAGCAATCAATATGAACATCAAATGCCAACTTCTCGTCAAGCCATATCCCTAAATATTTATAAGCAGTTACTCTTTCAATGTGTAAGCCATCAATTATAAGAATAGACGGTACAGTAGTCATAGAACGTCTACGTGTAAAAATAATGTATTTAGTTTTATTTGCATTTAAAAAATAATTTCAGTTTTAATAAATTATATTGTAAAGTATAAAAAGAGTCCTGAAGGATTGTAATAGCTTGAGACAATGAAGATGCAGCTGAATAAATAATTGTATCGTCCGCATAAAAATGAAACTTTGCAGAAGTTATTTCCATTATTTAAATCATTAATAAAAATAGAAAAAATTGTTATTGTAATGATGTGCGATCTGACATTATCAAGTGCATCGCCAAATCACACACAGAGTGCGGATATTTATCATTCGGCAGATATCAGCAGGATAACAAATGTAATAATCATTTTATACAAGTTCAGTAAAGTTAGCAATAAGTGACTTACATTTTTTGCCAACGAAAATAGTTCCAAACAAAGATCACAGCACTGTTTTGCGTCTCTGAGCAATGGACCGTGTTTACATATTGAATGAATCAGCTTTTTGAACAAATTGGTTGAATAAATGATTCAGTGATTCACTCATTAACACAGACAAATGCTTTGTTCCTGAATGAATCAGCCGTTTGAATGAATCGGTTGAATAAATGATTCAGTGATTCACTCATTAACACAGTCAAATGTTTGTTCCTAAATGAATCAGCCGTTTGAATGAATCAGTTGAATCTAAATGACTCACTCATTAACAGTCACATGCTGTCACCTACTGGCGGTTTTAATTTCACATTTCAACTCTTTTTTTCCATGTTTTAAAATAATTTAAAATATCATTATTCAACGTTTTATGTTAAAAACAAAACATTTATCCATCTGTAACTGCAGGTTAAATGCATCCATGTCCCCTCTGAGATACATTAAACTGTGTAAATACATCTAAATACTATTTCAGATGCAGATTCCAGAAAAGTTTTCTTATGTTGGAATGAAAGACACTAAGTACCGGAAGAAGTGCTTCTTATTCTTACCCAAAAATACAAAATGGAAGGAAGAGTTAAAACTGAACACAATCTTGCTACTCAAGCGGTGTATGAAATTTTTTTAGATATATTTATTTGCTTCTTTTCCATTTTGCATTTACTTGTACTTTTACTTTCAATACTTAAGTATGTTTAAGATTTTAAAAAATACTTTTCGTACTTAAGTACAATAAATATCACATACTTTAAGACTTTTACTTAAGTAATATTCTAAACGGTGACTTCAACTTCTACCAAAGTCATTTTCTCGTAAGATATCTGTACTTTTACTTGAGTATGGCTTTCAGGTACTTTATACACCACTGCCTATACTCTTAAGCCTCTGTAACAATAAGGCATGATCCACCAAATCAAACGTTTTTGTCAAATCGACGAATAAAGCTGCACAATGCTGTCTCTTATCCAAGGCGGAAATTAAATCATTAGTAACTAGGGTAGCAGCCATTATCGTACTATGGCCCGCTCTAAACCCTGACTAAAATAAATTTAAAATATGTCTAACTAAGTATTCTTTCATTTGTTCACTTATCAAAGATTCAAATACTTTTGCTAGAACCGATAGTCTGGAAATAGGGCGATAATTATTCAAATCAGAGGAATCTCCTCCCTTTAATAGAGGCATAACCATAGCTGATTTCCAAGACGATGGAATAACATTAGTTGATAAACTCAAATTAAAAATCGACGCAATAGGTTCAGCAATAATGTCTGCAGAGATTAAAAAAAAACTGGATAAATTTTATCAGGCCCAGCTGACTTCTTACAATCTAAATCTGACAATAATTTACAAACTTGAGTGGACAATATAGGGGTAAAAGAAAATAAGTCTGTTCTAATCAATTCATCAATGCCCTGTTCATTAATATCCAGTGAATGATTCGTGCTTATAATCGAACTGGCAGTGATAAAATATATATTAAACGTATTAACCATATCAGCCTTATCAGAAATTAGCCTTTGGTTAATTTTTTTAAAATTTGGAAAACTAGTAAATTTATTTGATCCTATAAGAGATTTTGTTAATTTCCAAAATGTAGAGGGATCATTCATATTGTCATTAATCAGATTATAATAATACTGATTTTTATAAATTTATATCAATTTTGTGCATTTATTCCGTAATAATCTATAACGAGAGCAGTCATCAATATTATTAATTTTCTTTGCTGTGGACCAAGCTGTATTTCTTTGCCTGACAAGGTTTGAGACAGATTTGTTGAACCAGGGATTATTTTTCCCACTCACCCTAAATCTGTGCAAAGGAGCATGTTTATTACAAATTTCCAAAAAAGTAGATTTAAAATAATCCCAAGCTACAGCCACATCAGGTATAGATGAAATTTCTCGTAAATTACTATTGTACACATCGTGCAAAAAAGCTTGTACATTTACATTTAATCATTTACATTTAGTCATTTTGCAGACGCTTTTATCCAAAGCCTGATTTGTGCGTGCTTGTAGTGGTAAGTCGTTTGAGATCAAATGAAGCAAGGAGTGAATGGAAGTCTGTAGCATAAGGCTTGTCCATGAATGTTGAAGTCGCCAAAGACTAAAAGTGGACTGCCATCCTCCGGGAAAGAGGACAGCAGCCCATCCAGCTCTTCTAGGAAGGTGGATAGAATTTGCCCAGGAGGGCGGTAAATTACCACAACCTGGAGTTTTACAGGAGCTGTTATAGTGATCACATGAGATTCAAATGAGTTATAATTGCATAGGGGGGAGTGGGTTGAGTATTTACAATTGTTAGAAATGAGCAGACCAGTGCTTGTACATTGAAATTTTTAAATACACGTTTATGTATAAATCTGGGTGAACTCTTAAGCATCTTAAAATTCCTCACACACGATATTGCACAGTGGTCACTAATATCATTACAAAAAATTCCAGTCGCAGAGAAAATATGGGGTACATTAGTTAAAATAACATCGATCAAAGATGATTTGTTCGTATCCTTTCCATTTAGACGAGTCGGTGAATTTATCAGTTGGTCCAGACTCAGAGAATTACAAATGTCCTTAAACGTATCTGATGATTGAAACAGCCAGTCCAAGTTTAAATCCCCCATTAATATTAGATCAGTGTTAATCCAACTATGGAGCATATACGTCAGCAATGAAATTGCCTCAGCGTTGAGGGCGACAACCGACCACCATTTCAGATCCATTAGATAAAAATATTTTAATAGCTAAAAGTTCAAAGCACTTTAAAATACTAACCGAGTGACTACAAATGCAGTTCACGTTTAACTTCGTATAAACTGCAACCCCTCCTCCTTTTTTCTCTCTATCAACTCTAAAAACATTATATCCATTAATATGTACCATATCATCTGTAATGTGTTTTTTCAACCAAGTCTCTGTAGACTGTAGACATGAAAATCATGATATCAGCATCAGTCGAGTCTGCCCAAATTCGAACTGAGTCCATTTTGTGTACCAAACTTCTCACATTAAGATGAAAAAGTCGTAGACCTTTACTCGATTTAAGTTCCTCTGGTGTTTGAAGCTGTGCCAACTCTGGGCCTGGATTGGGATGAATGTTACCTGAGATCAGCAGCAGAAGCACAATCCCCTTTCTCCTCGCCAAGCCACCGCTCGGCCTGCTGTTGTCGCAAATAGATGTAGCATGATGGGTCAGCTTTCCATTCCCTCTGACCAACAGGAAATATAATCTTTGTGGCATATCTTTTGACCAAACAGACCGCCAAGAGGAAAGTTCAGAGCCCCTCGACGACACATCCAAAACTCCATTCCGTCCTGCAAAGGCCACAGCACATAATGCGCGAAAACACAGCGCGGGCACACATCCCTCCCACTCGAGAGTAGCCAACACTCCATCCACAACCGGCTGTCCAATCCATCCCGCTGTTGTTTCGGCACATGAAGCCCACAAACATAGTGTAGATGTGTGACTCTCCTGCTTGATAGTAGGCGGCACGCCACCCACGCCATCACACACCACTAACGAGATAACAGGTGAACATGAGTAATCATGCACACTGGGAAACAAGTTCAAACTGCAAAAACAAGGAAGAGAGAACCAAAACAATGAAAACAAGACCAACACTAAACATAACTCAGTTTGCCCCCTCTCGAGAAGGTGACCTCACGTCATCAATAGGAAGAAGTGAGGGAGATGAGGAGGTGGCTAAGGGATGATGAAAGGGGCTGGAGAAGTGATGGCATAAACTGGCAGAAGGTGGCTTTGGAGGTGGATGGGTGAGCTGAAGGAGACAACACTGAAAAGTTCAGGGTGGTGATGAAGGTGGAGTGATCCAGTGGATGACCTTGAACAGGGGATTCCTGATGGTTATTCAGGCCACAGCCAGGGATATGCCCCATGGAGGCATTGCTGGAGTGAGGAGCGATGGAGGAGTGCTGATGAAATCTAGGTCCATAGTGTGGGATTACAAATTTAAGAATCTGTTTTAAATATGCTGATCCTATGTTCTGACATAGCATCACATGAAAAACTAAGGTGAAGTACATTGTATTTAGCATTTAAGGTAAATTACATCAGACAAATGATTATCTTAAGCAACGTGTAGCAAAAGGTTCCTGTCTGTTCCTGTTCTCCTATTGTTAGTAAAATGAACCAGATTACTGAGACGATCACCTTTTGTTTGTAATGGCTCTTGGTGCCTCTGTCCCAGTCTTTGAGTAGTTATGCTGATTGGAATAGTACTGTCAGACTGATTGGATTAGCACCTATGCATTTGAATGACACTGTTATGCTGATGAGATCAGGGATGGAGAAATTCCGGTAACGGGCTGATTCCTGTATTGCATTTGCATGCTTTGTTTAGATTGTCTCCACCTCTATGTATCCCTCCCCCTTGAAAGGTATAAACTCTACTGTGCTGAGCTATAGTCAGACTTGGATGACTGCAGCGACGCTCGAGTCCTCAATAAAGAGTGACTTCTGTATGAAACATATCCCAACGTCTCCTGGTCTCTGCTTCGACGAGGAAAAAGTTTCCAACAGTTAAGCATGCTGGATTAGTGAAAGATTTAATGTTTTCCATGAAACTTCCAAAGAAATTAGCGGTGATCAAAGTGAAAGCACATCTCACAACTAATACTATGGAAGCTAAAGGTAATGCTCTTGCTGATGTAGCTGCTAAACAGGCTTGTTCCTATGCAACTGTACAAGTGTGTTCAGGTAGTACAGCACAGAAGACAATTCTGCCTCCTGAATCAATTATTGATCTGTACAAAGACGTTCCTCTATATGAAGCATGGACATGGTTAGACAAAGGAGCCACAGTGGATTCATCTCGCTGCTGGACCAAAGAGGGGAAGTATGTCGCTCCCGAATCACTGCTGCCATATTTGGCTCAACAAATTCACAATTTGGGTCACAGTGGTCCAGCAACGATGAATCACAGGTTCTCAAATCAATGGTGGAATCCAAAATTCAGAAATGTAGCCACCGAAACAGTCAAGAGATGTGTTACATGTCAGAAAAATAATGATGTGCCAGCAGCAGCTACAGCAGCAACACATACCCCAGCTCAACCAGGACCATTTTGTCACCTGCAAGTTGATTACATATCGTTGCCTCCTTGTAAGGGAAAAACTGAAGTTTTGGTAGTAATTGGAATTTTTAACAAAAGCACATGTCATGACGTGACTGCTCCTCCAGCCTCACCATGTTGCACTCCAGGTTTAAGGTCCTGCAATTTGACGACAAGCACACCTGTTATGACAGACTTACTCTTACCAATGACATTTAGTTGGTGTGTTGAATATCTATCCTCAGACTCTAAAGACTTGGGAAAAACTCCCAGTGCTGCATGTGGTTTCATAATTAAAATGGGTGTATTAGGCAAACTCGATCATTACCCGAGCTATTTAGTGTGAACCAATGGTGCAGGATTCCCCCTCCAACCTATGCATTTGAATGACACTGTTATGCTGATGAGATCAGGGATGGAGAAATTCCGGTAACGGGCTGATTCCTGTATTGCATTTGCATGCTTTGTTTAGATTGTCTCCACCTCTATGTATCCCTCCCCCTTGAAAGGTATAAACTCTACTGTGCTGAGCTATAGTCAGACTTGGATGACTGCAGCGACGCTCGAGTCCTCAATAAAGAGTGACTTCTGTATGAAACATATCCCAACGTCTCCTGGTCTCTGCTTCGACGAGGAAAAAGTTTCCAACAATAGGGACCTATCATAGGGATGATCTGAGGCAAGGACGACATGGATGGAGCCCACACGCAGCTGAATAGCAGAGGTGGTGGAGAGATGGTGAAGATTGTGGTGGCCACAACTTCGAAGTGGGAATCTGGAGGCCAGAAGTTGATCTGGGGCAACTGAGGGCGGCGGTGGAGCCTGAGGGAGGGCAGAGCTAGCTGAAGCCAAAGGGGTGGAGGGTTGAAGAGTAGCGTATGGCCCAAAAGTCCATGACGCAGGTGGAGCCAACGTGCCGAGGGTGTCCGCCGAGGCCGAATGGCCGATGGTCCATGCTGAGGTCGAGGGTAGAAGGAGTGCAGGAGCCAGGGCGATGGGTCGAGGTAGATCGTAATACACCGTGGCTGGAGGTAGAGTCTTGGGCTCCTTATGCCCAGGAGGAGAAGGTTCCCAGCAGGTCCCAGATGGTGCCATGCCACTGAGAAGAGGCAGATGTGGTACTGAAAGACTGGTGGGAGACAGTGATTACTGGATGGCCCAGATGGCTGAGGACTGGAGAAGAGACTGGAGACCCAAACAGAAACCAATAAAAAACAATACCACAATATCAGTCTGGAGAGGTGGTGGGAGAGGGAGGCTGTACGGGGCAAACGAGGCAGGTATACGGCAGACTGGTTCAGGCAAAAGTAAGCAGAATAATATCCTCTCCTAACACAAAGCTTAACAGTGCATCATCCAAGAACTCATCCAACTCTCAAGGGTAGGAGGGTGGGCAGGGCTCACTTCCAAACCCTCGAATTCCACTAACACTCCCTCCGCAATTGATGACGTGCCCGGTTTACACACCTGGTCAAGTGCTTGCTACTCGGGCGATGTGATCCTCGGTCACTCTCAGAGGTGCGGACTCTAACGTCACAGCGGAGTCCTTATTGCTGCCTGCGGTGGGCTCAGCCTGTCTATCTTCCATAGATGCAGACGTGACTAAAGAACGACTAAAGAAATGACTAAAGAAAACTGAAAGGCAATATATACACTTAGGAACTAATGAGATAATTAATGAGACAACAGGTGAACAAAATGCAGAAAAAGAAGAGGTGCAAACTTCTTTAGAATTTTCCAGATATTTGGGAAGAAACTTTAATCATTGGTGTAAAGCATTAGACAGTAAGAAGATTTGGAAGATTTAATACTGGAAGATTAAAGTCATTTGATGGTGTTGGAACAATTTAAAAACAAAGTCTCCAGTCGTATAGCTACATACACCACTGACTACATTTATGTGGACATCAGTAATCTAATTATTTACCTTATTCTGAATGACAATATTATGATTAAGGTGTTTACATGAGTTGCTTTTAGAATATTCCTTTCATGTTCCCGTTTTACATGTTATGGTACATAGATCGATTAATGGCACACGTAATTACATCACCACGCGACGCCATCCGACTTTTTCACATGTAATTTCACATATAAACATATAGTTTGTGTTTGTGATGATGCCATATGCCGTTTTGGATGTTTAATTTTTAATTTACTGAAGGCTTCAAGTGCAGTTAATTATTTGTCATGCTATACATGCAAACAGACGTGTGTGTATCCTGTCTCAAAATGCGGCGAAAAGTCCCACACGATGCTAATAGTGTGATTAAGGTGTTTACATGTCTATACTGCACTTCGATAATGCAACTAAAATATGAATACTCCACATGTCTTAATTCGATTTGTGTTTACTTCGAGTATGACTTATTTGTATGTATGGCGTATGTATGACGGATTAAGGTAATCAAAAATCTCTGTTTACATGGTAGATTCTTAATCAGAGTATTGTCTTAATCGTGTTAAAATTGGAATATTGTTGTCCATGTAAATGTACTCAATGAGCATAATGTTAGAACTCCGGAGGAAGCAGCAGTGTTAGCCAATGATGTTGTATTAATGCACAGAACCACTTTTGTTGATGTGTATGTTTGTGATGTTCAGTCTGCTGCCTTTGTAAAGTCTCGGTCTTATCCTGGCCGTGTTTTCTCAGGAAAATTTGACTCGAGTAAGACATTAAATTACTGCCATGAGAAAGGACATTGAAACTGGATTGTCCTGTCTTTATGGATAAGTCCAAACAAACTGTAGTGTGCTCACCTGTTAAGTCTGCTGGTCCTAAAATAATATGAACCCCCTCAATTGGCAAGGCTGGTCATACTCCCACTACAACCTCACCTTGAATAAATTCAGACTGAAGCCTTACCTCATGAAGAGGCACGCAGAGGCTTAACCTCGCTTCCACTGGCGAGATTTCCAACTTCTCCGGCATCCTCGTATCATTCGGCCGTGCCAACAATTCCTCTGATCGGAAAGTGGACAGTATTTAAGCTTGAGGCAAACGCTAATTAATTCCGATGCACCATTCTTGCGGAGGGTAAACAAAGCGGATCTGTACGATCTATTCGTCACCCTGAAATCAGTCAACCTCACTCCTAAATCCACTCCAGCAGGGCGGCCAATATTTCGAGCAAAGTATTTCGAACTCGCCTAGCTCTACACCACCATCGCCCAGCACAAGACCCGGCTTTCCTTGAGCGCTGGGTCACAACGGCAGGCCTTCAACGAGCCTGGGCTGCACCCCAGATCTCACTCACTTCCCACTTTGGCTCAGCCTTTCATTTTTATTATTACTGAACAAGTACAAATAGCAACCTGATTCACATGTGATATGTATTGCTAGGCACCTCTCTCCAAGTCTCTAGCTGATGTGCCACTTGGCGAGCTTTTCAGCACTTTCTTCTTTCCTTCACTTGTAACACAAGCCCTTACATCCCAGTCTTTTCCGCTGCTACTTCTAAACCTTTTCCTTTTCAGCGGCCTCCAGCTCACATAGCAGACGCTAGCAAGAGGCCGCCTCCGCTAGCAGTGCAGGCTACACAGGTTCTTCAGGACATCACAAACCCCACTCCCTTCCCGTGGCCTACAGCTACAGCAGCTGAAGCAAGCGTGAGGCTGTCTCCGCTTGCAACACAGGCCCACACATCTCTTCCGCTCCATCACGCTACTAATAACCATTTTTCTGTTCAGTGGCCTCCAGCTCCCATAGCAAACGCTAGCGTGAGGCTGCCTCCGCTAGTGGTGCAGGCTACACAGGCTCTTCAGGATGTCACAAACCCCACTCCCTTCCCGTGGCCTACAGCTACAGCAGTTGAAGCAAGCGTGAGACTTTCTCCGCATGCAACACAGGACCTCACATCTCAGACTTTCCTCCTGCTACTTCTTATCCCTTTCCCTTTTCAGTGGCCCCCAGCTCCCGTAGCAGACGCTAGCTTGAGGCTGCCTCTGCTAGCAGTGCAGGCTACACAGGCTCTTCAGGAAACCCACTCACTTCCCGTGGCCTACAGCAGCCAAAGCAAGCGTGAGCCTGCCCCCGCTTGCAACATAGGCCCACACATCTCAGTCTTTTCCTCCCATTATTAATAACCCCTTTTCCTGCTCAGTGGCCTCCAGCTCCCATAGCAGACACTAGCCCATAGGCTGATTTAAGTGTGAGGCTGCCTCCGCAGACAATCTCCCCTGCTCCTAGGGAGATACACTGTAATATACTCTGGTCCCCTCCCTGCTTACCGTGGCGATGAGATACATAGCAGACTCTCGTCACTCAATGGCTGGATGTCTAAGTGGTGCCCGCAGAATAACATAGGTTTCATAGATAATTGGATGAGTTTTTGGGGCAGACCTGACCTGTTGAAAAGAGATGGTCTTCATCCCTCCTGGGGTGGTGCCGCTCTTCTCTCTAGAAATATGGCACATTGTCAATGACAAACATCATCAAGATTTTAATCCTTAACTGTCAATAATGCAATAAAATTTAAATTTCATGGTTAGCTCATTAGGGTTTGGCTTATCCTGCTTCAAGATATTGATTGATTAATCGTAATTTGAATTACTCTCATCAATTTTAATGATAACCTCATTAAATTTTAAAATTAGGATTTCCTCAATACTTAGGTCAGTTAGTCTCCTGTTACTAACAGAGCAAAACCAACCTCCTAGGTGTATCAACATAACAGCGACACCACCCTGTCATTTTTCCTAACATTTGGGAGCAAAACTTCTCTCTCTCCTTCTTCTGCTTCTCTCTCTCAGCTGTTTTCTTCTGAGTTGACTGCTGCTGCTGTTTGCTGGGATTTTGCCTGTGAAAATCATAAAGCAGAGATTTTTAGCAATTGAACAGGTATTTGTGAAACTTGAGAATGTTGGTTCAAAATTGTCTTCCATTTCCCTTCCACTCTCTTGCGAAACCCTACCCAGCTAAGAAGACTGACAGGCATCCGCCAAAATTTGAACAAGCATCTAGGAACACCTAATTGGTGGACGGTGTCAATCTTAACAGCTAAGAAACCAATACTGTCGTTGTTATTATCTTCCCTTCACCCGCAGGAATTTTAATAACAACCACAGTCCTGGTATTTAGAAATACCCATTTCCAAACACCGGTTTAGAACCACCTTCTAAACCAAACTTAACCAAAAGGAAAAAGAAAAGAAAATTCAATTATACTCATTCTGCTACCAGAAAAGGGTATTTGTTGTTTTAGCCTTCCCTCTCATCTTACCATTAACTCTCTTTTCTTACAAAAAACAAAACAAAAAAAAAAAACAATATTTTCTCTTACAGGAAAATTGGAAGCAGCCAATTAATATCCTGTTCTCTGCTCTGTTTGTTTGTTATTTTTCTTTCCTCCCTCCGTTCTCTAGCTGTGCTACCTGTGTGGTCCGCTGCGTTCTCAAAACTCTGGCCATTTGATAATACCTAGAATATCAAAATCAACTGCGGGCGGCAGATCCTTTTCCTATTTAGCGGCCAAACTCTGGAATAACCTACCTAACATTGTTCGGGAGGCAGACACACTCTTGCAGTTTAAATCTAGATTAAAGACCCATCTCTTTAACCTGGCTTACACATAACACACTAATACGCTTCTAATATTAAAATCCGTTAAAGGATTTTTAGGCTGCATTAATTAGGTCAACCAGAACTGGGAACAGTTCTCATAACACCCGATGTACTTGCTACAGTACTGAAAAGTACTTGCAGCCTGAAATTGAACTGCTGGTTTTGTCTGGCCAGAGGAGAACTGGCCCCCCGACTGAGCCTGGTTTCTCCCAAGGTTTTTTCTCCATTCTGTCACCGATGGAGTTTTGGTTCCTTGCCGCTGTCGCCTCTGGCTTGCTTAGTTGGGGACACTTAATTTCCAGCGAT
This sequence comes from Sinocyclocheilus anshuiensis, assembly GCF_001515605.1. Lineage (NCBI taxonomy): Eukaryota > Metazoa > Chordata > Actinopteri > Cypriniformes > Cyprinidae > Sinocyclocheilus > Sinocyclocheilus anshuiensis. The sequence goes on along the minus strand of NW_015558576.1, from coordinate 257,647 downwards.
ATCGTTGACTTGATTGCACAGAGACTATTTTAACTGAACTGAGCTGGATGATGACATCACTGAATTCAATGATGGACTGCCTTTAACTGAAAAATAAGTGTTTACTATTGTCATTTTGCATTATTGACACTATTTTCCTAATTAATGCTGTTCAGTTGCTTTGACACAATCTGTATTGTTAAAAGCGCTATATAAATAAAGGTGACTTGACTTGACTTGACTCCTCTCCCTCACCGCTCTACTTCATTAAAAAAAAAAAAAGGCCTTCAAGAGCTACATTCGGTCGGACTGCTTCCATATTAAAGAAGCTCACTGAACCCTCATCAGCCGACCCCTTTAACGCCAGTCCATCCCTGTTCACTCAAACTCCAGACCCACCATTGCCATCCCTTTTAACACCACCAAATCCACCCATAGCGGCTTATCTCCACTTCAACCACCCCAGCAACACCCCGCTCCCGCAGCAGCCTATCTGTTTTCCCCACTGCCGCAGCAGTGACTGCTCCCGCAGGAATCTTTACCTGTATTTCCCCACTGCTGCAGCAGTGTCTGCTCCAGCAAGAGCCTTTATCTGTATTTCCCACTGCCGCTGCAGTGACTGCTCCCATAGGAGACTTTATCTGTATTTCCCCACTGCTGCAGCAGTGACTGCTTCCGCAGGAGCCTTATCTGTATTTCCCCACTGCCGCAGCAGTGACTGCTCCTACAGGAGCCTTTTCCTGTATTTCCCCACTGCCGCAGCAGTGACTGCTCCCGCAGGAGCCATATCTGTATTTCCCCACTGCCGCAGCAGTGACTGCTCCCGCAGGAGCCTTATCTGTATTTCTCCACTGCTGCAGCAGTGACTGCTCCTGCAGGAGCCTTACCTAATATCAGGGGTGTGAAGTAACGAATTACAAATACTCACGTTACAGTAATTAAGTAGTTTTTATCAGTAATTTTACTTTTTTGAGTAGTTTAAAAATTGTGTACTTTTACTTTTACTTGAGTGCATTTTAAGTGATGTATCGGTACTTTTACTCCACTATTTTCGTCCGTTTGTGG
>NW_015558576.1:247643-256492 GCF_001515605.1 Sinocyclocheilus anshuiensis | reverse complement strand
TGGTGTGAGGTTGCATACAGTGTTAACTCCCGCAAGTGCCACGTTCGGTAAATTCCCACTCACTTATGAGACGAGACGCTCGATCTACGCTGCCTCGTCTCTCTCTCGCGTGCATTCTGCAGCAGTCACTTGGATAAGTTGTTGTTGAACTTGTTGCTGTTATTGCGTTGATGCGCGCTGTGAAAAAGTGTGTTGGAAACACAAATTGAGGACCAATCTGCACCTTATTGATGACCCGTGGCATTAATATACTGCATCTGTTCCAACTCTTTTTGTTCCATTCAGTTGTGGATGCTGCTGATTCACCGAGACCGCCGCGGCTCATTAAAATGCATTTTTCCTTACAAATTGTATTATCAGCATAACAATAAATACATAAGCAGTAAATGTGTTAAAGGTAAAGCATGATGCCATCCTTCTAGAACAATGTGCATTTATGTTAAAATTGTAACATAAATTATCAAGTTTAGTTATTCTTATTTCTTTATTGCAAAACGCTAAATCTGGCACCGTTTTGGAGAGAAATGGGCTCTCAGTTTAACCCATATCATGGTGTGTGATGCTGAACTATGAGTTTCTAATGGTGTTTGTATTTGCACTGTTCTAAACATGAATATTTTATGTGCAACAACAGCATGCTGTCTCAGTGGCCTTACACATGATTTTAAATCTATTTTTTCAAACTTTATGATTTAAATGGGGATGATTGTACTGAGAATAACTTTCATCTTTTCTTCATCTGAATACTGTTTCCGTGCTGTTTTAATGTATTTTTTTTTTGGACAAGTACTTTTACTCTACTCACACTACATTTTTTGGAAGGTAATGGTACTTTTACTCGAGTATATTTTTTCAGTACTCTTTCCATCACTGCCTAATATTCCACACTGCCACAGCAGTGTCTGCTCCCGCAGGAGCCTCATCTGTATTTCCCCACTGCCGCAGCAGTGACTGCTCCCGCAGGAGCCTTATCTGTATTTTCCCATCTCTCTTTTCAACTGCCGCAGCAGTATCTGCTCCCGCAGGAGCCTCTAGCTCTCTCTTCTAAGGCCACAGCAGTGCCGCTACTACAAGCGACGTCCAGCATCCCATCAGCCCTAACTCTGGCTGCTGTCCCGTGCTAATCACATCTTTGGGGGGGAGTGCTCTTTGTTTGGGCAAACGCCGAGCTCGGAGCACTCTCCCCGGACGGGGGGAGTGCCCCAGTTTCGGGAAGAATTACAGAGCTCGGAGCCCTCTCCTCGGACAGCACGCCAAATACGCATACTATTCTTCTCGCTTTATTATCTGCAAGGCGAACTCATGAAGTGATGCTTTATTAACAAATTTTGGGCGGAGCATGCGCAGATAATCAACCCGGCCAATTCACTATCAGTAATTACATCATCTATCCAACCACCACGAGAGAGAACCACTATAAATAATCATAGCAGCCTTACCTTCATTCGCTCTAGTAATCCTTCCACCACCCCACCTCCTCACCGTTGACCCATTCCCACCGGGGGGGAGTGCTCTGCGTTCGGGCAAATGCCGAGCTTGGAGCCCTCTCCCCAGACAGGAGGGGAAGTACCCTGGGTTCGGGAAGAATTACCGAGCTCGGAGCCCTCTCCTCGGACAGCACGCCAAATACGCATACTATTCTCCTTGCTTTATTATCTGCAAGGCGAACTCGTGAAATACTAGTAGGTGAGTGTGTATGGGGTGACAGTTACCGCTAATAATAAAAACGAAACAGAACAGAGTTCATTAGGTTAAGATGTTGCATGTGTAGTGACTAGTGCAATGAAACAATGAAATGAGGATGAATTGAGTGATCAGAAGGAGATTCAGTCTAATAAAATTTGTACTAATTTGTTTGTGCCTGATTTGTCAGCTTTGTTGATTTCTCTTTGGATGAGCTCTTCCAGAGTGCTGTCACTCCCGCAGAAGTAGCTAATCTTGCTTGTGGATATTTTGTTAGTGATGGAGTGTTACTGCGGAATTGTTTTCCCCACTCAAATGATTTTGTTGTGGATCCTGTTTTCCAGGTGGTGGTTCCTGTTAAGTTTCAACATATGATGATTGGATTTGCACACAATTAACCAGGCCATCAGGGTATGCATAAGACTTATGATCTAGTAAGCCCTAGTAAGCCAAATCAAGTGTTGAAACCTGCCCCTTTGAAACCAATTCATGCAGCTGGTTAACCTTTTGAGCATCTTATTGTTGATTGTGTTCAGCCACTTCCTCGTTCAAAGTCAGGTAGCAATTACTTGTTCACTGTGCTGTTTGAACATGCTTTTTCATGCTGCTTTTTCCTGCAGCATATCCATTGCACAGTATTCTGTGTTCTATTGTGAAGGCGTTAACCCAATTTATATCTCTTTAGAATTCCAAAAATCATCCAAAGTGACCAAGATTCAAACCTTATTTCTCATATCTTTCAGCAGGTTTTGAAACAACTGCACATCAAGCATAATCAATCTACTGTCATGGGGTGACACTGGACCAATGGGACTGGAGTGATTCACAAGCATTTTAGATGCCCATAGTGCTATTGTAAGAGTCAAAAATTAAACAATTTTATATTTGTGTTAGAAATGCCCCATGTTAAAGTGCCTGTTGTTATGAGGACTTTTATTCTGACGGGGCAGAAGGCGGAGAGGAGAATGTGAATAGAGAATAAAGTGGGGAAAAAGAGCTCGTCAGTATTCAAGGGTTTTATTTCTCTAAACATTCAGTTAAAGCCCCGAAAAAGCCCACAAGCTCTCAATCAAGCATTACACTGGTGGCAGCGGTGTTTTTCGTCGGATATTCGAGTTTCTTTTTTATTTATGCTTTATTTTTCGCCGGCGCCTTGCACGAGCGCAGTGTGGACATCTGTGTGATACCAGCGGGACTCCGTGAAGTTCGGTGTGCCATTAATAAACTTAAGAGATGTCAGACGAGGAAGCCCAAGCACAGTGGGAGAACAGTGCACGGCCGCGCACAAACTTCCCCAAAAGACATTCCTTTATCGCTGCCATTTCGCAATGACGGCACTGAGTCCTTTCAGCTGTGGGCTCGTCGTTATGAGGTGATTCAAGAGGCTCGCTATAAAGATAGCGGTGTTGATTTGGATGCAGTGTTAGCAGCAGAGTTACCTACTAGACTGCCACCTGAACTGTTCATTGTTTGGGACAATTTTCCATCTGAAATTCAGCACTCATTCAAAGCAGCGAAAAAAGAATTACAAGAGGCGTTTGGACAGACGGATGTCATAGCATCATTTCAAACATTTCCAAATTCACGCCATAAATTGCCTAATGAACCAGTGGAAGTGTATGCAACAGACATATGTAGACTGGTCAAAGAAGCTTTTCCTGATTTCGAACAGAATGCCTCTGAATACATGAAACTGTCACGATTTCTGGCGGGTTTAGATCAAGAACTCCAGATCAAATGCCACGAGAGGGGTGTGAAAACGTTCAAAGACGCCTTCCAAGTCGCTACCCAAGCTGAACGGGCACGTACAGCAGCCAAATTGGTACAGCCAGTTTCATCTACGGTGAGAGAGAATCCGATGGCACAGACAGTGAATGTTTTTTCTGACACTGACGCTCTTTTTTTGAAGCAAGCCGTTGATCTCACGAACACAGTCAAAGATTTAAGTAAGGATGTCTCAGCATTGAAACTTCAGCTGCATGATCAACGCAGCCGATCTCATCGAACCCCCTCACCACATCGTCATAGTTCAACAAGACATGCTAGTCCAACGAGATATGCCACAGAATGGAGTGCATCGTATGGTCGATTATCAACCAAACATCCTGATGCACGTTCTCCATCACCTGGCATCTACAGAAGATCTCCCAGCCGTCGCAGAGACCTTTACAGACAACAGGACGACACATACCAGCATAATGACAGAGTGGACTTCTCACCGCACCGCAGGGAGAAGTTTGAGGATTACTATTCTCCAAAATACTTCACTGCAGCCGGCACTGACCATTATGTGGATTACAGACAGGGACAACGGCATGACACCATGGCTTCCAACAACTCGTCATTACAACGATGCAGTCCAATCCCTCATCACAGGCGTGTCACCTTTGACGACTACCAGGACCATCATTACAGACCTCAACAGCACAGCCTGGATCATCAGGGTGGTTCGTGTGATGCCTACCTGGATCGTCGCAGCTATCGTCAGGGAAACTTCCGTTAGCTGATGCGGCGGGGCACACATCAGCTATTTCACCACCAGCCCCAAGTGACACCGAGCAGATGACGGCCACAGACACCAGACATCCAGAGAATGGATGTTCTCCTGTTGCGGACATGACAGACACTAGTACAGCACACATCAGTGGTATTGTTGAAGGTACTGACATGCACATCATGATAGACACTGGGTCTAGTATTTCATTCATTAATGAAACTACCCGTATGGCAATTCCTTCGTTGCATAAAAGACCACTAAAGAGTACTTTTATTCTGTCAAAATCTGTAACTGGCCAGAATTTAGATACTCTGGGAACTGTGACTGTTAACCTCAGATTAGGTCCACTGACATTACAGCATGACATGCACGTCATCAGAAATGTGAATCAGGGTATCATACTTGGTTGGGATTTTCTCCAGAAGCACCAGGTGGTCTTGAATGTGGGTAAATTTATGTGTTGCCTATATGACCAAACCTTGCCGCTGTTAAGCAAATTTAAACTTACCCCTGTACATTGTACAGCTCAAATTACTGTGACAACTACCATTCCGGCCCAATGTGAGATGCACTGTATAGCACAACTTATCCCATCTGCTGTTCATGCGGGTTTAGCAGATGGATACTGTGGGTTGTTTGAGCCATATCTATTCAAGTTAGATGGTATTGCATTTGCACGCACCCTTACAATAGCTGAAAACGGTCAAACTGTAGTGCGGCTCATGAATCCAACTAACAGCCCTTTTGTACTGCAAACAGGTATGCAACTGGGGGAGTTCACTCCAATAAGCTCAGATGATGTTGTTGAGCACTCTGATGTTGTATGTAATGTGTCTACCCCTTCTACACAGGTATCACCTCCTCAATTTGAAGTTCAAAGGGGGGGGGGTCTCTCTGATTCTCAGGTGAACGAACTGCATTCATTGTTACATGAGTTTTGTGACGTGTTAAGTAAGAGCCCTACAGACTTTGGTAGAACAAACATAGTCACACACAAAATCAATACTAACAATGCAATTCCCATACAGAAACGTGCTTTTCGCACTTCGCCTCAGATGCAGGAGGTGATTCAGTCACATGTGGACGAAATGGTGGCAAAAGGCATTGTGGAAGCCAGTCATAGCTCTTGGGCTGCTCCTATCGTTATGGTGCGGAAAAAAGGTGGCACCTGCCGTTTTTGCGTAGATTATAGGGGCCTTAATTCTGTCACCATTAAGGATGCCCATCCATTGCCTAGAACAGATGACACCTTGGATGCACTAAGAGGTTCATCTATATTCATTATACTATGGATCTTTTATCCAGATATTGGCAAGTGCAACTTCATGAGGCAGATAAACCAAAAACAGCTTTCACCACGGGTCGTTCTTTGTATCAGTTTACAGTGATACCGATGGGCCTTGTCCATGCTCCACCCAATTTTCAACACTTGATGCAGTTAGAGCTGCGTGGCCTGTCCTGGAAAACATGTCTTGTATATTTAGACAATATAATTGTCTATAGCAAGAGTTTCAGTGAGCACATACAGCACTTGAGAGAGGTTTTCCAGCGTTTGAGGGCAGCAAACCTGAAGCTAAAACCAGCTAAATGCTCTTTTGCTCAACCACAAGTGACATTTCTGGGCCATGTGGTATCATCTGCTGGTCTTCAGCCAGATGGGAAAAATATTCAGAAGGTCAAGGATTGGCCTACTCCAGGAAGTCCTACAGAAGTTCGAGCCTTCTTAGGTTTGTGTTCATATTACAGGCGTTTCATTCACTCCTTTGCTCAAATTTCAGAGCCACTGCATGCTCTAACTCAGAAAGGGAAGTTGTTTGTTTGGACTGAGACAGAACAGGAAGCTTTCAATTCCCTGCGACATGCACTTACAAATGCTCCAATTCTTTCTTACCCAGACTTTTCAAAAGAGTTTTTACTCTTCACGGATGCTTCTAACACAGCCATTGGGTGTGTTCTATCTCAGTTGAATGCTGACAACAAAGAAAGGGTCATCGCTTACGGTAGTCATGTTTTGACATCTACGGAGAAACGATGGTCCACCTATGACAGGGAGTTGTGGGCTATCGTTTGGTCCATTCGCCATTTCCGTCAGTACCTCATGGGGCACTCTTTTCGGATCATCACAGACCATAAGCCCTTGCTTAGTCTTAGGCGAATGATTTTGGATGGCGATCCAATGGGTCGCAGAGCAAGGTGGGCTCTAGAGATTGAACTCTATGACTGGACTATTGAGTACTGGCATGGTCATAAACATGCCAACGCAGATGCCATGTCTCGTCGACCTGACGAAGAGAGTAGGGAGATTTCTAATAATTCTGAGATCAAGTCTGTCCATTTAGTGGCCACTAAATGCAGACTGAGGTCACCGAACCGTATTCTACTCCTGTACAGCCTGCTTCTTCTGATACATGTTCTGGGTTTGAACCTTCAAATTCTGCTTTCCTTACCTGTTCCAGCGTTGCATGCCTGGGTATGGGTAATGAAGATATACAGCAGGCTCAGACAGCTGATCCTGTCCTAAGCGTTGTCGCTGAATGGGTATCAAGTAAGAAGAGACCTACATATACAACGCTGAAAGGGACTGCTAGCGAACTGAGGCATTTCTGGAAAGAGTTCCCAAGGCTTACTTTTGTGGATTCTGTTCTTTGCCGTAAAGTTAGACCCCCACCTGGTGATCAGATCTTGCAGGTTCAGTGCACAAAAGACATTGCAGCGTGCTCTAGTGAGATGTTTTTGGCCCCACATGTCTAGGGACATTACACAGTGGTGTGCTCAATGTCAAGCCTGTGAATCAAGGAGACCACCAACACCTCATCAGCAGGCACCAATGCAAAACATAATTGCAAGCATGCCTTTTGAGAAAATTGCTGCTGATCTAACGGAGTTGCCTGCTACTCAGAAAGGGAACCGTTATGTTCTTGCAGTAATGGACTACTTTACAAAATATCTCAACATCTACGCAATTACTGATCAACGTGCAACGACCATCGCTAAGTGTTTGTTCGAAGATTATGTAGGCCAGCATGGAGTGCCCCAGAGTTTGCTCACTGACCAAGGGCCGCAGTTTGACTCTGACTTGGTGAAAGAACAGTGCTCCGTACTTGGCATTCATAAAACAAGGACATCCCCATATCATGCTATGCCGGACGGTATGGTGGAACGTGCCAATAGATCTATAAAAGATCAGCTTGCAAAGTACCTGTATACCAAAGGGGGAGAATGGGATGACCACTTAAAACAGTTTGAATTTGCTTACAATACAAGTGTTCATTCATCGACCAAACACACACAGTGTTAGATCTGCTTGATCCTAGGTCAAAGCCTAAAGTGATTCACTATAATCGACTAAAACCTTACCGCTCTGTGTAGTCCCCTGAACCACGTCCTGTTCTGATTTCCCCTCAAAGTGGACGCCCTCCGCTTACAGGGCTATCAGGGTCCAGACCTTATGTTCTTCAAGATTCTTTGGTACCCAAGTCTGTAAGACCCATTCAAGGGGTGCAAGAGAGGGATGGTACATTACCTCCTGTTCAGAATTAACTGTCTGAGGGGTCTAGAGCTAAATTGTCAGAATAAATCTCTTGTGAAACAACAACAAGGTCAGGACGTTCTGTGCATCCTCCAATACGTTATAGGGAATTATAATGTCTTTATTTATCTCTATAGTGTTTTTTCCTTCCCATTTGCTAATACATTCCTGAGTATGGGATTTTGAAGGGTATGGTAGAAAACACAGTGGAATAATGTCAAATGAGGTCAGAAACATAATACATTCAAGCTGTTATTTGTATGTTGTAAAAGTTTACTGTTGTTGAAACTTTTTTTCCTGTACCTGAAAGTGTTTTGTGTTGAAATTACCAAGGTTTGGAAAGCTTATGTTGTTACAAATGTATGATTTTGTTGTGGTTTTTCAGAACACGAGGACGTTTCTTTTCATAAGGGGGAAGTAGTGTAAGAGTCAAAAACAAAATTTTATTTTTGTGTTAGAAATGCCCCATGTTAAAGTGCCTGTTGTTAAGAGGACTTTTATTCTGACGGGGCGGAAGGCGGAGAGGAGAAGATAGGAGAATGTGAATAGAGAATAAAGTGGGGAAAAAGAGCTCGTCAGTATTCGAGGGTTTTATTTTTCTAAACATTCAGTAAAAGCCCCGAAAACACCCACAAGTGCTCAAGCAAGCGTTACACTATTAAAACAATGCAGTATCTTGTTCCCTTTTCAGGAAACCGAGGTTACAATCGTAAGTAAGACGTTTTCTTGTCTAAATGTACAAATGATAGAACTGTGAACTGGCTAGTATTAGGTAGTATTAGGATGTATTTTCCAGGCACATAATCAGCTTTTATATTGTCTTGAAATCCTTAATGTTTATAATAATAAACATTGCTGTGGATAAATGTGCGTTATTTGAGCTCACATTGTGATGGCTTGAGTTGGCTGTATATTATGTGCTTGTGTTTTCTGAATAAGTGATTGATTGATTTTTACATGTGGCCAAGTATGGTAACCCATACTCAGAATTAGTGCTCTGCATTTATCCCATCCTAAGTGCACACACACAGTAGTGAACACACACACACCATGAACACACAACCGGAGCAGTGGGCAGCCATTTTTGCTGCGGCGCCCGGGGAGCAGTTGGGGGTTCGGTGCCTTGCTCAAGGGCACCTC
>NW_015558576.1:235157-245680 GCF_001515605.1 Sinocyclocheilus anshuiensis | reverse complement strand
TTACAATACAAGTGTTCATTCATCGAACAAACACACACCTTTTTTCTTGGCACATGGCAGAGAAGCTCGCCTTCCTGCTGATTTTCTTCTGGGTGTTCCCATAGCACCTTCTAGAGCTACCCCAGGAACCCCAAATGAATATGCGCATTCTATGCTTGGCCGATTACGTTCTGCTTTCACCACTGTTGCAGACAATATCCAGACAGCGGGAGCACAGCAAAAGCATTACTATGACCGCCATATCCGCCATTCAGCTTATCAGCCTGATGATTTCGTATGGGCTGATCTTCCAGCTATGTCAAGACACAAACTCTCTCCAAAATGGACTGGACCATACAGGGTCCTTGAGCAGATTGGATTCATCCACAGGTGACATTGGAGTGACATATAAAGTGTTAGATCTGCTTGATCCTAGGTCAAAGCCTAAAGTGATTCACTATAATCGACTAAAACCTTACCGGTCCCCTGAATCCCCTGAACCACGTCCTGTTCTGATTTCCCCTCAAAGTGGACGCCCTCCGCTTACAGGGCTATCAGGGTCCAGACCTTATGTTCTTCAAGATTCTTTGGTACCCAAGTCTGTAAGACCCATTCAAGGGGTGCAAGAGAGGGATGGTACATTACCTCCTGTTCAGAATTAACTGTCTGAGGGGTCTAGAGCTAAATTGCCAGTAGAAATCTCTTGTGAAAAACCAGCAGAGGGCACGACAACAAGGTCAGGACGTTCTGTGCGTCCTCCAATACGTTATAGGGAATTATAATGTCTTTATTTATCTCTATAGTGTTTTTTTTCCTTCCTATTTGCTAATACATTCCTGAGTATGGGATTTTGAAGGGTATGGTAGAAAACACAGTGGAATAATGTCAAATGAGGTCAGAAACATAATACATTCAAGCTGTTATTTGTATGTTGTAAAAGTTTACTGTTGTTGAAACTTACCTGAAAGTGTTTTGTGTTGAAATAACAAAGGTCTGGAAAGCTTATGTTGTTACAAATGTATGATTTTGTTGTGGTTTTTCAGAACACGAGGACGTTTCTTTTCATAAGGGGGAAGTAGTGTAAGAGTCAAAAACAAAATTTTATTTTTGTGTTAGAAATGCCCCATGTTAAAGTGCCTGTTGTTAAGAGGACTTTTATTCTGACGGGGCGGAAGGCGGAGAGGAGAAGATAGGAGAATGTGAATAGAGAATAAAGTGGGGAAAAAGAGCTCGTCAGTATTCGAGGGTTTTATTTTTCTAAACATTCAGTAAAAGCCCCGAAAACACCCACAAGTGCTCAAGCAAGCGTTACACTATTAAAACAATGCAGTATCTTGTTCCCTTTTCAGGAAACCGAGGTTACAATCGTAAGTAAGACGTTTTCTTGTCTAAATGTACAAATGATAGAACTGTGAACTGGCTAGTATTAGGTAGTATTAGGATGTATTTTCCAGGCACATAATCAGCTTTTATATTGTCTTGAAATCCTTAATGTTTATAATAATAAACATTGCTGTGGATAAATGTGCGTTATTTGAGCTCACATTGTGATGGCTTGAGTTGGCTGTATATTATGTGCTTGTGTTTTCTGAATAAGTGATTGATTGATTTTTACATGTGGCCAAGTATGGTAACCCATACTCAGAATTAGTGCTCTGCATTTATCCCATCCTAAGTGCACACACACAGTAGTGAACACACACACACCATGAACACACAACCGGAGCAGTGGGCAGCCATTTTTGCTGCGGCGCCCGGGGAGCAGTTGGGGGTTCGGTGCCTTGCTCAAGGGCACCTCAGTCGTGGTATTGAAGGTGGGAGAGAGTGCTGTACATTCACTCCCCCCACCCACAATCCCTGCCGGTACCGAGACCTTTGGGTTATGAGTCCAACTCTCTATAAAAAACTATAAAAGTAAACTATAAACTATAAAAGCACTCAATTGAAAGAAAATCATACTGTTTTATTTTGCTGATTAAAACAATTTTTCACATTCTCATTCATACTGTTTTGAAACAATGGCTATGAAGACTAAAAATATGTAATAACAGTCATGAAAGCATGACATAAGTTTGTAAACCTAATAATAATGTTTTTCATAATGATCAAAGTGTTTTACCTGTTTTTATTTTATTTTACCAAAAGTGTCCCCACAAGGACTAGGATTTTGGATATTGCCATCTTTGTTGGGGACTTTTTGTCTCCATTTGTCCCCATGTCTCACACACACTGAACATAATGGATATTAAGATAAATCACTTATACAGTAAAAAAAAAAAAAAATCATTACATTTGGTTACCTGTTTTGTAGAATCTATATCTATAGAAATATACAGATGTAACAAATAATTGTTTTTTTTAAATAATTAAAATTAAAATATTCACATGTTCATGCTATGTTAAACACCCCCTTCAAACTGAATTCAAATAATATCATGCTTGATTTATTTGATTTACTCTTACTTCACATGTGCAACTGGGTAGCATATTCTGTTTATCACTAGATGGCAGTAGTGCCTAAAATCAATACAAGTTCCATTATGTCAGTCTGTGCTCAAATTTGTTGGATTATACACAGGAGATACTCATCACATGTTATTGTGTTATAGTTATTGTATGATTTCTATAGCCTCATAGAAAACAACTATATTCATTAAGACACGTTCATTAAAAGAATGCTTTGCTTTGCATTTAATATTAAGAGGCAAACTGTCTCTCTTATTTCCCACTTCCACTACCAAATTATCTGAGCTATGTTATCTAAATGAATCTTATAGTTCTGCTTTCTTCCTGTATGTGTATTAGTCTCTTTTTTTGTTGAATTTTGCTGAAGAATTTTAAGAATAACATCTCAAATATTGATACTTAAAACAACAGAGAACTTCCTGAACTGAGGAACCTGTGAAAGAGCAACATCTGAGAAATTTTTTTTTTAACCTGAGCCTAGGAAATCAACTAAAAATAAGCACCATTCAAAGTTGGAGACAATTTGCAAGTTAAGGTTTAACTTGGGAAGGAATTAAAAAAAAAAAAAAAAAGTATTTTCTGCAGGATATTTACAACAACATTTGGCTGACTGCGATTCTGCCCTAAAATAATTTTTCATACTGTTCTCTTTATTGGATGGAAATGATGACACAAGCAGCTCTATTTGTGTTTGTCAAAAGCGTCTGCACAGCAAATGCAGCACAGGTGTATGGAGTGGTTTTGTGTACAATGCCTAATTTTTGGCAGTTTTTACAGTTTTTCTCAATCGATTTGAAACATTTCTCAAAACTCGGGTCACTGTTCTCAAAACAGTTAACACAGTGATCTGAATACTTTGTAATTGTTCTAAACAGATTGTATGTTTTCATTCATTTCATACAAATTACAAATCATGCAAATAATTTTCTCAAAACTCTCAAATGTTTTCGCAATAGTTAATACAAACAACCAATACTTTAAAATATCTGAAAAAAAAGGTTTTACACAAATCATAAACATTTATGAACCATTTGTCGAAACAACAAACAAAACTCTGTAATTTGACATTCTATGAAATAAATATAGTATACTTTCGATTGGCCCTAAACTGATAACTACTCGGTTAGTTATACACACAACACAGGAAATGTAGTTTTCCTAATCGTTTACACATTTTTCACAATTGCTTCAGAGTAATAATACTCTAAAGAAAGTATACAAAGAGCAAGAACGAATATGCAAAACAATAATAATAATATATAAATGTAAAAAGTCTATAAGGTGGTGGAGTGGGTAGAGAAAGGGGTGTAATGAGAGAAGATAAAGAGTGTAACAGGTAGAAAGAGATGAGAAGAGAGGAAGATGTGAGAAAAGAGGAGAGGAGAAGAAAAGGGAGAAGAGATGATTAGAGAGGAGGGCACTGGTGTAGTGAAAATAGCAAGAGGAGAAACTGTATGAAGACATGGACAGAGAGGAAGTGGACAACAGGGTGGAAGGGGTGGAAAGTGAGGTAGAAGGTGCAGATGAATTTCAAATGAAATCAGAATTACCCTAATTGATTACTGTTGAATACTATGATTGTTGATAGTACAGACTTTTAGTCCTCCTGGGACGACCTCTGTTATTTACTGTAAATGTCCAAACATTTTTTAATATTTAAGTTTGAGATAATTCAGGTGAACAATCAAGAATATTTTGAATGGAAAAGGAGTATTGTTCACATAGTGGTCCAAAACAACACCACCAGCCACAAAGGAAGAGGCCTGTGTACTGTAGATGTTGAGACAGGAGCTTGCCAAGCATGGATTCAACCTTCTTACATTTTTTCTCCTATGATGCAAGCGCAGCAAATATGTAGTCTAGATTAAAAGCAATGAAATTATCTTCCAGATGTAAATGAAAGGCAAGATCAATAATTCAGGATAATTCATGTATAACGCACACACACACACACACACACACACCTACAGCTGAATGTGTTTTATAATGAATAGAGTACACCTATAGATTTGATGTTAATATTTACTTTTAATAAATGCATTAATAGAAAAAATTGCGGTGCTTCATTTTGCAGTAAAGTTGAACTGTTTGGTTAAGATAAGTTTGTGTTTAGATGGCTGTGCTAATTGTTTTTAAAACAAATACATTGCATTGGAGAAAAGTGTCAAATCGATTGAGAAAAACTGTAACACAGACATGCTAATGAGACCCACATGCTCTGGTGCTGTCCCTCTGCTCTCAGGGTAGTAATCAACTCTCATTAGTCAATGAATAGAAAAGTTACTGTGCCTGTTTTGATCATTACTTTTAGTAAGATAAATTCAGTACTGAAATATCGGAGTATTAAGTGCTGCAATGATGATATTACAAAACAAAAAATAATGGTCTCTGTTGAACATTTTTGAAATTTTAATTCAAATGAGAAAAAGTTACAATTTTTGCATAAAAAAATATTTTATAGTTTTTTTAGATAGTGGCACAAGCCACTGCCTGGACTTATGCCTGATTGAACACACCTGTTCCTAATTATCTGGTTACCTCTGCCTATATACACCTGTTTGTTTCTGCTATTGACGGTGAAGCCTTAACATACAGGTGCATCTCAATAAATTAGAATGTCGTGGATGTGTGCATTGAATTTATTTAATACACGAGCTTCACAATTTGAGTTTAATTACTGAAATAAATGAACTTTTCCATGACATTCTAATTTATTGAGATGCACCTGTAGTGTCACACTGCAATCTTAAGTCTTGTTTCATGGTCTGGGCTTGTTTAATGATCTTGTATTTTGAGCCTGCTAGCCTGGATTGCTCTCAGTGTTGCCAATTTAGCTACTTTGTAGCTAGATTTAGCGACTTCCCCGCCCCTTTTGAGACTTTTTTCAAAAGTTTAGGGACAAATATAGCGACTTCTTGGACAAACCTTATCTAAGTTCTCATCTTGCTCACTGATCTACACATCAGTGAATTTGCCATTGTGATGTCATCTAGTGACATTTAGCTACCAGTTTTAGCTACTTTCAATTGAAAGCAGTTGGCAACACTGATTGCTCTGTTTTCCTGAGCTCCTTACTATGCCTATGTTTGGACTGATTTTGTGTATGATCTCTTGCCTGTCTGACTACGATTGTGGATTACACCTTTTACAAAATTACATTTCTACATTTGGATCCTAACCTTGACCTCCCTTGCAGTCTCGTGACAGGAGACTTCACCCCTTCATGGATCTTGCAGTTAAGTTAATTTGTCTCTGCCAAGGAAATTGCTCGATTGAGAGCTGCGTTGGGGACTTTCTTGAACTGGTACATCTAACTTGTTATGATGAGGTATGTCTTATGATATTTTTCTGATGGGGCCTTTCTGAGCCAATTTGTTCCCTCATGCCAATTCTTGAGTTTGGTTGGTCATTAGAGCAGTATATAGATTTGGCATTACTACTGAGCGGATCTGCTTTTACTGTGGGAGTCACGGAAGAACAATGTGGGTTTCCCTCAGTAGCCACCACATCAGATTCATGCCATGTTACTGCTGTCAAGTCTGCCAAGCCAGAGTCTGTTCATGTCAAGCCAGAGCCAGTTCAAGTGAAGTCTGCCAAGCCAAAGCCTTTTCACATAATGGCTGCCATGCCTGGGTCTTCAGACAAGTGGTCACCAAGCAAGGGTCATCAGCCAAGATGGCCACCATGCTTGAGTCATCAACCAAGATGGCAACTGATGAGACTAATTGCCAATGTCATGGATCCACCATTTTGCACAGTGCGAGCAGCGAGCCAATGTAGTCGAGCGGTCCCAAATCCACGTCTGAAAGTCCTTGAGTTTCTGCCACTGTCATCTACACTTCCTGTGATTGCAGCTGCCATATTGTGTGTTTGGGCTACACACTGTCCATGAGTCCACTCCAGAGCCTGCTCTAGTCCATGAATCCACTCCAGAGCCTGCTCTAGTTCATGAATCCGCTCCGGAGCCTGCTCCAGTCCATGAGTCTGTTCCAGAGCCTGCTCAAGTCCAGGAGTCCGCTCCAAAGCCCACTCAAGCCCTAGAGCTCAGTCTTGTGTTGGCACCAACCTGTGAGTTTCTTGCCTGTCCTGTTTTGTCACATGTAGACCCTCTGCCAGTCTGGTCATGGCTAAAGAGGCTGTCCCTGAACTCACAGTCTGCCCTATCACGGCCAAGTCTTTGAGATTTTTGTCTGTCCTGTAATGGCCAAGAAGGTTGTTCTTGAACTCTCTGCCTGCCCTGTCATGGCCATCTTTGAGCTCTGCTCTGGTGGTCTTCAGCTCTGCCTGCTCTGCCCTGGTTGTCTTCAGTTCCGCCTGCTCTGCCTTGGCTTCCTGCTCTGCTACGGTGGTTTTCCGCTCCACCCTGGGCATCTGTGGTCTTGTCTCCCCGAATTCACTTCTTGCTGAACTTCTCCTTAGAACAACTTAGCTTAGCAGCTTAGCTCTTGGCTTACCACATTTTACTTAGCACTTTTCACAGCAGTAGACCATACCACTTATAACAACTTCTTTGTCTTGAAGAGAACCTTTTCAATATTTCCTGAGAATGAGGGGTTTGCGAGTTAGTCATTCAGATCCAGCATTCTGATTGGCAGATGCTGTCGGAGGTGGCCATGGTATGGCCCATCTAATATGAGGTCTATTTGCATTACTTAAAGTCCACATTTAGAACAATGTCTTTAACGTTTTTTTACATGCATTATTCACTTTCCAAACCAATTCTAGACTAACCTACATATTGTACTGAAAATATGAAGACCAAACATCAATGGGTAATGCTGAGCATTGACCCATGCATTCATATACACTAATCAGGAATAACATTATGACCACTGACAGGTGAAGTGAATAACACTGATTATCTCTTCATCACGGCACCTGTTAGTGGGTAGGATATATTAGGCAGCGTGTGAACATTTTATCCTTAAGTTGATGTGGTAGAAGTAGGAAAAACGGGCAAGCGTAAGGATTTGAGCGAGTTTGACAAGGGCCAAATTGTGATGGCTAGACGACTGGGTCAGAGCATCTCCAGCTCTTGTGGGATTTTCCCGGTCTGCAGTGGTCAGTATCTATCAAAAGTGATCCAAGGAAGGAACAGTGGTGAACCGGAACCAAGGCTTATTAATGCACGAGGGGAGTGAAGGCTGGCCTGTGGTCTGATCCAACAGACGAGCTACTGTAGCTCAAATTGCTCAAGAAATTAATGCTGGTTCTGATGGAAAGGTGTCAGAATACACATTGTATTGCAGTTTGTTGCGTATGGGGCTGTGTAGCGAATCAGCTCATAGGGGAAATATGAATAATCAATAATATCTAGTTATGATTAAAAATATTTAGATCCACTGTAAGTATTTACTTGACATCTCAGTGTCAACTGTCTGTCAATTCTAAGAATGTTACTTTCCTGTTTAAGGAAAATAACTTTCTTATAGTCCAATACAACTCAGAGCATGTAGCAAAAATCTGCATGATTAGGGACTCTAGTCATGAGCAATGAACAACCTCAAGTGTGATACATGTAAGACTTTATTAACTACGTAAACACTTGAACTAGTCTAACATACACACACACCTCAATCATTACAGCTGCATAGCTGCAGACCAGTCAGGGTGCCCCTGCTGACCCCTGTCCACCGCCTATAGCGTCAACAGTGGGCACGTGAGCATCAGAACTGGACCACGGGGCAATGGAAGAAGGTGGCCTGGTCTGATGAATCATGTTTTCTTTTATATCACATGGATGGCGGGCTGCATGTGCGTCGCTTACGTGGGGAATACATGGCACCAGGATGCACTATGAGAAGAAGGCAAGCCAGCAGTGTGATGCTTTGGGCAATGTTCTGCTGGGAAACCTTCCCAGATAGCATGCGGATGTGGGCCACTTAAAGCAATGATATGGCACTGCTGGCCTTCTTATGGCCCGGACAAAATGGATGTAAGCCTGAAGTGGCCCATATGTAAAACAGCAAAAATGGCTCAAATGTATCAAATCACATGTGGGCCTCTGTAGTTAAAGATGCTGTGTTGACGGCAATGTGTAATCTGAATATGACCCTAAAGCGGTCCATGTGGTAAACAGTGATTATGGCCGAAATAGTGCCAACCAAATGTGGGCCACCTTTGGCAAAAATGTGGCATTATCGACAAAGGCTAATATGGGTGTAAACCAAATGTGGTCCAAATATGTTTCAGCAAATGTGGCCCAGGTACATTAAAACGTATCTGGGCCAGTTTTATCAAAGATATGGCACAGTGAGCATTGGCTAATGTAGCTGTGAGCCTAAAGTGGCCCACATATGATGCCACAAATGTGGCCCAGTTATCCTAAACCGTATCTGGGCCAATTTTGTCAAAGATATGTCACAGTGAGCACTGGCTAATGTGGCTGTGAGCCTAAAGTGGCCCTTATACGATGCCGCAAATGTGGCCCGTATATAAAATGACAAATATCGCCCAAATAATTAATAACAATTTGGGCCACTTTTGGCAAATATACGGCACAGTCAGCATTGGCTAATCAGTGTGTAAGTCAACTTGTCCCACATTTGACATGGCAAATATGCCCCATATATTATAAAACAGATGAGGATCACTTCTGGTTGTAAGACTTGACACTGGCTAATTGAAATTGAAGCTTGAAATTGTAAATATGGTCTAATAGAATTTGTCTACTTTTAGTAGGATGCCACACAGTTAACTGATGCAGGGTGATCTGGATGTGAGTCTTAAGAAGGCTACATATGCAGCAATTTAGTTTTTGAAACATGCTTTTTATGGCAGTTTTTTTATAGGTATACTGTGCAGCATAAAAACAGAAGTGCATTATAATGATTGTACTCTTACTGTCACCCCAGGTAGCCAAAACGGTTTGGCCCAGATCTGGCAGGCCGGAAGAAAATAACTCGGCCCGGCAGCAGTTGCCAGACTCGGCATGGACATGGGATGAATGATGCCCCAGAATCGGCCCAAATACACTGGCCCGAGTCCGGCTGCCAAAACTGAGTCAACACCACCGGCATTGGGTCACAATCACACCGACGAGAAATGAAACACTTAGCCAGTACTGGCCCGAGTCTGGGTACTAAAACTGAGTCAACACCACCGGCATTGGCCCACAATCACACCGGCGAGAAATTAAACACTTAGCCAGTACTGGCCCAAGTCTGGGTACTGAAACTGAGCCAACACCACCGGCATTGGGCCACAATCACGCCAAACCCCCAGACCCATATGAAAATAATATATTGATGTCACCGTTTTAATTGTAACTTCATAAAACATAATCAGATCGTGGACAATTAGGCACCATTATTTAGAGCAGATTCTCCTGATTAAAAAGATCCTAAAACCAAGATTTACATTAAGTTTAATTACATTAATTATATTAAGAATTGAAACACTTAGCCGGTACTGGCCCGCATGCAAAAGACCACTGAAAAATAGGCGAATCAGAACATAACACCGACTGTGACGGTACAGTCGGGATCACTAATAGTTACGCCCCCAACATTTGCATATACCCGACCATGTTCTATGCCAGCCGCCAGCCGAACCTGCACAGTGTCACAGTACAGAGGGAGACCACAACAGAGATATACAGGTAAGCAGGGTACTTTATTGAACGGAGGTGCTGAGGGACGTCGAGGACGGCCGCGGCCCCGGAGAGCGGGACGATCTGGGTGATGATCATGGAAGTCTCTGAGGAGTAATGGATCTAAAACATCGTCTCTACGCACCCATGATCTCTCCTCGGGGCCGAATCCCTCCCAGTTCACGAGATATTCCAGGCGGCCGCCTCGACGCCTGGAGTCCAGAAGAGTATTGACTCGGTAGATGGTTTCTTCTTCAACGATCTCGGGAGGAGGAGGTAAGTGGGATTTGTCAGACCCTGTGGGAGAAGCAGACAGAGGGTTAACACAGGGTCTGAGAAGAGAGACATGGAAGGTAGGTGCGATACGTTAGTGAGAAAGGAGTTCAAGCCTGTAGGTGACGTTGTTGATCTGCCTCCTGATGGTGAATGGTCCAATATA
Organism: Sinocyclocheilus anshuiensis; assembly: GCF_001515605.1. Taxonomy (NCBI): domain Eukaryota; kingdom Metazoa; phylum Chordata; class Actinopteri; order Cypriniformes; family Cyprinidae; genus Sinocyclocheilus; species Sinocyclocheilus anshuiensis. Next base: position 235,205 of record NW_015558576.1, on the reverse strand, counting down.
GTGGGGACTCAGCTTGCGGCAAGGCAGTCGGAGACGAATGTCCCGCGT
>NW_015558576.1:232261-235002 GCF_001515605.1 Sinocyclocheilus anshuiensis | reverse complement strand
TGTCTCCGAACCGCCTGCTTGAGATGGACATGCGCTGAGTCCCAGACCCTCTCGCTCTCTCTGAACCAATGATCAACCACTGGAACGTCAGATGGTTCTCCTGTCCAAGGGAACAAGGGAGGTTGGTAGCCGAGTACGCACTGAAAAGGGGTGAGGCCGGTGGTTTGCTACCTGAGGGAGTTCTGTGCGTACTCGGCCCAGGGAAGGTAAAGGCTCCAGCGGTTCTGGTTGTTGTGACAATAGCTACTTAGATATCTCCCGATCTCTTGAATCTTTCGGTCAGTCTGGACGTTGGATTGTGGATGATATCCGGAGGTGAGGCTTACTGATACTCCGAGGAGTTGGAAGAAGGCCCGCCAGACCCGGGAGATGAATTGGGGCCCACGATCGGAGACAATGTCCTCAGGGAGGCCGACATTGCGAAAGACTTGATTGAATAACTGTGTTGCTGTTTCCATGGCAGTAGATAGTTTTCTGAGGGGGAGAAGTTTACATCCCTTAGAGAATCGGTCGACAACTACCAGGATGCATGTGTAAGATTCGGACTCGGGGAGATCTGTGATGAAGTTGACTCCGATGTGGGACCAGGGCCGGTGGGGTATGGGAAGTGGTACCAGTTTGCCTTGTGGCAGCTGACGGGGAGATTTGGTGATGGCACAGACTGAGCATCCCTGTACGAAGCGTTTGACTTCTCGAGCCATAGCGGGCCACCAGTAGCGGGTTTCGAGGAGCGAGAGGGTTTGCTGGCTGCCTGGATGTCCAGAGCCCGGAGAGGAGGGCAGCGAGTCCAGAAGGGTATTGCGGAGAGTGGGTGGAACATAGACTTCCCTTCTGGACCTCCCGGCGGAGCAGGCTCTGATTGGGTGTCCATTGGATGGGACCTAAAATGAAGGCTGGAGGGAGAATTGTCTCAGAGGGTAGTAATCGTTCAGTGGGCTGATGGAGGCGCGACAGAGCATCTGCTCTGGTGTTCTTGGTTCCGGGATGGTAGGTAACAGAGAACTGAAAACGGGTGAAGAACAGCGCCCACCGTGCCTGACGAGGGTTTAAGCGCTTGGCCTCACGAAGATATTCCAAGTTCCGGTGATCAGTGATGATTTGGAATGGATGAATAGCTCCCATCCCTACTGTGGACGCATCTACTTCCACGACGAATGGTTTCTGAGGATCGGGAAGGGCGAGGGTAGGAGCGGTACAGAAGGCTTCCTTTAGCCTTTCAAAACTCTCGAGGGCTGTGGGCGTCCAGGACAGAGACTTGGGCTTGTTTCGGAGCATAGAAGTTAGAGCGGCGGTGTGCTGACTGAAGTGGTGGATGAAACGACGGTAGAAATTTGAGAATCCCAGAAAGCGTTGGAGTTCTTTCACGGTTTTGGATTTTGGCCAGTTATGAATGGCTTGAACCTTCTTGCCATCCGTCTGGATACCCTGGGGGCTGATGATATATCCGAGGAACTTGATGGTGGTAGCGTGGAACTCGCACTTCTCCAGCTTGAGATAGAGGTGGTATTTTCTCAGCTGTTGTAGGACCTGCTCCACGTGATGGCGATGTTCGGCCAGGTTCCGGGAGTAGATGAGAATGTCGTCGATGTAAACGATCACAGAGCGATGAAGGAACTCCCGGAACAGCTCGTTCATAAATCCCTGGAATACTGAAGGTGAGTTGGATAGGCCATACGGCATAACACAATATTCGTAGTGTCCGGTGGGCGTTATGAAGGTGGTCTTCCACTCGTCCCCATGGCGGATACGAACGAGGTTATAGGCGCTTCGCAGATCCAGCTTGGAGAAGATACGAGCTCCACGAAGTTCCTCCAGGGCAGCCGGCACTAGTGGAAGGAGATATGGTATTTCACCGTTTGAGAGTTGAGCGTTCTGTAATCAATACAAGGCCGCAAGCCTCCGGACTTCTTGCCCACAAAGAAGAAACTGGAGGCTGCCAGAGAGGTGGAGGGCCGGATGAAGCCTTGCTGGAGAGCCTCCTTAATGTAGTTCTCCATCGCTCCTTGCTCCGTGATGGACAAAGGATACACCCTACCCTTTGGGAGTTAGTATACAGTTCCGCAGACAGTACTCACTCCATTGTAGAACTTCGTTGGTGGTCCAGTTAATTATGGGAGAGTGCTGGGTTAACCAGGGGCGTACCAGGATGATCTCCACGGTGGAATTCTCCAGCACCAGAAAAGAGATGAGCTCCTCATGAAGGCACCCAATGCGGAGCGTGATGGTGGGGGAGCATCTTACGACGACCCAACGGCTTTCCTTGAATGGTGAGGATATTCAGAACATGGGCATGCTTCAGCGGTCTTAGTTGAAGTTTTTGGAGTGTGCTGTGGGATATGAAGTTCCCCGAAGAACCAGAGTCTACAAGGGCTTGCGCTGAAAGGGATTGGTGAGATGACATTAATAATACATTCATTCGAGTCAAGGTAGCAATTTGAGGGCTGAGCTGGAGAGTACTCACCATGGGTCGTGCAGGATGGATAGGACACGAGCGAATCGAATGTCCATGCTCCCCACAATATAGACATAGTCTGGATGTAATCCTCCGTGTACGCTCTGCATGGGTGAGATGGTATGAATCCACTTGTATGGGTTCGGGCGCTGGAGCCGGTGAGGCGGATGTGGACGGTGAGGAGAGTGGCAGGACCTGGTTACAGGCCTGGAGATGTTGGGAGATTTTGATAGCCTTCTGAATGAAGTTTTCCAAACCCACTGTATCGTCAAACATCACCATTTGTAGA
>NW_015558576.1:229757-231912 GCF_001515605.1 Sinocyclocheilus anshuiensis | reverse complement strand
GAGGTGGAGGGCCGGATGAAGCCTTGCTGGAGAGCCTCCTTAATGTAGTTCTCCATCGCTCCTTGCTCCGTGATGGACAAAGGATACACCCTACCCTTTGGGAGTTGAGCTCCAGGCAGCAAATCTATGGCACAGTCCCATGGCCGATGTGGTGGTAATTTAGTAGCGGCCCGCTTGCTAAACACATCCTGAAACGCCCGGTATTCACAGGGAATGCTGTGATGTTCGGTGGGTTCGGGGCTCTCTATGGAGGTAGCACAGACAGGGAGGAGACCGGGTGACAGAGGATGAATTTTGGGTATACAGTTCCGCAGACAGTACTCACTCCATTGTAGAACTTCGTTGGTGGTCCAGTTAATTATGGGAGAGTGCTGGGTTAACCAGGGGCGTACCAGGATGATCTCCACGGTGGAATTCTCCAGCACCAGAAAAGAGATGAGCTCCTCATGAAGGCACCCAATGCGGAGCGTGATGGTGGGGGAGCATCTTACGACGACCCAACGGCTTTCCTTGAATGGTGAGGATATTCAGAACATGGGCATGCTTCAGCGGTCTTAGTTGAAGTTTTTGGAGTGTGCTGTGGGATATGAAGTTCCCCGAAGAACCAGAGTCTACAAGGGCTTGCGCTGAAAGGGATTGGTGAGATGACATTAATGATACATTCATTCGAGTCAAGGTAGCAATTTGAGGGCTGAGCTGGATAGTACTCACCGTGGGTCGTGCAGGACGGATAGGACACGAGCAAATCGAGTGTCCATGCTCCCCACAATATAAACATAGTCCGGATGTAATCCTCCGTGTACGCTCCGTATGGGTGAGATGGTACGAACCCACTTGCATGGGTTCGGGTGCTGGAGCCGGTGAGGCGGGTGTGGATGGTGAGGAGAGTGGCAGGGCCTGGTTACAGGCCTGGAGATGTTGGGAGATTTTGAGAGCCTTCTGAATAAATTTCTCCAAGCCCACGGTATCATCAAAAATCACCATTTGAAGGCGAATGTCGGCGTTAAGCCCTTGCCGAAACGCGGTAAGTAAGGCCACCTCATTCCATCCACTAGTCACCGCCAGAGTGCGGAATTTGACGGCATACTCGCTCACGGATGCCGTGCCTTGACTGATGCGGAAGAGCTGATCATGAACGGAGATTTCTGCGGCTGCGTGACGAAACACCTCTTTGAAATGGGATGTAAATGTAGATAGAGTGAGAATGGCCTGGCTGTTACTTTCCCACATGGACTGGGCCCAGTGCAGAGCGCGGCCTGCGAGATGAGAAATCATGAAGGCAACCTTGGCGCGGTCGTTTGGAAAGGCTTGGGACTGCATCTCGAAGTATAGGGAGCATTGTAACAAGAAGCCACCACAATCCTCCGCCTCACCGGAGAAGATAGCAGGCCGGGCCATGGGACTGTGGGAGGCAGACACAACGGGTGTTCGAAAGGCTTGAATTACATCCTCCAGTGAAGTGGGGTTCTGTGGTTGAGGTTCCATGTAGAGCTTGAGGTTAAGGTCTGGTCTTCTGTCACAGTACAGAGGGAGACCACAACGGAGATATACAGGTAAGCAGGGTACTTTATTGAACGGAGGTGCTGAGGGAAGAGATGGAGAGCAAAAGGGTTAAAGGGAAACAGGGTTAAAGGGTTAAAGGGTTTCTTGGGTTCTTCCAGGATCGGACTGAAGATGACTTTCGACGGAGACAGGTGGGCATAGGTTGGAGTCTGGGTTCGGGAGTCAGGTAAGGAGTAGCGTAGTGAACTCAAGACCAGACAAAGTGCAACTGCAGGGACTGAGATTTTGAGCTAGTGTTGATGAGGTGGTGACAGGTGCGGCTGATTAGTACTCCGGTGATTGGGAACGGGTGTGTGAGGTGATTGGGCCTGACGAAGCTGGACTATCCCTGACACTCGCGTGTTTTAAAAGCTGAACTTCTTTTAACATGACAAGGCATTCAAAAAATGCAACTGTCATGGACAAGACACAAGCGCAATGGTCAAAGACGTCCATCTAGTATGCTTACATAGAAAAACAATTAAAAAGCGCAGTGCATTGCAAAAATGCATTTTGTGCGAACAGCCCCTGTGGCAACAAGCTCGGCACAAACTGTATTATAATGAATGGTCATTGTAATAATAAAAAAGGTCTTTGAAGCATTGCTCCCTTA
>NW_015558576.1:229221-229650 GCF_001515605.1 Sinocyclocheilus anshuiensis | reverse complement strand
TGCGTTCTAATAAAATAACGCGAGCCACTAAAGGGACATGGTTAGCTGCTTGCTAGCGGTAGCCTGTTATATTACAGTACATTGACTGAGGATAATGGTGAATGATTTACAGATCCTGAGCACCACTGACAAGCATCTGATCTTGTAAAATGTGTGATAAGTACTGCCGCTGTAGTTTACACAGAGCACGTGCGATCACAAATCTCGAAAGTGAAAAGCCATCGTTTCAATGCCCCTCATATTAATAGCGGCTCCCTGATGCCTGCATTTTATATACAGTATAATTACCAAACGATATATCTGCGAGACAGTATTGAAATATATATTTTCCCTGTGTTTCCTTCCTGCTGTGTGAGCTGAGCCGCACTGTGAAACAGCCAATCAGAGCAGAGCTCAACATTGAGCCGCACTGTGAAACAGCCAATCAGA
>NW_015558576.1:221208-229189 GCF_001515605.1 Sinocyclocheilus anshuiensis | reverse complement strand
TCCTTAGCCATCTTCAAGAATCGGCTAAAAACACATCTCTTCCATCTTTATTTGACCCTCTAACTCTAGCACTTTTTATTCTAATTCTATTCTTTAAAAAACTAACTATAGCTTCTCTAATCTTTTTGTGTTCTATCTGTTTTCTTTTTATTTATTATACAATTAACAAAAGAAAAAAAGGCCTCTAACACTAGCTTGCTCTATTTTTTTTCTATTCTATCTGTTTTCTTTTTATTTATTATATTATTTAAAAAAACCCTTGCTACATGTACCTACGTTAAGCAGACTGAGACTTGTTATAGCACTTTTATATCATTGCTCTTTTGTTGATTTTGATTGCTTCCATTGTCCTCATTTGTAAGTCGCTTTGGATAAAAGCGTCTGCTAAATGACCAAGGGTGTACTCACACTAGGCACGGTTGCCTTGAACCGAGCTCGAGAGTGATTATCGCCCCTCCCCACTCCCCCGCTGGCCTGCACTCACACTTGCACTAAACTTTCCGGGCCGGAGCAAGCTTACGTCATGTGCAAGATAACGGAGAAAACCACTTTCGCTAATATTCTGTAGAATAATTAATAATTAATTTATAATTTATGTTGTGCATTGATTTTCACTTGTATGTATCAGAGAATTATTACGGAGGCAGCTGATGTTAAATAAATAATTTGCAGCTTTACTCGCAAACTACATTTCCTGTTCATCAAGAACCAGACCCGTTATAAATGTAAAAGGTGAGAACCAGAGCCATTATAAACCTAAATATACTTGATTGAATTAAATTAATTGAAAAGTTTAGTGTAGTAGTAGTAATATGTTTGCGGTTGTAATGATGACAGTAGCACACACAAAACAGTATTTGATCCATGCTCCAGCACGATTAACGGTCACACTGCATGCGCACTACGCCCGAGCCCAACCGAACCGTGCCCTGACCCACCTCTTTCAACCGGGCCAGGGATGGCTAAACGAACCGCGCTCGAGCGCGGCACGGAGCGCTCACACTAGTCAAACGAACCGGAAAATTGACCCTGAGTCCCAGGCACTCTAAGTGGCTGAGAAGGAGGAACCTGTGCGATATTAGCTCGGTCTCTGACCGGGCTAAGATGAGCCAGTCATCGCGGTAATTCAGAATGCAGACTCCCGTCTGCCTCAGAAGGGAGAGAGCTGCGTCCATGCACTTCATAAAAGTGCGGGGAGCTAAGGACAGTCTGAAGGGCAGGACCGTGTACTGATATGCCACTCCCTCGAAGGCAAATCTCAAGAATCGTCTGTGATGGGGGGCTACCTGGATGTGAAAATAAGCATCTTTCAGATCCAGAGAAAAGAACCAGTCCGCTGGGTGTATTTGCGAGAGGATCTGCTTCAGGGTAGTCATTCTGAAAGGCCGTTTCATGAGGGCACGGTTCAGGTGTCTGAGATCGAGGATGGGCCGGAGGCCGCCATCCTTTTTGGGGACGAGGAAGTAACGGCTGTAGAAGTCTGACTCGCTGAAGGCGAATCTCAAGAATCGTCTGTGATGGGGGGCTACCTGGATGTGAAAATAAGCATCTTTCAGATCCAGAGAAAAGAACCAGTCCGCTGGGTGTATTTGCGAGAGGATCTGCTTCAGGGTAGTCATTCTGAAAGGCCGTTTCATGAGGGCACGGTTCAGGTGTCTGAGATCGAGGATGGGCCGGAGGCCGCCATCCTTTTTGGGGACGAGGAAGTAACGGCTGTAGAAGTCTGACTCGCTCTGAGCTGGTGGAACCGTCTCTACGGCTCCTTTTGCCAGTAAATTCTTCACCTCGGATCGCAAGACGTTAGCGTCCTTGCTCTGCACTGAGGTGGAGACCACGCCGCGGAACCGTGGGGGTCTTCGAGCGAACTGGAGAGAGTAACCTCGTTTTATAATCCCCAGAACCCAGTCTGACACTCCGGGGATGGCCTGCCAGGCCTCGGCCCGTGTGGCGAGGGGTTGGATTCGTTCGGGTGGTGAGTCGCCATGCGGGGACTTGACACTCGTGATAACTGGAAGAGGAAATTTGCTCTCTTTTTGAAAAGGTTTGTTTTTGTATTTTTCTCGCTATAACAGCGGCTGTTTGTGAGGGTGCTTTTGGAACGGGCCCCGTATTCACAACAGTTCTTATAACAAACATACTGCCACTGGCACCCTTGTGAGGGTGCTTTTGGAACGGGCCCCGTATTCACAACAGTTCTTATAACAAACATACTGCCACTGGCACCCGGAACCGAACGGGGTGCTTGAGGGCACATCAGAGGGCGTTTTGGGGGTGGTCCGGCTCTGGCGAGATTTGGCCCCTCCTCTTCCTGCCCAGCAGATCAGGACAACGCTTGAGGCGCAGGATCCAACGTCAGCCTGGGCACTTTGGAAATGGGTAGCATCTGGCCGAGCGGAAGTGCTGTCGGGGCTCAGGCTTCTGAGTAGGCTGAACGGGTGGCGGCGCAGGTTTCGCTGGCTGGTGCAGGTCTGGAGCGGCTGGTGGCCATTGCAGAGCTGGAGCACTTAGGCAGGAAGTGCCACATTGCCTGGGAGGACTTTTGTGCCGCTGTAAAATGCTCTGCAAATCCCTTGACGGCGGGTCCAAACAGCCCCATAGGGGAGACCGGAGAGTCGAGGAAGGGGACCTTGTCAGCCTCCTTAATTTCAGTGAGGTTTAGCCATAAGTGGCGTTCCAATACCACTAGGCTGGCCATTGACCTCCCGTTGGCCTGTGCTGTAGCCTTCGTGGCTCGCAAAGCCAGGTCTGTTGCACTGCGCAGTTCCTTGAAGGCTGCAGGGGCGGGTCCGGACTCGTCCATGCCTTGGAGGAGTTTGGCCTGAAAGACCTGGAGCACGGCCATGGAGTACAGAGCTGAGGCCGCCTGCCCGGCGGAGGAGTATGCTCGTCCAGCGAGGGCAGATGTTGTTCTGCAGGTTTTGGAGGGGTGAGCGACCTTCGCTTTCCATCTAATGGCAGTGGGTGGGCAGAGGTGCGCAGCCACTGACTCAACGAGAGGAGGCAGTTTTTCGTAGCCTCTTTCCTCAGCGTCATTCACTGAGGAGAGCGCCGAGCCCGATGGCCTGTGCTGTAGCCTTCGTAGCTCGCAAAGCCAGGTCTGTTGCACTGCGCAGTCCCTTGAAGGCTGCGGTGTCGGGTCCGGACTCGTCCATGCCTTGGAGGAGTTTGGCCTGAAAGACCTGGAGCACGGCCATGGAGTACAGAGCTGAGGCCGCCTGCCCGACGGAGGAATACGCTCGTCCAGCGATGGCAGACGTCGTTCTGCAGGGCTTGGAGGGGTGAGTAACCTTCGCTTTCCATCCAATGGCAGTAAAGCTTTTGTACAATTTACAAATTTTTTGTAAAAATCGACGCGTTTCAGAAAGGCGGGGCATAGAGGAGAAACAATAATGTACAGTATGTGGAAAAGAATGTGTTTTTTGAACCTTAAACCGCATAAACACATTTCATTACACCAAATACACAAAATAATGTTCTTTTTAGCAACATCATATGACCCCTTTAAGAGTGTGTTGAAATTCTGTCTTGAGCTCCAGAAAACTAGTAATGATGCGGCTTTGACAGTTACATATTTGAAAAACAAAAAGGCGGGAAAAAAGCAAAAAAGCTAAACTCTAAAGCAAAGAACCGTCTCAGCATATAAAAGGTTCATTAGGAGGATACAGTTCTAAAAAGAGCTGTTTCTACATGTAAAGAACCTTTAAAGAACCATATTTTTTTTAGAGTGTAGCTTTGTAAACACAATAACATTCCAAAGCATTTTATAAAAAAACATTACACCATCTCAGGCCTCAATGATGTTCTTATAACGTTCTCCTGATGTGGCTGAGGGAATGTTCTTCCTTTGTTATCTTGAAACTGTTACAGTCTCTCTAATGAAGGCGCAGAAGACGAAGGATAATCCACAACAAAAAAGTCTTTAATATTATAATCCACAAAAAACTCAGGCAAGGAAACAGCTCAGGGTAGTTGTAACATCAAACATGAAATAATAACCGACAAACTACTGAACAGAAGGAAGACTTTAAGTAGGGCAGCTGATGAGCGGAAAACAGGTGAAGGGAGTTAATTAATAATGACTAATGAGCAAATAAATAAAAAACCATGGAAACTAATAGACAAGGGGACTCAGGGAAATGAGGAGGCAGAAACAGAACATAACCATGACAGTTCGCCCCCCTCCCGGAAGGCGCGTCCTCGTGCCTATAAACAGTCCAACAGAGGAGGGAGGGTGGGGGTTCAGGAGGCGGGCGTGGGGCAGGCAATGGAAAAGGAACATAGTTCATAGGGACAGGGCGGAGTGAATGGAGGGAGGAGCCCGGAGCAGGAGGAGCCAGATGGAAATCCAGAGGCCAGCCAGGATAGCGGCCCACGGTGGAGTCGACTGCGGGAGGAGCCATGGTGAAGATAGGGCAACACCAGGGGGCCGACTGACGGAGACTGGACCGGTGGAAGAGGAGCCCAGGATGGAGCCGAGCAGACGGAGAGCCAGGGCGACACTGAGGATCCGAAGGGCCAAGGCGGAGCTGAAGGCTCAGGCGACCGATGCGGAGGCGGGGCTCCGGAAGCCAGCGGCGGAGCCAGAGTGACTGAGGATTGAGGTGGAGCCGGAGGGAAGGAGGAGCCTGACAGAGCCAGAGGGAAGGAGTGACGAGGCGAAGCCAGAGGAATGGAGTCCCGAGGTGGCGGATGGTCGACAATTGACCAAGGTGGAGCCGGAGGGACGAGGGAGCCCGGTGGAGCTGGTGGGATGACGGGCCATGGTGGAGATGAGGGAGCTAGGAGCCAAGGCGGAGCCGATGGGTCAAAGGACCGAGGTGGAGTCCAGGGCTCGGAGGCTGGAGGCAGAGACAGGGGATCTTCACGCCAAGGCGGAGCTGGATACTGGAAGTTCCGAGGCGGATCAGAGCGCCCAGATGGCGCTGACTGAGGGTGAGCTGAGGGGCTGACAGGCACCAGCGGAGATGGGGCTGAGGAACTGACTGGTCCTTTAAGAGGAGGCGGGAGAGGGAGGCTGGGAGGGAACACCGGAGAACAGGAGCTGGGCGGAACCAGCGGAGACGCAGGATAACTGGGTATTATATCTCCAAACCAGTCTATTAGGTCCGTTTGAAAAATGTCCATTAGTTTGCCGGCTCACGCACCTGGTCAGACCGGTCTTGAGGCCCAGGCTCTGGGGCGACGATAGGCTCAGTGGCGGGTATGCTCGCTGGCTCACGTATCGCGGCAGGCTCAGGCTCTCCGTCTGCGGTGGGCTCAGACATTTGCTCCGTGCAGCGGGATGACAGCTGGCTGGTCTCTGGTTCGGGAGTGGGGCTGGAGATATCCTCCTCAGCGGGGCAGATGGTGAATGGAGATCCGTTGTTCTCCAGCACCCACTCCACGAAAGCGGCGAAATCCTCCTTGGGACCATTCGCTGGCAGGTGTGCCTTACACCGCTCGCTCAGGCTGGTGTGATAGAATACGCAGAGCGAGCGGTCAGGGAAGTGTGTAAGGCACGCCAGATCGAAAAAGTCCCTGGTATGGTCCTCCAGCGAATGGTCCTGTTGCTCCAGGCACAGGAGTAGAACCGCTGGGATTTCCATTCCGGGAGAGGGGAGAAACAAAAACGAATAAGAAAAACGCATCTATTTTAAATACTCAATTTGAGGGTCGGTTATTCTGTTACAGTCTCTCTAATGAAGGCGCAGAGGACGAAGGATAATCCACAACGAAAAAGTCTTTAATATTATAATCCACAAAAAACAAGGATACAGCTCAGGGTAGTTGTAACATCAAACATGAAATAATAACCGACAAACTACTGAACAGAAGGAAGACTTTAAGTAGGGCAGCTGATGAGGGGAAAACAGGTGAAGGGAATTAATTAATAATGACTAACGAGCAAATAAATAAAAAAACATGGAAACTAATAGACAAGGGGACTCAAGGAAATGAGGAGGCAGAAACAGAACATAAACAGAAGAAACATTGTGCCAATGTTTTATTGACAACATTGTATAATGTTACCTCAAAAAAACATCCTCAAAATGTTGCAGGTAAAATGTTCCAGCTTTGTTAACATGTCACATTACAAGAAACTTTCATAAATAATATTTTGTTATCTCAGGCCTCAATAATATCCATATAACATTTTCCTAATGTGGCTGAGAGAATGTTCTTCCTTTGTTATCTTGAAACATTGTGCCAATGTTTTATTGACAATATTGTATAAACTGTTACCTCAGCAACATCCTCAAAATATCCTCAAAATGTTGCAGGTCAAATGTTTTAGCTTTGTTAATATTTCACATTACAAGAACGTTTTATAAAAAACATTCCATCACCTCCGGCCTCAATGACATCCTTATAACGTTCTCCTAATTTGGCTGAGAGAATATTCTTCCTTCGTTATCTTGAAACATTGTGCCAGTGTTTTATTGAGAACATTGTATAATCTGTTACCTCAACAACATCCAGAAAACATCCTTAAAATGTTGCAGGTAAAATGTTCTAGCTTTGTTAACATGTCACATTATAAGAAACTTTTATAAAGAACATTTTGTTATCTCAGGCCTCAATAATATTCATATAACATTTTCCTAATGTGGCTGAGAGAATGTTCTTCCTTTGTTATCTTGAAACATTGTGCCAATGTTTTATTGATAATATAGTATAAACTGCTACCTCAACAACATCCTCAAAATATCCTCAAATGTTCTAGCTTTGTTAATACATCACATTATAAAAACGTTTTATAATAAACAATCCATCACCTCCGGCCTCAATGGCATCCTTACACTGCATCCAGAAAGTATTCACAGCGGTTCACTTTTTCCACATTTTATGTTCCAGCCTTATTCCAAAATGGATGAAATCCATTATTTTCCTCAAAATTCTACAAACATGCCCCATAATGACAATGTGAAAGACGTTTGTTTGAAATCTTTGCAAATTTACTAAAAATAAAAAATGAAAAATAAAAAAAAAATAAAAATCACGTACATAAGTATTCACAGGCTTTGCCATGACACTCAAAATTGAGCTCAGGTGCATCCTGTTTCCACTGATCATCCTTGAGATGTTTCTACAACTTGATTGGAATCCACCTGTGGTAAATTCAGTTGATTGGACATGGTTTGGAAAGGTACACACCTGTCTATATATGCTCCCACAGTTAACAGTGCATGTCAGAGCACAAACTGAGCTATGAAGTCCAAGGAATTGTCTGTAGACCTCAGTGACAGGATTGCTAGAGCGGGCCGCCTGGCCAAACTGAAAGATCGGGGGAGAAGGGCATTAGTCAGGGAGGTGACCAAGAACCCGATGGTCACTCTGACAGAGCTCCAGCGTTTCTCTATGGAGAGATGAGAACCTTCCAGAAGAACAACCATCTCTGCAGCACTCCACCAAACCAGGCCTGTATGGTAGAGTGGCCAGATGGAAGCCACTCCTCAGTTGAAAGGCACATGACAGCCTGCCTGGAGTTTGCCAAAAGGCACCTGAAGGACTCTCAGACCATGAGAAACAAAATTCTCTGGTCTGATGAAAGAAAGATTGAACTCTTTGGCAAGCATCGTGTCTGGAGGAAACCAGGCACCGCTCATCACCTGCCCAATACCATCCCTACCATGAAGCATGGTGGTGGCAGCATCATGCTGTGGGGATGTTTTTCAGCGGCAGGAAACGGGAGACTAGTCAGGATCGAGGGAAAGATGAATGCAGCAATGTACAGAGACATCCTTGATGAAAACCTGGACCTCAGACTGGGGCGACAGTTCATCTTCCAACAGGACAACGACCCTAAGCACACAAACAAAGGAGTAGCTACGGGACAGCTCTGTGAATGTCCTTGAGAGGCCCAGCCAAAGCCCAGAACCCGATTGAACATCTCTGGAAAGATCTGAAAATGGCTGTGCACCAACACTCCCCATCCAACCTGATGGAGCTTGAGAGGTCCTGCAAAGCAGAATGGGAGAAACTGCCCAAAAATAGGTGTGCC
>NW_015558576.1:220656-221176 GCF_001515605.1 Sinocyclocheilus anshuiensis | reverse complement strand
GGATCGAGGGAAAGATGAATGCAGCAATGTACAGAGACATCCTTGATGAAAACCTGGACCTCAGACTGGGGCGACGGTTTATCTTCCAACAGGACAACGATGCTAAGCACACAGCCAAGATAACAAAGGAGTGGCTACAGGGCAGCTCTGTGAATGTCCTTGAGTGGCCCAGACTTGAACCCGACTGAACATCTCTGGAGAGATCTGAAAATGGCTGTGCACCAACTCCCCATCCAACCTGATGGAGCTTGAGAGGTCCTGCAAAGAAGAATGGGAGAAACTGCCCAAAAATAGGTGTGCCGAGCTTGTAGCATCATACTCCAAAAGGCTTGAGGCTGTAATCGGTGCCAAAGGTGCTTCAACAAAGTATTGAGCAAAGGCTGTGAAAACGTATGCACGTGATTTTTTTATTTTTTATTTATTTTTTTTTTTCCCCCATTTTATTTTTAATAAATTTGCAAAGATTTCAAACAAACTTCTTTCAAGTTGTCATTATGGGGTATTGTTTGTAGAATTTTGA
>NW_015558576.1:212078-219374 GCF_001515605.1 Sinocyclocheilus anshuiensis | reverse complement strand
TGGAAGGTCCCAATGAGCACAGTGGCCTCCATCGTCCGTAAATGGAAGAAGTTTGGAACCACTGGGACTCTTCCTAGAGCGGGCTGTCCGGCCAAACTGAGCGATCGGGGGAGAAGGGCCTTAGTCGGGGAGGTGACCAAGAACCCGATGGTTACTCTGACAGAGCTTCAGCGTTTCTCTGTGGAGAGAGGAGAACCTTCCAGTAGGCATCATGCTATGGGTATGTTTTTCAGCGGCAGGAACTGGGAGACTAGTCAGGATCGAGGGAAAGATGAATGCAGCAATGTACAGAGACATCCTTGATGAAAACCTGGACCTCAGACTGGGGCGACAGTTCATCTTCCAACAGGACAACGACCCTAAGCACACAAACAAAGGAGTAGCTACGGGACAGCTCTGTGAATGTCCTTGAGAGGCCCAGCCAAAGCCCAGAACCCGATTGAACATCTCTGGAAAGATCTGAAAATGGCTGTGCACCCCCATCCACCATCCAACCTGATGGAGCTTGAGAGGTCCTGCAAAGCAGAATGGGAGAAACTGCCCAAAGTGCCAAGCTTTGTTAAGCAGATCTAAGCGTTTCCTACTTTTTAATGATTTAGCACAGTGAATTAAAGACTTTTTATTTCACCACATGAGTGCCTTGGAGTTTTTTTTTTTTTTTTTTTTTTTTTTCCCCCATTTTATTTTTAATAAATTTGCAAAGATTTCAAACAAACTTCTTTCAAGTTGTCATTATGGGGTATTGTTTGTAGAATTTAGGAAAATATTGAATTTTATCAATTTTGGAATAAGGCTGTAACATGCTGTGAAAACTTTCCGGATGCACTGTATAAAGTTCTCCAAATGTGGCTTAGAGAATGTTCTTTCTTTGTTATCTTGAAAGAGAATGTTCTTTCTTTGTCATCTTGAAACATTGTGCCAATGTTTTATTGAGAACATTATATAATCTGTTACCTCAACAACATCCTCAAGACATCCTCAAAATGTTGCAGGTCAAATATTCTAGCTTTGTTTACACTTAACATTATAGGAACATTATCTGAAATGAGAAACATTCTTAAAACATTTTTTGAACATTACATTCAAATGTTTTCTCTAAAACATCAACCAAACCTGTATGGAATGTTAGCCAAAGTTCTGAGAACGTTTCCTGCTAGGTGGGTAGTCTGTGCATTCAGTAGGCATAATGCATTGTAAGTTACTTCAGAGGCATAAGGTATTGCAAATATTACATACAACAATAATAAAACCGTGTGTTGACATAAAAAATTAATTTACTTATGGTACTTAAAAGCAAGTACGTCTGTACTTTTACTTAAGTAAAAATCAGTCTTTACAACTTTCACTTGTAGTGGAGTAATATTTGACCAGCAGTATCTGTATTTTCACTCAAGTAATGGAGTTGTGTACTTTGTCCACCTCTGATGTTAAATCAGATGAATGCGTGAGGTGTGAATCTGTTTGATGAACACAGATTACAATTGGATATCTCTGGAAACATGCAGCTGCCCATATTTTATCTTAGAGAATGTAGCATTTCACTATGTTTAATTCTCCATGTTGCGGTTTTATCTTGGTTTCTTTCTTTTTTTTATCTTTGTGTCTTTCTCTCTCTCTCTCTCTCTCTCTCTCTCTCTCTCTCTCTCTCTCACACACACCCCTACAGTGTTTAACCCCTGTGATTAATTTTCACCAGCTGACTCTAATCAGCATGTAATTAATAGCTGGTGTTGTGGTGTACAGAAGCAACAGTAGCATTAATCTGGACTCAAGCTCTTCTGATATTCTCTCTCTTTCATGGAACTTGAAATGTGGGGACTGAATGACAAATAAATAAGTAAATAAATAATAATTCAAGTCATTACTGACAGAAAACCAACGTCATTGATCTCATAGGGATACCAACATAACAAATAAAAAGACCTTGTCTTCACAAAGTAAAGAAAACCAGCAGTGTAAATGCAGTTGTTTCCCTAGGCCCAACTTTTACCGGAAGTGACCATTATATATGACTTTTGTAGGTATATGCTAATTTGGTCATGTTAAATAATATTTTTACCTTGATTAAAACCAATAAATTTAATTAGTTTAAGATTTTATACCATATCCTGGACTACATTTGGCTGTTAATTCTTTATTAAAATGTTCTTTTACATCTTAATTAAACATAATCTGCACAGGTTTAAGAAAATGGCACATAGATCAGGAAATGTTTTTTATTCTGCAAAGAAATCATTCCCTCCTTACAGTACTGTCAGCTTGTCTTCATAAGAGAGAAACTTTTCATTGAAGCATGACACATCCTGCTCTGCCAGGGTTTATGAATATTTCACATTAACAGAAAGGCTTATTTTTCTTCTTTACACTGAGTTTCTGGTTAACAGACCATGAGATATAACCAAATGAAAGATTTGCCTTTCTGGGTTTGTAACTGTATCGTAAATGTTTCATTTTCAAAACTTTTGAACCTTCAATTTATAGGTAACCTATGTGTGTTTATATAGCATAACATATAATAGATAGTCATTCTCTTGAGAAAAGATTTTTGGACAGTCAGTGATAATGTTGGATATAGGTCCCAAAAAGTATTTGTACTGTATGCTTAAGTCACTTAAAATGTATGAATATTATAGCACTGTTAAATCAAGTGGCATCTGCAAACAATTGATGCTAGAGGTTTTCTCTGAACAAGTTTCACTTTACTACAAGCCCTACAAGACCTATAAGCCATTTTCAGTTACATTTACGCAATTACGCAACAAACATACAGTACACACAGTCACTTGCTTTGTTATTTTGTTGTAATGACATTCATACATTTTTAACTGTGGCATAAGGGTCTAAATAATTTTGGGGGCCACTGAATACATTGCCAGCCAGGTAAATCTGTCAATATGAATGATTGTTTCTGTGGAGCAATTATTTTGTATAAACATTCACTTTCAAAATATCAATTGTTTATGCAACAGCAATATAATAAAAATTCTAATCCATTCATTTTTGTTTCAACATTAATCTCTACTTCTATATAAATGTATATCTCCAGTTATGTTTAATTTAGATGGCCAAATAACAGGATCTCCCCTTGGCATTTCAATGAAGACATGCAATACAAAGACCAACAACAATCTCTCAGTTAAGCGGAGTCCGTAGAATTAGGCGCGATAGAATCCTGGAAAATTCAATCAATTTGTTTCCTCCAAATGATGCTGATGTGCCACACAAATGCTTCATTGATCAACAATTGTTTCAAGCTTTGTGCATTTTTTTTTACCTCCGTGTTCATTGTGACTGCAATAATAAAAGAAGATGTTGCATTATGGCCAGAAATGGCAGTTGTGGCTGTGAATGTGATCAGATGTGTTATTTCAGCCAGACAGGATTAATGGACATTCATGCATGCCCGACTGAAGAACAAGAGAAGAACGAGGTGTATTAAACCAAAGAAGTCATGCACACCAGTGGAGACACTTTTTGAGTTCACCGTTAGGAGCTCTGTCATGCATACTTGTTTCAACAAGTTATTCCATTTTAAATGTCAGCTCTCTGGTTCCTCAGGAGTAGCTCTCAGTAGACAGCATTAGTTCTTAGTACATTTATTCTTTCATCCTTTACACATCCTTGTGTAAAGACCTACAAGTATCTTTATGCATTTCACACTCATAACATTATTAAGCAGTCTTTTTATAGCATGGATGGGTTCTTCATATTGCATGTAAGGTGCTATTATAAAGTAGGTTTTTAATTTCCAGGTAAAAACAAACAAAAATGTTTTACTGTGCCAGTGCAGAAATCTGATTTTACCATCACTGAGTCAGAAGAATGAAGAGACATAAAGAGATTACAGTTCAGATTATGGCCTAAATCCATAAAAGAACTGTGGCAACTTCTGCAAGATACTTGGTATCTCACTGGATAATTAAATATTTGCAAAAGAGTGAAACCTAAAGTTGCTATTGACACCTAAAGCTGAATAAATAAATAAATGTTGTTGTGAAGCATCTAATATTCCTACGGTTTTGTTTAAACTGTTTTCATTCCCTCAAAAATTCACTCCTACTATACTATAGAAGTTAGGCATACACCAAAGCAGAAAATGTTGATGTGAACCAGATCTTTTCTTTTGTTTCCCCTGCGTTGCCAGCTTCTTTTAACAGTAATACATCTAAATTAAACACAATTCACACTCTGTCACATGCATTCGTTTGTTAAAATATATGAATCAAGTCGTAAATTAATATCCACACAACTTGTCTACCCTGCTTTGCAGCGCAATACATCTTCTTAGGACATGATTTAGTTATGTAAGCAAATTGACAGGTAATCCATCGTGGTTGTCCTTGTTGTCACCTTTAGGGTCATGTTTGATTGCTGGAGAGCAAATGGACATTCTCCCAGTTACAAAGCAAAGGAAATGGGAAACCAGCCAGGTAAATCTGTCAATATGAATGATCTTTACCATGCATGACAACCTGTTTAAGCCACTGTATGTGGGTGTGTGTCTGGGTGAGCACAATCAGATACAGTTTGTGGGCAAAACTGGCTAACAAAACCTTCATTTTGAATCATTCTGATTTGGAAAAACTAAATCAGAAAAACTGATTTTTTCCATGCTTGGGGTGTGGAATAGTGTTAACTTTGTAAACAAACAAACAAAAATGTTACTTGGTGAAATCATAAGTGTGCTCATAGCTGAAGGCAAAATACCACTGAAGACGTGATTTCTACACAAGGGAAAAACTACAATAGGGTCTTTATTGTAAACAACAATTATATGAATGCTGTTCAAGAACACTTGACCTTTCAAAACATTTTATGCACTTGGTTGGTTACAGCACCAATTGGGGCATAAAGGCATTTAGATGACTTTCTGTTCAATGCAGTACTGGTTTGAACTATTTGCATAATAACCCTTTTGGCAATTATTTTTACTCCTCTCTTCGCATTCTCTGCATTTTCATTTGACAGACTGGACCCTGCATTTCATCTAACAAAAATAGACTTCCTCACTTGGGTATTCACTTTGCCTGGTATCTTTTCAGAGTAAGTTAAAAAGATATTTCTTAGGCAGTAGCTTAGGAGTACACGAGTCGATTTCAAACAATCCCACTATGAGGTTTTAAATGGATTACCCCTAATTATCCCTAATTATTTTGGAAAGATGAAAAAAATCATGATGTAGGCCTAGATCATTAATCTTGCTTTAGGTTAGGGGGCCTATAAACAGAGTTTTATAATTAATACACGAGAGGCCTATTATACCAAGATGCTTGCACAGTTGATACTGAATGTTTGCATTAGCCGCGTTTCCACTGTCGGGCCAAAAGCGGGAGTGCTAGTGCGTGCCAGGGCCAGTCGCGTTTCCACTGTCACTTCGGGGGCTTGATCGTGCCTCGTCGGTGCTTCCTCGGGTCCAACGGCCCGGGTTTTTTTTGGCCCGGGTTTTTTTTGGCCCGACGACAACCTTGGGCCCTCTGTTTGCGATCAGATCAGATCAATCACCACACTCAGGGAAAGTTTTCAGTCCAAGGATCCAGTAAGCAGTGGTGTCGCACATCATTTGCTATGGGGCCCCCTCAAAATCACGTTCAGTGGGGGAGAACATCATTAGCCGCGTTTCCACTGTCGGCCAAAAGTGGGTGTGCAAGTGCGTGCCAGGGCCAGTTGCATTTCCACTGTCACTTCCGGGGCTTGATCGTGCCTCGTCGGTGCTTGCTCGGGGCCAACGGCCCGGGTTTTTTAGCCCGACGAAAATCTTGGGCCAAAGCGGGCCAGCTGGGGCTAGAGGAGTGGTTATGAACAAAGGCGGAGTTTCTCCGCGTCTGGAGAGCATCAGTGCCGCGGATCATTTCATAAAGTTAACAACTATAACACCAGCATTAAAGACTTTTAAATTAATTTGAGTTCAAAACTCACTGTCAGACAGCAGCGAGTGTTTGAAATAACTTGATCCGATGTGGATTATGATCACCATACAAGGCAGAAATATTTATAAGCGATGCAAAAGACTATGCACGCTAGCCATTAACGCTACCATAGTAAACATGGTAAATACGAACGCTTGAAGAAATCAGACGTCAGCTTCTTATTCTCTATCACAATTGTGTATTTATTTAGTATATTCTATCTGTCATAACTAAGTCTCGTCTCGAGAGTTTAGCTCCGCGTATGTCATAAAAATAGAATAATGTTTTTTTTTTTCGGGAGCTTTTATAAAAATATAGAAATTATCATTATTTCTAAATGTGATGTATGTGACTACAAATAAACAGAAACAGACTCGATTGAATAAGTGGTATGTTCATACCGCTTTATTTCTGTGTGACTAATTTTCAATCCTGATAAATTAACTCATTATGATCAATGTATCACTTATTATTGTAAAAAATCGATGCTTTTGGATTTAAATCTTTAACAAAGCATGCAAAACAAATGGCCGCTTTTATCATGTTCGTTTTGTGCTCGCGCTAGTTCCAGTGACTTATTTCTTATTAGTTTTCTGATAACTTCTCTTTGTTGGTGAAATGATGGGGTTGCGTGACGTTGTTCCTGAGAAGTGTGTAAAGGGCGGGTTTTAGTGAAGCGCAGCGGAGTGTCTGGCGGAAACACATCGTGATTTTGGCCTCGGTGCTACAGGTCTGATGCTATTAGCCCCGCCTGGCCCGTTTAAAGCACTGGCTCGCAGTGGCCCGACCGTCTATTGCTTTAAAAAATAAAAAATCACTTACTTAAACCGCCCAATAGCCGTTGAAATGGCTATATATATATATACATATATATAGACCATTTCAACGGCTATTCAGTGGTTTAAGGAAGTGATGTCTTTGTTCCTTGGATGTTTCCGGTTAGTGTTCGAGCGCATTCAAAACAATGGCGGCAGGCGCTTGATGCACAGTGGGGTTACGATAATTGATTTAATCCTGCTGTTTAAAATGTCAAAATTAAAATTAGATCCTTGTTGCTCGGTGGTTGGGTTCTCCCTCTGGCCTGGAACTAACATTAATTTATAAATAATCGGAAATTAAAGGGTTTAGATTTCCGAGAAACACGCCTGGATTGCAGCAGTGAAGCGAGAAGCAGAATAGCAACTCGCAGCTCGTGGATCTACAGCGCACATTTCGATTCAGGTAAGGAAATTTTGTGTTTTTTTTCCATTTGATCATTTGTATTTATTTACATTAACTCTTCAAGTATGATGCAAAATTGTGTTGTCGTCATTGTTTACATATGCGCCTAGCGGTTTGATTCTTGTTTAGTGAAAAAGGCCAAGCTTTTATTTCCGTTTTATTGCCAAGC
>NW_015558576.1:206231-211941 GCF_001515605.1 Sinocyclocheilus anshuiensis | reverse complement strand
GCTTGAAGAAATCAGACGTCAGCTTCTTATTCTCTATCACAATTGTGTATTTATTTAGTATATTCTATCTGTCATAACTAAGTCTCGTCTCGAGAGTTTAGCTCCGCGTATGTCATAAAAATAGAATAATGTTTTTTTTTTTCGGGAGCTTTTATAAAAATATAGAAATTATCATTATTTCTAAATGTGATGTATGTGACTACAAATAAACAGAAACAGACTCGATTGAATAAGTGGGTAGGCTATGTTCATACCGCTTTATTTCTGTGTGACTAATTTTCAATCCTGATTAATTAATTTATTATGATCAATGTATCACTTATTATTGTAAAACATTGATGCTGTTGGATTTAAATCTTTAACAAAGCATGCAAACAAACGGCCGCTTTTATCATGTTCGTTTTGTTATCACGCTAGTTCCAGTGACTTATTTCTTATTAGTTTTCTGATAACTTCTCTTTGTTGGTGAAATTATGGGGTTGCGTGACATTGTTCCTGTGAGGCGTGTAAAGGGCGGGTTTTAGTGAAGTGCAGTGGAGCTTCTGGTCCGACGGTGGAAACGCAGCATGATTTTGGCCTCGGTGCTACAGGTCCGAGGCTATTAGCCCCACCTGGCCCGTTTAAAGCACTGGCTCGACAGTGGAAAATCGTCTATTGCTTTAAAAAATAAAAAATCACTTACTTAAACCGCCCAATAGCCGTTGAAATGGCTATATATATATATACATATATATAGACCATTTCAACGGCTATTCAGTGGTTTAAGGAAGTGATGTCTTTGTTCCTTGGATGTTTCCGGTTAGTGTTCGAGCGCATTCAAAACAATGGCGGCAGGCGCTTGATGCACAATGGGATTGCGATAATTTGTTTAATCCTGCTGTTTAAAATTAGAGCCTTGTTGCTCAGTGGTTGGGTGCTCCCTCCGGCCTGGAACTAACATGAATTTATAAACAATCGGAAATTAAAGGGTTTAGATTTCCGAGAAACGCGCCTGGATTGCAGCGGTGAAGCAAGAAGGCAGAATAGCAACTAGCAACTTTAAGATATACAGCGCGCATTTTGATTCAGGTAAGGGGATGTCGGTTTTTTCCCCATTTAATTATTTGTATTTCTTTACGTTAACTCTTCAAGTATTATGCAGCATTGTGTTTTCGTTATTGTTTACATATGTGCCTTGCGTTTTGATTCTTGTTTAGTGAAAAAGGCCAATATTTTATTTCCGTTTTATTGCCAAGTGTTATGTGGGCTATAATTAAATATGAGTTCACATTAGTTGTCTAGCTATCTTGTCAGCAGATAAATGCAGTGAGTAACGCATAATAGAAATGTATACTGTAAACTTGAATGTTGTATAGTGTAACGGTAAACATTTTTTCATCACTTATTAATAAGCTTGTCTAATGTTAATTCCAACATGTACTGATGTATTAAACAATAATAGTATTATTTTTAAATATTACATTAAATTAAATAATAGTTTTTCTACTTTTGTCTTTAGGAAAGCCATCATCTGTAATGTAAGACACCTAAGACAGTGCTACAGGGAGACAGGAATGACAGCTGGTTGTCCTGCAGTGCCAAAACACATATGACCTTATGAACACCCAGATGTGCTTGAGAACTTGAGGATGAAATGCAATGTAGTACTTAAAGCTGCTTATGGCCAGGCCAGATACTGACTGCTGCTTTTGATATTAATCACATATTAATACATTTGGTGGAAACAGTTGAAAGCGAGATTATGTATTTTGTTTATATGCAGTACTGGTCAGAAGTCACACATTACATAACTAGTCGTATTAGGTTTATTACTATTAGACACATTACTATTTTTAATGTTTTTGAAAGACATCTCTTATGTTCATGAAGTCTCTTATGCTCATCAAGCCTCCATTTATTTGATCAAAAATACAGACAAAAACAGTAATATTGTGAAATATTATTCAGGGTGTCCGCGGGTCCTTAAAAAGTCTTAAAATGTCTTAAATAACGTTTTCCTAATATAAGGCCTTAAAAAGTCTTAAAATGTCTTAAATTCGGATTCGATGGGTCTTAATTATTTTTGGTCTCATTACCGCTAAAATATCTTCAGTCTGACGGACCTAATGACTGTTTACAATCATTGGACAGACCGAAGATTTTTTCTTCCCGCGGTAAATTACTGCGTCATCACAGAGAATTGCAATAAGTTAGCAGAATACAGAATACAAGCTCGCGCTGAAGCTCACTAACATGATATAGTTAAATAACACCATGACAAGTGAGCTATTTTGCTCAATATTCTCACGACGCAAAAAAAACAAACATTCAAAACACCTACAGAGTGCACGCATTACGTGAAGTCTAGTGCTCTGCCTGATCACTGCATGATTCAGTCTATTAAAATACATTCAGAATGATCACAAATTCAAGACATGAGGCAGAAAATGTGTATATTTATACTCAAGTTCACACGGAAGAGTGCCTTTTTTTCTCCAAAAGTTACCATATACAAATGTGATATTGATTTTTTATAACAGTTCAATAAACTAGAAGTTTTATTAAGAGACTTACTTAAGTATGTAAAAGCTGATAGAACACTGATGAAAATATTGCTTCAGAATAAATTGTTTACTCCACCAAAAATCTCAGTGATGCAGTTATTTTGTGGGGATATTTTGTATGGAATATTGTCTGCTGACATGAAAAGTTCACTGTATATCATAGTAATAAATACCATTTATTACAGCATTGATATTTTGTTTTCTTTTTAATTTATACACATTAAATATTACATATATGTATGTAATAAAATGTGTATTTCCATTACAGGTTTAGGTCTTAAATTTCATATAAGGTGGTATTAAAAAGGTCTTAAAAAGTCTTAAATTTAACTTGTTCAAGTCTGCAGAAACCCTGTTATTACATTTTAAATTGTTTTCTGTTTTAATATTCTTTATATTTATTTCTGTGATGCAAAGCTGAAATTTCATCAGCCTTTACTCCAGTCTTCAGAGATCATTCTAATGTGCTGATTTGATATGTGGTTATTGTCAGTGTTGGAAACAATTGTGCTGCTTAATATTTTTCTGGAACTTGTGATACTTTATACAGGATTGATTGATTGAATTCTGGTAGGGATTTTCAAAATATAGAAATCTTTCCTAGCAGTATGTCTTTACTATCACTTTTTTAATAAATTTAACATCCTTGCTGAATAAATGTATTAATATTATTTAAAAAAATAAACTTCTGAACAGTAGTGCATGTTGTTACAAAATATTTCTATTTTAAATAAATGCTGTTCTTTTATTCTTCAAAGAATCCTAAAATTATTACAGGTTATAAAAAATATTAAGCAGCACAACACTTCCAACACTGATAATAAATCAGCATATTAGAATGATTTCTGAAGGATCATGTGACACTGAAGACTGGAGTAATTATGCTAAAAATTCAGATTTGATCACCGAAATAAATTATATTTTAAAGCATTTTAAAATAGAAAACCATTATTTTAAATTGTAATAATATTTCAAAATATTACTGTTTTTTTTGTTGTTGTATTTTTGATCAATTCAATGCAGGCTTGATGAGCATAGGAGACCTCTCTCAAAAACATTAAAAATAGTAATAGTGCCCCCACTTTTGACCAGTACTACTGTATGTGTATCTGTTTACAGTAAATACACATAAAAACATACATACCCACATATATACTGTATGTAGTGTGTGCATTTATTAATCTGCGTGTAGGCTATACTTTTATCTTAAAAAAAACTAATACAGGTTCATGCAAAACGTGGTAGCCAGCATTGAATTGCATTCATCTTGTTTATTTGTGACCACATGATGGCTCAGATAGAGCATTCAAATGCTTTCTCGCACTGTTCCACAGCAACAAACTTGACCAAACTAAGCACACATTTTAAAACGAATGAAATCAGTAATAATGACATGTAGTGATTAGTTTACTAGCATTCATTTAGCGTTGCAATATACATGCATGTTCTGTAAAGCTGCAGTGAAACGATATGTATTGTGAAAAGCGCTGTACAACTAAATATGAAAATGAATATTTGCATAGATATACAGACTGACCCAGCAATGCAAGTGAAATGTCAACTAATCAGCTCTCCGGACATCTTAGCGACAAACCATGATAAGTACAAGTGACACTGTTTGTCTTACTTCAGTTTAACCAAACATAAGACTGATGTCATCCATTGTACGAACAAATGATCCCAACTTTCCACTAAGGAGTTAATTGTAAGCATCCAGACTGCAATACACGTTTACCGCCATCTCTCGTGTACACACACGCAGCAGCAATCGGAGCCGTCCGGAAGACTTTTTTTTTTGTTGGTTTTTTTTTGTAGGTTTGCGCCTCAGTCATATTTAAAGGATAATTCCAATCACCGTTTATTTTAAATTTTTTGAAATACCTTAACTGTGTGTTACAGTTTCGCTAGACTTAAAGGTCCCATATTGTCAAAACTGAAATTTCCTGGCTTTTTTCATGATAACTGAGGTCGAGGTGCTATGTTACTGCCATATAAGTTTCAAAACAGTCAGTCCACAATAAAATTCACACAGCCTGCTTAAAGTAGCTGTGATTTTTCACGAACCGTTGTGACTTCCGTAAAAAAGTTGACGTCAGAACTACACAGTCACTGCTAGTCATGATGAAGATGTATATACATTTCAATTTCAGCAGGCAACTATTTTTACAGCTACATTATTGTTCCAGCCACAATTAATCACAACAATGTATATACAATTACAAATGATTATATATAAATTGTCAGTTTGTTGTTTTATACACATGCACAGACATTATTTCATACATGACATAATTGTGAGATGCAAGGAATCTGTAGAGGCGCCCATAACAACAACAGACAATACTTTATTTAACCTTTTCTGATAAGAAGTGTGCGCTGCAAACGCAAGTGTTCAGGTATGCAATAAAATTTCAAATTGGAATCTTTATTCCGTCGATTCTGGCACCCAACATTACAACAAGATTATATTTTAAGCTCCTTATGTAGCCTGAATATGTGCTGGTTTGTATTGGCCGCCTCCAGTTTTCCCTTTGTTTTGAATCCAGCTAGCGCTGTGACGTAATTATGACGTCGGCCCTAAAAGGGTCTATACTCTTGTGTAAAAGAAAAGGTTGTATATAAGTATCATTCTCTTCAGAGCTCCATGCTATCAAGTTGAAGGATTGTTTTTGAAGTTCTTTGAATAGCATACCGCCATCTCTGTTAATGGTGGGTGGTGATTGCTGTTTCAATTGCAATTTCCCTTTCATTGGACCCCTTTACTGTGTGTCGAGTCAGAGATTCTGCCTCAGCCAGACAGATCATTGACTACCCCATGGACTCCCTGGGAGATTAGGGGTTAGGGCTGGGTAAAAAAATATCGATATCTTGATATTAATTAGGGCTGCACGATAAATCGCATGCGATATTTAATGCGCATCTTATCAGTAAAGCCGGTTCTGTAATCAGCTATATATTCTTAAGGACATCAAAACCTAAAATAAAACTCCAGAAAGGTGTAAAATATGGGACCTTTAAATAGTACGCACTTGTTTTGACAGATCTGAGATTTAAAAATTGCGCAACCGGAAATGCTTCAGGACCAGACATGCGCAGTAGCGTTCCAACTATGGTTCCAACGCCTTTGTTATGGTTTACGTCCTTGAAATGGTCTATATATATATATA
>NW_015558576.1:199082-201368 GCF_001515605.1 Sinocyclocheilus anshuiensis | reverse complement strand
GGGTTGCACAGACTTTAATGCTCTTCCATGACGCTTTAAACTTGATGTCGACTAGCTGCTGGTCCTACAGAGGGCGCAACAGGATAAGAAACATCGTGGAGCAGAGGATGGTTTGAAAAAGCTTTTAATCCGTGCCAACTCGTGTCATGCATAGTTCGGTCAATCGATTCACATATTGATCAATAATATAAAATATACAAGTGTGTGATTATAATTAATAATTGACGTGAGTAGTAGCAAAAATATTTTGGGTGAGATGTTCGGGGTCTCTTCGATACAAGCATCGGCACAGTGTGTGATACAATAGTGCTTTGAAAACTGCGTCGGAGCATCGGAGCCTCGGTATAAATCATCCCATCACTACTTCCACATTTATGCTCCGTTTCCAAACAGTTAAAATTACAAATAAATGCATACTCCGAAGGCGCTTCACAAGACATGCGTGATTATATTACTGGATGCTCGAAATTGAACAGGAGAATGCACGTTTTAAACAGTTTATTGTACAGGTAATTTAATCGCTGTTCTAATCTAATGTGCTGCTGCACTGTAACGCACACACATGCTACAGACAGAAGCTCGTACATCACGCGCAGATCGCGAGCACACAGAATCATTCAGCACAGAAATGTATTGTCAACACTGTTCTGTGATTTCTCAATAAAACAGCTTAGAAACAGAAAAGTTCTAGCATATGTTTCTTAACTAAATCCCACAGCTTCACTACTAGTAGAGAGATGCTGCCAGGTAAAACTCATTCACCGATATAAAGTTGGTTCGACGTTTGACTTTGACATTTGTCAGAGATTCAGCCTCGGAAATCTTCAATAGTTCTTTAACGATTTAGCACAAGGACAATAAACATAATTTGTTATAATTGTTTTCAAATGTAGAAGAGAACACACAATGTGTTTTATGTTTTAATCTGCCTTAAGGTATTGTAACTGATAGACCTTATAATGTAAAAGTGCAGTATAGGGACCGTCTGCAAAGTGCAAAACCAAGAGCAAAAAGCACAATTAATCCATCTAAATGCTTCACTTGAGAAATGTATAAAAAATAAATCTCAGATCTAAGGGATGTGTCTTATTACTGGTTCATAAAAGAACATTTAGATGTTGGTTTTATTCACAGAACTATAGCACAACAAAAGCTATTAAAATGGAACAAATGAGAAAAAGCTTGCAAAGCATTACAAAGATTGTGCAGTTTACCGCCCCCTGGAGGAAGATATTGCACTTGTCTTGACCAAGTTTGACATTCAGAAGTTTAAATAAATTAATTTAGAATGCACACAGTTTGATATGTAAACTTAAATGGGTGTGTCTTGTTACTTGTTCAAAGAACAATATTTACAGCCATCTTTTACTATATGTAAATCAGGATGCACGCTATTGAATTAAAGTTGAATCTGTTAACACATTCATTTTTAAAACATACAGTATTCCATCTCGGCTTCAAAGGGTGTATCTTGTTACTGGTTCATAGACAAACATTTAAATATTGGGTTTATTCACAAAACTATAACACAGCACATGATATTGAAATGTCAATGAATACATCAATCAATGTAAAGTAAATATGCTCTTCTATCTTAACTTCAAAGGGTGTGTCTTGTTAGTGGTTCCTAAACAAACATGTAGATGTTGGTTTTATTCACAGAACTATAAGACAACACATGATATTAAAATATGAACAAATACATCAATTAATTTCCTATAAATGTACTCTTCTATCTCAATTTCTAAGGGTGTGTCTTGATACTTGTTCCTAAAAGAACATTTCAATGTTGATATTATTTACACAACTATACGACAAAAAAACGTATTGAAATGTAAAAATTGAGAAAAAGCTTATTAAAGGTTTAGTTCACCCAAAAATGAAAATTCTGTCATTAATTACGCACCCTCGTGTTGTTCCAAACTCGTAAGACCTTCGTTCATCTTCGGAACACAATTTAAGATATTTATGATGAAATCTGAGGGCTCTCTGACCCTCCCATAGACAGCAAGGTAACTACCACGTTCAAGGTCCAGACAAGTACCAAGATGTTCGACAAAGTAGTCCGTGTGACATCAGTGGTTCAACTGAAAAGTTACGAAGCTAGGAGAATACTTTTTTGCGCAAAGAAAACAAAAATAACGACTTTATTCCACATTTTCGTCTCTACTGCGTCACTTTGGACCCGTGTTCACGACAGTACCATGAGCGTGTGGCGGCTAAATGACTAAATTTAAATTTAAATATATATATATATATATATATATATATATATATATGTATGTA
>NW_015558576.1:198796-199015 GCF_001515605.1 Sinocyclocheilus anshuiensis | reverse complement strand
GTTAGAGCTGGCCAAGTTAGCACGTTATCGCGTTAACGCATTAATTGATTAACGCCGAAAATAATTTTATCGCGCATTAACGTAGTTTTTTATTATTATGAAATAATAATTGAGTCCGTGAGTCCGTTACTCACTGTTCTGAATAAACATACAGACAAACCATGGGTCACAAGAGGGGTGGGATGTTGATCAGTACTGGCTTGGGATGGGCGTCATCAA
>NW_015558576.1:198172-198761 GCF_001515605.1 Sinocyclocheilus anshuiensis | reverse complement strand
AAAAAAACATTGTGTATATATATATATATATATATATATTAGGGCTGGGCAAGTTAACGCGTTATTATTGCGTTAACGCATTAATTGATTAACACCGACAATTATTTTATCGCGCATTAACGCAGTTTTTTATTATTATGAATGTCCGTTGCTCACTGGCTCTGAATACACAGGAGGGGTGGGATGGGTGTCATCACGCGTCTCAACCAATGAGAGTATTTGGGGAGGGCCTAAGACTGCAGGAGCGCTCACATGGACGCTCCTGATAAAATTATTTAGGCTAAGCATCAACATTCACAAACCACTGTTCACTATTTTTAACAGAAAAGAATGCAACATGCTCTTCATCACGTTCAGTTCAGTGTTAGTTCAGTTTTGTATGTAATGTGAAAGTGATTATATTTCGTTTCGTTTTTTTTTATTAAGGTAATTTAGAAAAACGTTTGGAGCATTTTTTTGTTCGTTAAATATAAGTTTTTGTTTTTTAAAGTAACGACCAAGCAGCCAGCGGCAGACAATGAGCCTATGTTTGATCAATTTAGCCTTCTCAAATCATCACGACTTGCCTAAAATAAAATCTATAGATATA
>NW_015558576.1:183252-193174 GCF_001515605.1 Sinocyclocheilus anshuiensis | reverse complement strand
TATATATATATATATATATATATATTAGGGCTGGGCAAGTTAACGCGTTATTATTGCGTTAACGCATTAATTGATTAACACCGACAATTATTTTATCGCGCATTAACGCAGTTTTTTATTATTATGAATGTCCGTTGCTCACTGGCTCTGAATACACAGGAGGGGTGGGATGGGTGTCATCACGCGTCTCAACCAATGAGAGTATTTGGGGAGGGCCTAAGACTGCAGGAGCGCTCACATGGACGCTCCTGATAAAATTATTTAGGCTAAGCATCAACATTCACAAACCACTGTTCACTATTTTTAACAGAAAAATGCTCTTCATGCTCTTCATCACGTTCAGTTCAGTGTTAGTTCAGTTTTGTATGTAATGTGAAAGTGATTATAGTTTTTTTCGTTTTTTTTTATTAAGGTAATTTAGAAAAACGTTTGGAGCATTTTTTTGTTCGTTAAATATAAGTTTTTGTTTTTTAAAGTAACGACCAAGCAGCCAGCGGCAGACAATGAGCCTATGTTTGATCAATTTAGCCTTCTCAAATCATCACGACTTGCCTAAAATAAAATCTATAGATATAAAACAGTTCAAGCATATCACAATGTTAGTTTAAATGTTTAACCTATATAAATGTGCGCTATTAGACACATATCTAATCGTGTGTGCGGAGAGCTAAAGCGCGTTTTACATGACATGGAGGTGCCGGCGCGATCACTTGCATTGGAAACAACTTAAAATATGCCGTCATTTTTGCTCATAAAGGTAAGAGTAATACATCACTCGGAATTGTAAAGGGTCTACTTTTATTTGTGTGCACTCACAATATCAACAAAACGTTGTGCTTTTATAAAATAAAGGATAAATACAGGATGCGCTTTCTGCAATTTCGGCCAGGCGCGCTTCACAATGATGAACCGAAACTCAGCGAATACTTGCCTCACAGACTTGCTAAATATATCTATAGAACATTTTAAATTACTACCTTAAAACGAAATAATTCAAATCAAAAACAATAAACTCTTTTTACGGATTTTATAAAAGTTTTGCTTGGGCGTTGCGTGCCGCTTTAGCCTATTGCGTGCGTTTTTTGCTGTCATGTGCAAGGATATGTTTGCAGATTCTGCACTGCACATGACCAATTTACTCACTGTTTGCCGTGGTAATCAAATCAAAACTCTTCCAAAATGCAGCTTTTCCCGAAGCATTGGGAACTTTTAGTAACTCCCCACGCTCCAACTTCTCCCTGATGCTCTGCATGGTCAACTGTCACCTGTATGGGTGACAGGACCCGACGGGCTTGCAGGCCTCTAACACACGGCCCTCTCACAATATATTGCTTTACAGATCTATCGCTTTTGCCGCTCAGAAATGTTCACGCAATCATGCTGCACACGTATCAGAAGATAATGTAAAAGCGTATCTGCGCTCTGGCGTGGTTAGCGCTCCGCACACTGCATGCGTACCGCGCCTGAGCCCAACTGCTCAACCTCTTCCAACTGAGCCAGGGACGGCTAAACGAATGCACGGAGCGATCACACTAGTCAAACGAACCATGCTTTGGTGGTCAAACGCGCTCGGGCACGGTTAAGATTGCCTAGTGTGAGTACACCCTAATTATCCTCCCTCATTCCGCACACACAAGTCTCTACCTGTCCGCACCCGCACTCGCCCATCAAGTGTTGTCCCGCGCCGCACTCGCGTTGGGTCCTGCGATCGTGCAGGTCTCCACTCGGAAGGTGCCTGTTATAATGTTATGATCGAGGCTCTGGACTGAGCATAACTTGTTTTTCTATAACAAATTATAAAATATTTTCTATCAAAACGTTAATGCCCTGGCAGTGGCAAATAGCTTGTTTTATATTTAATTTGATTACATTAATGTTATAAGTTGAGATTTACAAGAAATATTTTAACTGCTATATGTAAAAGGAATACTGCTGTAAAAAAAGCACCTTATTTGTTTAAAGTGTTTGCAAACCAAATGTTATAGTACTTTTGTTCATATTGCAGTACTTTTAAATGAAAAAAGTGCACAATACACTACTTTTGAATGCATTATTGAATTTTGTGCATAACACTGGCTACGTTTACATGCAACCAAATAATCCATTTGTAAAAAGTTACCAGTCATATGAAATTAGTATTAATAAATGAATTTGTACTACAGAGGTGGCACAGAACAACACAAAAGTGGCTTGTAGGTACATTTTCAGACATTTAATGAGGCTAAGAGGTGGCATGAGTGCAATTAAATTAATATCTAACCGCCCGCACCCACACTCGCCCATCAAGTGTTGTCCCGCGCCGCACTCTGTTGCGTTGGGTCTCGCGATCGTGCAGGTCTCTACTTGGAAGGTACCTGTTATAATGCTATGATCGAGGCTCTGGACTCGGAGCATAACTTGTTTTTCTGTAACAAACTATAAAATATTTTCTATAAAAACGTTAATGCCCTGGCAGTGGCAAATAGCTTGTTTTATATTTAATTTGATTACATTAATGTTATAAGTTGAGATTTACAAGAAATATTTTAACTGCTATATGTAAAAGGAATACTGCTGTAAAAAAAGCACCTTATTTGTTTAAAGTGTTTGCAAACCAAATGTTATAGTACTTTTGTTCATATTGCAGTACTTTTAAATGAAAAAAGTGCACAATACACTACTTTTGAATGCATTATTGAATTTTGTGCATAACACTGGCTACGTTTACATGCAACCAAATAATCCATTTGTAAAAAGTTACCAGTCATATGAAATTAGTATTAATAAATGAATTTGTACTACAGAGGTGGCACAGAACAACACAAAAGTGGCTTGTAGGTACATTTTCAGACGTTTAATGAGGCTAAGAGGTGGCATGAGTGCAATTAAATTAATAAATTCATGTGGAGATGAATGTTTTAAATATAAAATTTTGAATACAGAAATATGATTCAAATAACTGAAATTATAAGCTAAAAATGCAACTAAATCCGGCAGCAGGTGGCGGCAAGTCACTGATTGTATCACTGAATCATTCATTCAATTGATTCGTTCGAACGGCTGAATCATTCAGGAATGAAGCAAGTGGCTGTCTTTATGAAGTGACGGAAATCCGTCGTAGCGACGGAACTTTAATCCCTGTATTAGGTTTAAAAATAAATATATTTTCAATTGTAAATGTTATGGGGGATTAATAATAGAATGTATTTAACACAATTATCCCCTTCAATTTAATTGTACCATTATTATGTAAAATCTATGACACTTATTGTCTTCTCACTGCATCTAAAACAGTGTGTCCACAGAGAAGGGTAACAAGATTGTGTTACATAAAGAATTGTGTGTTGTGTTTTGCAAAAAGTGTTTTATGAAATTGAAAACTGAGTCAAAGTCCGAGAATTAGTGTATGGTTTTGTAGATTTGGTGTGTGGTTCTGGTGTTTGGTTCAGCTTTCAGAAATTGTGTGACAAGTAAAGATTTTGTGTGTAGGCAGTTGAAAAAAACTGTAAGTGCTTAATGTTTAGATATTTTCAACATTTAATTTTTTGTTTGGTTACCATTGTGGTGAAGAGGGGAGCTTGTGCTTAGTAGCTGTCATGCACACGCATAAATGTTCCATGATCGTTTGATTGTGAAAAGTAGAAATGATGACCGTATAGACTGTGTAAATCCAATGTGATCTCATGATAATTTGTATGTATTTTACGTAAAATGTGGTTCTATAAAACGTACATTTACTTACGTTTTTACAGGTATTAAAACGTACAATACTGACGTATTTTCAGCATCTAAACGTACAAATACTGACGTATTTTCAGCATTTTAGTTGTTAAGTTTAGGTATTGGGTAGGATTAGGGATGTAGAATATGCTCATGCAGAATATGTGCTTTATAAGTACTAATTAACAGCCAATATGTTAATAATAGGCATGCTAATAAGCAACTAGTTATTAACCCTTTAGGCGCCAGGGTTTTTAAAAGCTTAAGCTAAAAGCTTGTTGCTTGAAAGGGCTTAAAGATAGAGATCTAATGTAAATTAGAAAAATGTTGGGCATGACCGAAAGTTTATGTGGGGTGTAAATATACTCGTCTAATTTGCGTATTATGACGTCATCAGGGGTAGCCATCTTGAATTTCATAATATTCAGGAAATAGTAGATATCGAATTGATGTTTGAACTTATTTGCATGTTTTTTTTTGTTTTGTTTGTTTTTTGTCTTTTTATCCTCATTCCAAATGATTAGGAAAAGAGGAAATCAACAGTAAAACTATTAGTAACTATAGTAAATTATTACCATATTACTGTGCCATAGTAAAATGCATGTGCCTATTTTTTGATCAGTTGACCAGCTATCTGCCCAATCAGGTATCTTGGTGACAAAGTTTATAGTTCTTGAGAGTATGGTACCTCTCATTGCATGGCACAGCGCACAGACCTACCCCACACTGACTACACCGTGTACCGCGGCCACTCCCACCTCTTTGGGGCACTAGATCCAGAGCGCTCTGACTGGATCCAAAGAGCTAGTGCTAATTCCAGCCGTATTTCTCCTACCCCTGCTTCCTCTACCTCTAGCAACAGCTCTCCTATGGACACTACGACCACGTCCACCGCTGCCACCCCCATCCCCGTTGGGCAAAGGGTCGAAATGATCACTTGTTTGTGCTTCGTGAACACTCTCGCCTTGCACGGCGGCACCATTGCGCTGCAAAGATGTACCGGGAGAAGCGCGGATACTCAAAAAGTGTACTTAAGTACAATACTCAAGTAAATGTACTTAGTTACTGTCCGCCTCTGCTACCACGTCTCAGGGCTCTCCCACGCACAGCACGGCCACGTCTACCGGGCTCACTCCCACCTCTTTGGGATGCTGGATCCAAAGAGCTAGTGCTACTTCCAGCCCTATTTCTCCTACCCCTGCTGCCTCTACCTCTAGCAACAGCTCTCCTATGGACACTACGAACACGTTCACCCCTGCCACCCCCATTCCCGTTGGGCAAAGTGTTGAAATGATCGCTTGTTTGTGCTTCGTGAAAACTCGCGCCTTGCACAGCGGCACCATTGCGCTGCAAAGATGTACCGGGAGAAGCGCGATCATTA
This sequence comes from Sinocyclocheilus anshuiensis, assembly GCF_001515605.1. Taxonomy (NCBI): domain Eukaryota; kingdom Metazoa; phylum Chordata; class Actinopteri; order Cypriniformes; family Cyprinidae; genus Sinocyclocheilus; species Sinocyclocheilus anshuiensis. Next base: position 188,094 of record NW_015558576.1, on the reverse strand, counting down.
GACGACCGATCGTCATTTCCAAAAGGCTAATATCCAAATTAGATATTACACCATATTAGGATCTACAGCCTATTTTATTAAGTATGACGTCTTGACGCAATTTTGCGACTTTGGTGCTTAGAGGGTTAATATGAAATGATAACATTTAGTTCTGTTCTGTTGTTGTCAGGATCCTGCCCTATATGTCTTGTCCCTGTTTCATGTTTCCTTGTTTGCGTTGTGTGTGAGCACATGGCTCTGTCTTTGTTGTTGTCTGCCATGTGCTTCTTTCGTCCTGCCTCCTTGTTTCCCGTTGCCACGCCCCCTTGTTTAGTCCTCGTTTGTCTGAGTGTTGTCACCTTTTCCTCCTGTTCTCTGCCCCTTTATATTGTGCTCCCTTTCTCTCTTGTGTTGTCAGTTCATTGTTTCTACTTGCTTGTTTGCTAGCACTCCTATTCTTCGTGTTCCTGAATTCTCCCAGCCAGATTGTTCGTTGTGTTTGTATTAAGTTTCTTGTCAGTCCCCAGTCTAGTCCTGTCCTGTTCTGCCCTGTTCTGACTTGCAGGCTGAGCTACTGGTCATCTCCCTGGGTCTGCCACGCTGCTAGGCCTGTGCAGTGCCTGATACATCACGAGTCTGGAGTGGCTGTGGAGTGGTGAGAAGTGTCATGCCACCACTGCTTACCTCCACCTTCGCTGCCTCCACTGCTCTCTGGCGGTCTGCCATCCTGGACTGGATTCTGTGGCCGATCACCCAGGCCTGCCTGTCTTCCAAGCATTTGAGTCCTCCTTTCAGATTCGTGACGGAATGAACTGACCAGCATTGGACTCAGCAGAATGAGCATCAAGATCCTGCCACCTGCTAATGCCCGGGAGAGATTGGCTCGCCATCGAGGTCTAGCTAACCTTCGCCAACAGGGCTGGGATATAGGTGCATTTACCCAGTTTTTCTGGACGATGTCAAGGGGGCTTGATTATGATGATACCACCCTCAAAGACATTTTCAATGCCTGCTTGGATGAGCCTGTGCCTAAGTGGGAGATGGATAGCCTCAAGATTTTGAATTTCTGGGACTTCTCCAGGTATCTTGGTCATCGCACCCAGTGGGGAATGCCTCCTCCACCTAAGCCAGCATGCAGCAACCACTCCGCCCCACTTCCCTTGTCAAGTCAAGACCAAGATCTTCTTCTGACTCCCACTCAGAAGCGAAGGGCAAGAAGGAAGAGGGCTCTTCAGTCTGCTGCATCCATTTATGACTCTGACACCTTCCCAGTCACCCCTGAGTCTACTGAGGTTGCTCATGTTTCCCCTGAAACAGTGAAGCCAAATTATGTCATCTACCACCTCCCTGGACAGCCCCTAACCGTTCTTATGGATTTTCGACCCCCCCCAGTCCCAACCCGTGTGTTCCGGCTATTCTGGGACTTCAAGTTTTGTTCCCCACCCACCCCCCCTGTTAGTACCTCCTTGGTCCTCTTTGCCCAGTGTGGACGCCTGGAGGTGTCAATTGGGGGGAGGGTACTGTCAGGATCCTGCCCTATCTGTCTTGTCTCTGTTTCATGTTTCCTTGTTTGCGTTGTGTGTGAGCACATGGCTCTGTCTTTGTTGTTGTCTGCCATGTGCTTCTTTCGTCCTGCCTCCTTGTTTCCCATTGCCACGCCCCCTTGTTTATAATCTGGATTATATTTTCAGTGATTAACAACTTAAATTCTGTATAACAGTATACAAAATACAGAAATGGCACTTGACCTGGCATTTGTATCTACTGTAATAGCAGGGATCAGTACATGGAGTGTGACCAAACATACTACAATAGGGAGTGACCATTAGACCAGAGAAGTGACTACAGTTAGTACAAAAGAGAGTGACCATTATCCTGTAGTGACTACAGTTGGTACAAAGATATGTTATGAACAAGAAAAGAGAAGTCCTAGATGGAAACTGGAGAAGGTAAATTGGGAAGTTTTTCAAGTAATTTGTGAAAATAGATGTATGACTCTACTAGAGGAAAACCAGATGGATGTAAATATATTCAACAATAAGTTAGTTAATGAAATAATTCTGTCGGCTGAGGAAATAATACCTAAAACTACAGGAGTTAGACGTATCAAGAACATACCCTGGTGGAAAGATGATTGTAAAGCAGCTGTAAAAGCAAGAAATAAAGCATTTAGGCAACTTAAAAAACAGCATTCTATGGATGCTATGATCCAGTATAAATGGGCCCAAGCGACAGTAAGGAAAACAATAAAAACACAAAAGCGTACTTTTTGGAGGCAGTACTGTGATAGTATTGGAAGAGAAGTACAACTGTCAGATGTATGGAACATGACCAGGAAAATGGGGGGGATTAGAAGGAATTATGAGTTGCCAGTGATGATCAGTGCAGACAGAATGGCTGTCGGCAATCTAGATAAGGCTGAACTTCTAGTACAAACATTTAAGAAAGTTCATAGCTCAGATAATCTTTTAGAAGAAGCAAGGCAGTGTAGGAGTAGCACATTGATGGATTACCCTAATTTATTAAAGAAAGATGAGATGTCAGATAGTTTACTCGACCTGCCTCTAAACATGTCTGAGTTAAGAAGAGCAATCATAAGTGCTCGACAGACTACTCCTGGAAGAGATGGAGTATGTTACAAAATGTTTGCATACATGACAGATAATTCACTGGAAATAGTACTAACATTATTTAACCTAATTTGGGATACTGGTCAACTCCCTTCAGTATGGAAACAAGCAAAAATAGTACCTGTTCTTAAACCAGGGAAAACCCCATCAGATCCTTCTAGTTATAGGCCTATTGCCTTAACTTCCCATTTATGTAAAGTAATGGAAAGAATGATCACCGAAAAAATAACATATTTCCTAGTAGTAAAGCTCTCTTGTCTCCTTATCAGAGTGGGGGTCGGAATACAATGGACTTTGTATTATGTCTAGAGTCAGACATCAGAAAAGCACAGACCAACAAGAGAAGTAGTAGTAGCTGACTTCTCTGATGTGGAAAATTAATAAAAGACTATTAATAAAGTTAAAGTCTTTGGGAATTGGTGGTAGAATATATAATTGGGTTCCGGACTTTTTATTTGACAGGAAAATACAAGTGAAAGTAGGTGAAGAATACTCAAGGGTGTATACGGTGGACAATGGAACACCACAAGGTAGTGTATGTAGTCCGTTATTACTTCAACAGGGCTCCAGACGAAACAATTGAGTAAGGAGCCATTGGCTCCTATAAGAAAAAAACTTAGGTGCCAAATTAATTTTTTAGGTGCCACAGAATAAACGTGTTTTATTTATCTTATTATTATTATTATTGTTATGATTATTTACATTTTGACATTTCAATCATACTGTCATGTGTTTGTCTCATCTTTTCTTGACTTTATCAGCATTTTAATCCATCTTGTAGATGACCTGGGAACTAAGGTTCACTTAAAGTGGGAACTAAATGTCTTTTCCAACTTGAAATATACAGTCACAAAGAATTGTTCATTACACAGAATCTATACCAGTATCATGGACCATAAGCATCACTTGGCCACTGAGTGTAGTTTGGGCTCCTTCTCAGTGCATCCTGTAAATCTTGTTATACACTCTTAAAAGGTGCTTCACGATGCCACAGAAGAACCTTTTTTGTCTAAATGGTTTCATAAAGAACCTTTAACATCTGAAGAACCTTCATGTTTCACAAAAGGTTCTTTGTGGCGAAAGAAGAAAGAAAGAAGAATTTATAATTCTTTAGATTATAAAAAGTTGAGAAAGAGATGGTTCTTTAAAGAACCTTTGACTGAATGGTTCTTTGTGGAATCAAAAATGCTTCGGTGAAGAATCTTTTAAGCACCTTTATTTTTAAGAGTGTATGTCTTTCACACTTTGTCTGTTTTTCTTAATTTATTAAAATGCAATTTTATAGGAGGAGTTGAATCATGTAGACAGTAGGTTAAGTAAAAATATTAATATGCAATAGCGCATAAATATAGCAAAACGCTCCTCTTTATAGTTATTTTTCTAGCTGATTGATGAGCTTATAGACGCTGAATGGTTATTCTTCTGAGGTAAATGTATTATTACGTTGCAATGTTTACAAGCTTTACACGTTTTCCGCAGTTTGAAACACTGAATGAGCTTTTACACAAGACATTTCAGTAAGTTGTACTCTCTTATAAAATAGCTTACCTTTTGATGTTAATTCATGTTCATTATGTAGCCTGCTATAGTAGTAAAGAGAAAGATTAAATGGGTTCGCTTGCCGCTTGAACTGATACGCTAAAGGGATCGCGCCTGCCGCATTAAAGAGCGCCAAAACGGTATTTATTGTTTACATTTCGTTATGAATTTGGCATAATTTTAAAGCTGATACTTTGTTTATTAAAAAGTAACAAAGCACAAAGCGATTACTGGACGGCATATGAAGTTCACGCATTAACAGAACACAGCATAGACTAAGATCTTGATAAGAAGAAGACATATTAGTAATGATTATAAACGAGAATTGTTAATGATATTGCCAATATCCAAACAGCTGACAGCATTACTTGTTGTAGTTTGTTCAAGTTGTGCACGAAATAGATGCTGCTTTTCTGCACGTTCACTTCGCACGTCTCCGTCATTTCGTTCTCTCTCGCGCTGCACAACTGAGCTGCGTTTAGCAGACTGTGTGCGACAATGCTGCTGTGCGCCAGACATGAGGACTGTTTGAAACTCTTTTTTCCACTAAAACTTCTCAGTTTAATACGTGAACATAAAAGATGTGATCGCAAAACAATCAGGAAAAAAGGCATTACATGCAAATTTTTAAGTTATAACATGTAAATATATATAGTCGCCAGTGGCGACCTCAGCAAAAACTTCACTCGCAAAT
>NW_015558576.1:176627-179575 GCF_001515605.1 Sinocyclocheilus anshuiensis | reverse complement strand
CGCTAAAGGGATCGCGCCTGCCGCATTAAAGAGCGCCAAAACGGTATTTATTGTTTACATTTCGTTATGAATTTGGCATAATTTTAAAGCTGATACTTTGTTTATTAAAAAGTAACAAAGCACAAAGCGATTACTGGACGGCATATGAAGTTCACGCATTAACAGAACACAGCATAGACTAAGATCTTGATAAGAAGAAGACATATTAGTAATGATTATAAACGAGAATTGTTAATGATATTGCCAATATCCAAACAGCTGACAGCTTTACTTGTTGTAGTTTGTTCAAGTTGTGCACGAAATAGATGCTGCTTTTCTGCACGTTCACTTCGCACGTCTCCGTCATTTCGTTCTCTCTCGCGCTGCACAACTGAGCTGCGTTTAGCAGACTGTGTGCGACAATGCTGCTGTGCGCCAGACATGAGGACTGTTTGAAACTCTTTTTTATACTAAAACTTTGATGAGCATCGTCTCAGTTTAATACGTGAACATAACAAAAGATGTGATCACAAAACAATCAGGAAAAAGGGCATTACATGCAAATTGTTAAGTTATACCATGTAGTCGCCAGCAAAAACTTCACTGGCAAATTAATATTTTTGGTCGCAAATGCGACTGTTTTAGTCGCAGCCTGGAGCCCCGTTCAATATAATGTTTAATGACATTTTCTCTCAAGTTGAACATAACATTGGAAAATCTTTATATGCAGATGATGGTGTTTTGTGGATTAGAGGTTGCAATATATCATACATTAATAAAAAAAAAATGCAAGATGCAATAGTTGAAGTTGAAAAGTGGACTAATAAATGGGTATTTAAATTATCTGTAGCAAAAACACAGGTCATTTGTTTTTCAAGGCAGCATAAAATCACACCACTCTCTTTAAAATTGTATGGGAATCCAAATCCAAAGGTTTCTTGGGGTTTGGTTTGACGAAAAACTGACATGGAAAGTTCATCTAGATAAAATTAAGGACAAGTGTAAAAAGATTATTAATATTCTTCTGTGTTTATCAGGACAGGAATGGGGAGCAAGTAGAGCATCTCTACAAAATATATACTGGGCACTCATGAGGTCTGTCTTTGACTATGCATGTATAGCTTGTATGTCGGCAGCAGAAACAAACCTCAAACAGTTAGATGTATTGCAAGCTCAAGCCCTAAGAATCTGTATTGGATCATTTAAATCATCTCCGGTATCATTAATGCAGGTGGAAATGGGAGAAATGCCTTTAGGCATCAGACGAATTAAGTTAATGTTGGCATATTGGGTTAATATCCAGGGACAAAATGTTTCGCATCCTGTCAAAAATTTATTGACAGAGTGCTGGGAACATAATGAGACAAACTTTATAAGTTTTGGGTGGATAGGTGATGCAAAGGCTAGAAATATAGGTTTACATCAATTACAGTACAGCAACACAGTCTCAGTATCCTCCATTCCTCCCTGGTTATTCCCCTTGCCAACCGTTGACCTCAATATACAGTGGGAAATAAATGACAAATCTAAACAAATTCCAGTGTGGTATATAGTGCGGAAATATTTTGAAAGGCATTCCCAAGGTTCAGTGTTTTTATTTACGGATGGATAGAAATTTCCGGATACAGGATATGCAGGTGCAGCTGTATATATTCCAATGAATTAACTTATATTAAGAAAAGAGTTACCAATCATTTGTCAGTTTATGCTACAGAGTTATTGGCGATATTATTGGCCCTGCAGTGGATAGAGGAGAAGGAAATAAATAACACAGTCATTGCATCTGATAGTTATTCCTCACTGGAAAGCATAAGATCTGGCCGGTCATCTTTTAGGATGGACATAATCAATGAAATATTCCATAAGATGTATAATTTAAAGGTTAAGGGCATATCAATGCAATTCATTTGGGTTCCTGCTCATGTTGGTGTGGAAGGGAATGAGAAGGTGGATATTATAGCTAAACAAACTCTAAAATTAAAACAGGTTGATCTACAAGTTCCATTAAGTAAAGCAGAAGCTAAAGCATACATCAGGAAATATGCACAATCAGTATGGCAGGTATATTGGGATGGTATTGAAACAGGTAGACATTTATATAATATACAAAAACAAGTTGGTGCTGGGAGGAGGGAGAGCAGGAACCGTAAGGAAGGGAATATTATAACTCGTCTGAGAATAGGTCACACAGGACTTAATAGTACATTGTTTAAAATTGGCAAGCACCCAACTGGGGAATGTATTTATTGTAGTCAGCAAGAAACAGTTGAACATGTACTGCTTCATTGCAGGAAATACAACAAAGAAAGATGCCATTTTATTCAGTCATTAAAGAAGGTTGATCACAAAGACTTCTCTATAACTGGTATTCTAGGGGAAAAGGCTATATATGATTACATCATTAAGTTTATTAAAGAAACGAAGTTAAGTAAAAGAATTTTAAAAAGTTTTTTTATTTTGTTTTATTTTTTATTATTTTTTATTATTATTATTAAAATCTGTTTATTTATTTATTTATTTATTATTATTAAAAATTTTTTTTTTTTTGTTTATTTTATTTTATTTTTTTTTAGTTATTTATTTTATTATTAATAAAATGAATAATGTTTTTTTTTTTTTTATTTATTTATTTTTTTCTTCTCCTTCTCGCATTATGTCAATCCCATAAGCACGTATTCTGTTCCACACTCCAGTCCAGTCGGTGGCGGTAATGCACCTACAAGTTGGTTTGCCAACCGCCAATAAACACCAAAAGAAGAAGAAGAAGAAGAAGAAGAAGAAGAAGAAGAAGAAGAAGAAGAAGAAGAAGAAGAAGAAGAAGAAGAAGAAGAAGAAGAAGAAGAAGAAGAAGAAGAAGAAGAAGAAGAAGAAGAAGAAGAAGAAGAAGAAGAAGAAGAAGAAGAAGAAGAAGAAGAAGAAGAAGAAGAAGAAGAAGAAGAAGAAGAAGAAGAAGAAGAAGAAGAAGAAGA
>NW_015558576.1:168123-171170 GCF_001515605.1 Sinocyclocheilus anshuiensis | reverse complement strand
TCAGAAGAAGCCAGGCAGTGTAGGAGTAGCACATTAATGGATTACCCTAATTTATTAAAGAAAGATGAGAGGTCAGATAGTTTACTCGACCTGCCTCTAAACATGTTTGAGTTAAGAAGAGCAATCATAAGTGCTAGACAGACTACTCCTGGAAGAGATGGAGTATGTTACAAAATGTTGGCATACATGACAGATAATACACTGGAAATAGTACTAAAATTATTTAACCTAATTTGGGATACTGGTCAACTCCCTTTGGATTGGAAACAAGCAATAATAGTACCTGTTCTTAAACCTGGGAAAACCCCATCAGATCCTTCTAGTTATAGGTCTATTGCCTTAACTTCCCATTTATGTAAAGTAATGGAAAGAATAATCACAGAAAGAATAACATATTTCCTAGAGAGTAAAGATCTCTTGTCTCCTTATCAGAGTGGATTCCGTAGGGGTCGGAATACAATGGACTCTGTATTATGTCTAGAGTCAGACATCAGAAAAGCACAGACAAACAAAGAGGTAGTAGTAGCTGTCTTCTTTGATGTGGAAAAGGCATATGATATGCTCTGGAAAGAAGGATTATTAATAAAATTAAAGTCTTTGGGAATTGGTGGTAGAATATATAATTGGGTTCAGGACTTTTTATTTGATAGAAAAATACAAGTGAAAGTAGGTGAAGAATACTCCAGGGTGTATACAGTGGAGAATGGAACACCACAAGGTAGTGTATGTAGTCCGTTATTATTCAATATAATGATTAATGACATTTTCTCTCAAGTTGAACATAACATTGGAAAATCTTTATATGCAGATGATGGGGCTTTGTGGATTAGAGGTCGCAATATATCATATATTAATAAAAAAATGCAAGATGCAATAGTTGATGTTGAAAAGTGGGCTAATAAATGGGGATTTAAATTATCTGTATCAAAAACACAGGTCATTTGTTTTTCAAGGCGGCATAAAATCACACCCCTTTCTTTAAAATTGTATGGGAATCCTCTGGAGCAAGTAAAATCCGTAAGGTTTCTTGGGCTTTGGTTTGATGAAAACTGACATGGAAAGTTCATTTGGATAAAATTAAGGACAAGTGTAAAAAGATTATTAATATTCTTCGGTGTTTATCAGGACAGGAATGGGGAGCAAGTAGAGCATCTCTACAAAATATATACTGGGCACTCATGAGGTCTGTCTTTGACTATGCATGTATAGCTTGTATGTCGGCAGCAGAAACAAACCTCAAACAGTTAGATGTATTGCAAGCTCAAGCCCTAAGAATCTGTATTGGATCATTTAAATCATCTCCGGTATCATTAATGCAGGTGGAAATGGGAGAAATGCCTTTAGGCATCAGACGAATGAAGTTAATGTTGGCATATTGGGTTAATATCCAGGGACAAAGTGTTTCGCATCCTGTCAAAAGTGTATTGACAGAGTGCTGGGAACATAATGAGACAAACTTTATAAGTTTTGGGTGGATAGGTGATGCAAAGGCTAGAAATATAGGTTTACATCAATTACAGTACAGCAACACAGTCTCAGTATCCTCCATTCCTCCCTGGTTATTCCCCTTGCCAACCGTTGACCTCAATATACAGTGGGAAATAAATGACAAATCTAAACAAATTCCAGTGTGGTATATAGTGCGGAAATATTTTGAAAGGCATTCCCAAGGTTCAGTGTTTTTATTTACGGATGGATAGAAATTTCCGGATACAGGATATGCAGGTGCAGCTGTATATATTCCAATGAATTAACTTATATTAAGAAAAGAGTTACCAATCATTTGTCAGTTTATGCTACAGAGTTATTGGCGATATTATTGGCCCTGCAGTGGATAGAGGAGAAGGAAATAAATAACACAGTCATTGCATCTGATAGTTATTCCTCACTGGAAAGCATAAGATCTGGCCGGTCATCTTTTAGGATGGACATAATCAATGAAATATTCCATAAGATGTATAATTTGAAGGCTAAGTGTCACAGATCGGCCAGGCTCAACCACCTCCCAATCACAGATAACACCATCACCTGAGTTCTAATCACACGCACCTGTCACTGATCAACAATCACCCTCAGCTCCCATACAAAAGCACACACCTCACTTCACTCCAGTGTCCGATCTCGTTTCATCGAAGTGGACTCTCTCTCTCTGATATCCTTACTAGATACTTAGAAAGACTTTACCTGCCTGTGATACTTACCTCCTGTGTTATCATAACTGTTACCTGTTACCATAGTTCATATTCTCACCTGCCCTATCCATCCGCACCCCTTGCTGAAAATAAACATTGTTGTACTTTTCTAACCCTCTGTGTGAGTCTCCTTCCGTAACAGAAGATCAGACCACAAAGGATCAGCAGCATGAGTGCACCCGACCCGTTCCAGGAGATCGTGGATGCCCTCAAACGGATACTCACTCCTGCCATTGTCACACCACCAGTCTCCCGCCCGTCACCAATGCCTCTTCCTCTTCCACGACAGTACTTACCGGTATCGCTGCAATGGGCAGAGACCATCTGGTCCCAAGCGGGTACAGTAACTAAATCCCTTGATACTTTTATGACACATTTCCATGAAGTGTTTGGTAAACCCGTAGGCGATACCTCTGTCTGTGACCAGTTATATCACCTCCGTCAGTGGTCTCTGTCGATAAATGACTACGCCCTGAGATTCAGCACCCTCGCAGCATCCAGCGGCTGGAATGAGCGCGCACTTCTAACCACTTACCGGCAGGGACTGGAGCCGAAGGTTCAACTTCAGCTCGCAGCCTATGACGATTCCTATGGCTTGGAACGGTTCATACAGCTGTCCATCCGCTGCGCAACTCGCATGCTATCCTGCATGTCAGCACATCAACTCTCACCATACACTCCACTCCTTCGTCGGCCAGACACCATCAGCCCTCCAAAACCAGGTCAGGAACCCATGCTAGTGGACGGCACTCGACTCTCCCCTTGGGAGCGGCAGAGACGGCTGAGCCAGAGCTTATGTTTGTACTGTGGAGCTGGAGGGCATGTAATCGCGGCATGCCCCATTCGTCCGCCATG
>NW_015558576.1:147945-168093 GCF_001515605.1 Sinocyclocheilus anshuiensis | reverse complement strand
AGTGCATCCCCCCACCGCCCAACTCAGGCCGGGGAGCCCTCCGGCCTGCAGCCCCCCCCTCCATTTCTGGAGAGGAAGTCGGCTACCGCCATCTGTGCACCCGGCCTGTGGACCACCTTGAACTTAAAGGGTTGTAATGCCAGATATCAACGGGTGATCCGCGCGTTGGTATCCTTCATGCGGTGGGGCCACTGCAGGGGCGCGTGGTCCGAACAGAGGGTGAACTCCCGACCGCAGTGTTCACTCGCACTGGAGATGCAGTCACATCTTTATGCTACGGAAAGCGCTAAGGTAGCGTTCATCATATCACTGCTGACGGGGCGAGCACTTCAATGGGCAGAGACCATCTGGTCCCAAGCTGGTACAGTAACTAAATCCCTTGATACTTTTATGACACATTTCCGTGAAGTGTTTGGTAAACCCGTAGGCGATACCTCTGTCTGTGACCAGTTATATCACCTCCGTCAGTGGTCTCTGTCGATAAATGACTACGCCCTGAGATTCAGCACCCTCGCAGCATCCAGCGGCTGGAATGAGCGCGCACTTCTAACCACTTACCGGCAGGGACTGGAGCCGAAGGTTCAACTTCAGCTCGCAGCCTATGACGATTTCTATGGCTTGGAACGGTTTATACAGCTTTCCATCTGCTGCGCAACTCGCATGCAATCCTGCATTTCAGCACATCAACTCTCACCATACACTCCACTCCTTCGTCGGCCAGACACCATCAGCCCTCCAGAACCAGGTCAGGAACCCATGCTAGTGGACGGCACTCGACTCTCCCCTTGGGAGCGGCAGAGACGGCTGAGCCAGAGCTTGTGTTTGTACTGTGGAGCTGGAGGGCATGTGATCGCGGCATGCCCCATTCGCCCGCCACGACCTACGGTGAGTGTCATCAAGCCGTCAATAGTCAATATACAACCCCTCACCACTGTTGTAAAACTTACTGCCTCCGGTATCTCCTTTCCAGTACACGCCCTCCTCAACTCTGGCTCAGCCGGGAACTTCATCTCCGGAAATCTCTTCCGCCAACTCCATTGTAACAAAGTTCGTAGTGGCACTAACTGACATTCACGACAAGCCGCGCACCACCTGCGCACATTCTCGTGAATGCCCGGCCAAAAGAATCGGGCCATTAACCGGTTCAAAGTTGCTGCCTGTCCCAAATGTCCTGCCATAGGATTACAATGAGCCGCCTGGAAAAGCATTTCCCGACGGCTTTTAGGAACTAACAACTGGGTTGTATCTTGTTTTGTCTGAGCGTCTTGGGTCACTCGATACAACCTATCTTTTAAAATAACAAAATAAGGATAAGAAGGGGGCCACTGTTATGCCCCCTTCAGTGACGTGTTCTGCCCGAAGAAGGCCTCCCAGTTACCTCCGCACCGGCCATGGGACTGTGCCATTGATCTGATACCGAGTGAGCCAGTGCCCCATGGAAGAACTTATCCCTTGTCACTCCCGGAACAGAAGGAGGAGAACATCGAAGAGGCTTTACAGCAAGGTTACATTCGCCCTTCCACGTCCCCTGCTGCTTCCAGTTTCTTCTTCGTGGCCAAGAAGGACGGGGGTTTGAGGCCCTGCATCGACCACGACAGGAGTCGGAGGCGTACTTTCTCAGCAGCAGAGGACATCAGCCAAACTCCATCCATGTGCCTTCTCACGCAAACTCAACCCGGCGGAGAGGAATTATGACATCGGCAACAGGGAGCTCCTGGCTATCAAGCTAGCCCTAGAGGAATGGAGGCATTGGTTGGAGGGAGCACATCACCCATTCTGCGTCCTCACTGACCATAAGAACTTGCAGTATTTACGAGACGCCAAGAGACTAAATCCTCGCCAGGCAAGATGGGCTCTCATCTTCACTAGGTTTAATTTCACCATTTCCTATCCCATTATCCCCAAGGAAATCTTCGTAAGCCCCATCCAATGGAAGGATAACCCAGTCACCTCCACCAATGCTTCCACGCCCACTCCGCCGGGTTGCCCACCAGGAGTGCAATACGTCCCCAGAGCACAACGCACTTCCCTGATTCACTCAGTTCACACCTCTCTGGGCACTGGCCATCCAGGGGCCAACAGCACGCTGAGATCATGTTTAATAACATCTTCAGATATTACGGAATTCCTGAAGACATTGTCTCAGGCCGTGGCCCACAGTTCATCTCCAGGGTATGGAAGGCATTCTTCTCCCTCCTAGGTGTGACCATAAGCCTCTTCTCAGGTTACCATCCCCAATCCAATGGGAAGACGGAGAGGAAAATTCAGGAAATCGGGCGTTTCCTTCGAACCTTGAAGGTTATGGGCCAGAGGAACGTTCATGGGTTCCCAGAGTTGACATCCTTGACCCCACGCTGCTGGAAGCCTTCCACTCCACGCATCCAGATCGCCCTGGGCCTCGAGGAAGAGGTAGACCACCACACCGTCGGGGTTTTCGGCCCTCAGGAGCGGGCCGTGGAGGGGGGGACTGTCACAGATCGGCCAGGCTCAACCACCTCCCAATCACAGTGAACACCATCACCTGAGTTCTAATCACACGCATCTGTCACGGATCAACAATCACCCTCAGCTCCCATATAAAAGCACACACCTCACTTCACTCCAGTGTTGTCACAGATCGGCCAGGCTCAACCACCTCCCAATCACAGAGAACACCATCACCTGAGTTCTAATCACACGCACCTGTCACGGATCAACAATCACCCTCAGCTCCCATACAAAAGCACACACCTCACTTCACTCCAGTGTCCGATCTCGTTTCATCGAAGTGGACTCTCTCTCTCTCTGATATCCTTACTAGATACTTAGAAAGACTTTACCTGCCTGTGATACTTACCTCCTGTGTTTCCTCCAGTGTGTTCTCCTGTGTTCCGTTCCCTAGTCCGTTCCTGTCATCTGCTCCGTGGATTCCCCATGTACCCATCAACTGAGGTGTGTGCAGTCCTCTGTCTCCCTTCCACGATCTCCTGTGAGGACCCTATACGGGGTATATACTACCTTCAGGCCCGTTACCATAGTTCATATTCTCACCTGCCCTATCCATCCGCACCCCTTGCTGAAAATAAACATTGTTGTACTTTTCTAACCCTCTGTGTGAGTCTCCTTCCGTAACACTAATGGCATATCAATACAATTCATTTGGGTTCCTGCCCATGTTGGTGAGGAAGGGAATGAGAAGGTGGATATTCTGGCTAAACAAACTCTAAAATTAAAACAGGTAGATCTACAAGTTCCATTAAGCAACGCAGAAGCTAAAGCACATCAGGTAATATGCGCAATCAGTATGGCAGGTATACTGGGATGGTATTGAAACAGGTAGACATTTATATAATATACAAAAACAAGTTGGTGTTGGGAGGAGGGAGAACAGGAACCGAAATGAAGGGAATATTATAACTCGTCTGAGAATAGGTCACACAGGACTTAATAGTACATTGTTTAAAATTGGCAAGCACCCAACTGGGGAATGTATTTATTGTAGTCAGCAAGAGTTGAACATGTACTGCTTCATTGTAGGAAATACAACAAAGAAATATGTCATTTTATTCAGTCATTAAAGAAGGTTGATCACAAAGACTTTTCTATAGCAGGTATTCTAGGGGAAAAGGCTATATATGATTACATCAAGTTTATTAAAGAAACGAAGTTAAGTAAAATAATTTAGTTTTTATATATTTTTTTCCTGCATTATGTCAATCCCATAAGCACATACTCTGTTCCACACTCCAGTCCAGTCGGTGGCAGTGTTGCCAATTTAGCTACTTTGTAGCTAGATTTAGCGACTTCCCCGCCCCTTTTGAGACTTTTTTCAAAAGTTTAGGGACAAATATAGCAACTTCTTGAACAAATCTTATCTAAGTTCTCATCTTGCCCACTGATCTACGTTCATCTTTATATAGATCAGTGAATTTGCCATTGTGATGTCATCTAGGGACATTTAGCTACCAGTTTTAGCTACTTTCAATTGAAAGCAGTTGGCAACACTGGTCGGTGGCAGTAATGCACCTACAAGTTGGTTTGCCAACCGCCAATAAACACCAAGGAAGAAGAAGAAGAAGAACTTGTGACTTCCGTAAAAAGGTGACATCAGAACTACTCAGTCACCACCCCGAGAACTGCCCACAGTCCCACTCTCCTTTTGCCAAACCCCCAGACAACATCGCGTCCATGCAATTGCTGAGCAACAACAACATGGAAACATGTCGAGAAAACACTGTTCAGTCTGGATGTCAGGAAACTACATAATTTCACAGTAGGGCTGTGACGGTCGCCGTGACAATCACGTCAACCATTGTCTATTGCCACAACTGGAATCATTTCCATTCATGTCACCCATCCGCATTTGTACAAGTGTCTTCTAGTTCACGTGATCGCAAACGCTCGGCTGGTCAGGTTTGTATTTACAGCATTCAGTGTTTGAAAAAACAAACAAACATGAATTACCATTCTAAAACATGCTGTTGTAAGTGCGTTTGAGGAGGTGGTTGGTTGTCTCTTGTTGTCGCCGATTCGGAGTCTGAGTTCGGCTCAAACATGTAAGGCCGGATAACATTTCCCCAGCAGTGTGACCATCATTACCTGTGTTTCTATTGACCTTACTTGTGAGTATCACCAATCCACAGCAGGCTACAGCATATATGTGTCCGTGCGTCACTCAGAAAACAACAGGCCAATCAGAAGAGAGGCTCATGAATATTAATTAGACTGGCCAAAATCGACCTGTTCTTTGCAAAGCTCCTGAGAGAGGAGCTGTAAAAATATATTGAGATGGTTTTTGGTACTTATACCGCAAATATATATTCTTAAGGACATCAAGACTTAAAATAAAACTCTAGAAAGGTGTAAAATATGTGACCTTTAAATTCTGCTCTGCACCTCACACAAAACTACTGTATTTCACCAGAGAGGACTGCGGCTGCAACACATCGTCATTTGGATTACTTTTGATACTGCTTTTGACATTTTTGCAATAAATAAATGATTGTAATCTGTCATGTTTTTCTTATACTGTACAGAAATAGTTATGTTTAAGTTTAGAGGTAGGAGTGGGATTAGCGACTATAAAAATATTTGTAATGCTATATTGTTACTAAAATGGTTATTTTCCTGCATATTTCGGTTAATTGTGTTTTATATCCTTTTATGTTCCCTATAAAATAGGTAGGTTAAGGTTTAGAGGTAGGTTAAGGGGTCTAAAAATATAAATCACTTATTGATAAAATGATAAAAATGCATATTCGCTAAAAATGGGTAGGTTTAGGTGTGGGGATAGGTTAAGGGGTCTACAAATCTAAATCGCTTATTGATAAAATTATAAAAATGCACTGATACGAATATCTTAATGATTTAAAAAAGGTATGTAAATATTTTAAGTTTTTTAGCTAAAAATACATAGCGATTTGTACGTTTTAATACGTCTAAATTGTAAGTTTTAGCATCAATAAAAACATACAAAAATGGACGTTTTGTGCTTGTAAATTTTACGTATTAATACCTACATATAAACAATGAGACCAGGCTGGTAAATCATGTGCTGCCCCTCCAAATGATTTATATTTTGTTCTTATGAGAATTATTAGCCAACATAACACTTGTTCACATTCTAAGTACAACTTTTATAGCATGCAAGTAATGATTAACCCGTTTAATCCCACCAGTCACAATTGTGACAGTAAAGGTTTTCATTCATAAAGCTCTAAAAATCTTACAGACTGAAAAGGTCTCAATTAATTATGTGCAGTTTCACATGGTTAGTGCAAATTGTCACATGACCAGAGCAGTTTATTTCCTGCTTGCACGATGAGATGATGATAACTGCATCAAAGCTCCTAAACAAAGGCTAGTAAAACATGTTAACAAAGATATGACAAAGATTTTTGATACCGATACTTTTATTTTTGGTACTTGCCGATACCGAGTACTAATCACGCGCTTTGCTGTAATAATGCAGGGAACCACTCGTTATAAATCTCCTAACTGTGATATTTTCAGAAATAGATGTCGCATTTTTTTCATCTGAAACGTGCTGCGATTTATATTCCAAAGCCACTCATATAATGCAGAAACACTCAAGCAAGCAAGACACGTGCAACGCGTGCACGTATTTGTACTGATGCAGAATTTCACACAGGCTGCTAGATTCACTTTCACCAGAAAGTCGTGTATGCCTAAGGTTAAAAATAAATGATGTTTATAGTGAATGCCCCTATAAATGGTCTTATTTTTACGATTTCGTTTTAATCTAAATTATGCGTGTGCTGAGTGAACATCAAAGATCACACAACAGAATTGCACGCTCTCTCTCTCTCCTTACCGTTAAGTGCATTGTTTTACTTACTTGTTTTTGACATATCCGACCGAACTACAAACTTTCCAATGATGTCTGTGAGAAAGGTATATTCACTCGACAAGTTCACGCATCTGCGCCACCGCGCCGTCTGAATATGGCACTTAACACATGCTGTGTGGTATCGGCATTTGGTATCGGGGCATTTTAACGAGTACGAGTACAGGAGCTCTGTATCGGTATCGGTGCATCCCTATTATTAATATATGAATTCACAATTATTAAGTTTTGTTGAGCGTTGTCATAGAATGAGTAAACATGTTGATGGTCACAATTGTGACCGGTGGGATAACAGTGAATTTAGGTATAGATATAAATCCAATTGTTAGTGAAGGGTGCACTAAAATGTTGCAATGACAAAATATTGCACTAAATTAAAAGTTCAAATGTTACAAATAAGTTACAATATTGATGTTGTAATACTGGTAGCACTAATGTAACAATTTTATGATATATGTTACAATAAAATAACAATTTTGAAATACGTTGATGGTTGTATTTTTTTGTATTTTATCTCAGTATTCCTATCAGTGTTGTATAAGGGTTTTTATGCATAATAGTAACCCTAGAATGTGATCAAACAGTTTAAAATAGCTGTACTGGGATATATACAAATTTTGATGACTGCAGAAATGTTAATTCAGTATACACATTATCCCACCGGTCATAATTGTGACTGACCATAAAACAGTTTTCACACACTTTTCCAAAAAAAAATAAAATAAAAAATTATTATTTCAAGGTAGGGCTGCACGATGAATCGAAATTAAATCGAAATCGCGATTAGAAAGAAGCTGTGATGGTCATGCATATCTTTCAGTGAAGCACGGTTCTGTGATCAGCAGTAAATCTCCACCCAAAGGCCAGAGGGCGCTCTCGCACGGAAAGTCCAAATATGCCTCGCAGAAGAAACCCAGGAAATACCTATAGCAGTAGCTGGATAAACAGAAGATTGAACTGCTTTTATTGATTCAACATGACTAATAAACACACAACTACGGCAATATATGGTTTATCTGAGTTCTTACTATTATAATTTTCATTATAATAAAGTATATTTATAATGCAATGTCTTTACTGCTTAGAATACTATGAAATGTGTACCTTATTCTGTGTAAGAAGCCACATCATCTCAGGATTTATTTCAAACACTCGATTGACGTTATGAAGTGAGTTTGAAGTAAAAACAACATCTTATTAAATCTGTATTTTCACGTGCTTTCAGATGGAGCAACATTTACTACACAGAGCCGTAGTCACTGAGAAGCTACGCAAACAATTTCTTCAATTTCATAATTGCGCAATAATATCGTCTGCGATTTTTTTGCATAACTTGTCAGTGAACTACAGTTCTGTGTAGTAAATGCTGCTCCATCTGAAAGCAGGTGATGGAGATTTACTGCAGATTACAGAACCGGCTTTACTGACAAAATGCAATCGCATTCAATTAATCGTGCAGCCCTATTTCAAGGGTTACTAATGACACATCATTTGGATATTTTCATGTCCGGAAAAAGATTTGGGATTAAATGGGTTAAGTAAAAATGTGCTCATCTATGTTTCCATCCAAAGATTTGAATTTAACTTGTGCGCAAAACTGGAATATCACATAAAACATTTGCGAATAAAGCACCATTTCCATTCAACGAGTCAAAGAGAACAAAATCATCACTTCCTGATAAACTGGCACTAAATATCATTAAGAAAAGTAGGAGAAGCCACTTAATTTAATAATTTTCATATATGATGAATGACTTGGGCCTCAGAGAGAGCAGACAAAACACAATAAATGCTGCCATTGCTTTCGGAGGTGGACGCCTGCTGTTTGGGAATTCAGTCGTGTAAGACAATTATACAGAAATACTTTTATGACAGACTTTGCTCAGGTTTTTCAGAACAACCAAAACAAAATCAGTCTGCTGATTAGTCAAGTTATCCCATCCCATCCTGCAAGGTCACATGTCTTTTTTGATACGCATGGTGGAATTTATTCAGCAAATGTGTTTCCATCGTAGTTTATGCATTTTTTTTTCTTATCAGGTAAAAAGTTTCTCCTACTCAATTGTGCGCATAAGTTTTTTATACGTTTTTTTTTTTTTTAGAATTTATCTGCATCTTGGCGTTTCCATCCAGCATTTTTAATGCAATATTCTAAAATGTACATAAAATAAGTAAATGGAAACAGCTACTGACATTAGCACAGTTACAGGTTGTTGAGAGCAACGCCATTTTATCTCATGTAGCCATAGCCTAACCAGAAGGTCTACACTTCAGCATAATGGTAACCTCAAAATTCGACAAACTCTTTTAAATGTCAAATATAACTGAACAGCAAACTTTAATAGGTCTTTCCCTTTACTAAAAATTACACATTAAACAGCATTTAAACAGCACAATTTCAACATTTATTCTCCTGATCTATCCCTATGCAAAGCATGCTGGGAACTAGAAATCCACTGCCCAGTTTCAGTCAATGCAACGTAATTGATTCATGTAGCCCCAACACAAATGGTTTAAGTTTTAAAAATGTAATTTCATTTAACATAATAAAATTGAGTGCAAATGACAACTGAGTAAAAAACGTCTCAGGTTACTTATGTAACCATGGTTCCCTGAAGATCGCTCTTACCACAAAAATGCACGCTTCAAACAAAACAGTCAATGAAGACGAAGAAGAGAATGATGTGTGCTCCCGGCGCCTATTTATACTGTAGTCACACCGGTAGTGACGTCATGGCTGTCGCCGGCCAACGAGTTGGTGTTTTTTCAATGTATGCTTCAGACACGGGTCACGACGAGGCGTTCACCATAGCGACCCCTAGAGGACGCAGTTCGAAGTTCCCATGAAAGGGAACTAAAGATTTGTGTTGTTTTAACTTATTTCAAGTAAACTGAGCAACTAAAATTATTTAATTGTGTAAAATAAAATAATTGAGTGGAAAAATGCAAGCAATGTTCAGAGAAGCATTCCTAACTATCTGGTCAGTAAAGGCCATGTAGACTCAAGGAATCTCGAGGTTCCAGTGTTCAAAACTATACCTTTTTTGAGTTTTCTGTCAATGCCACAGAGGCTGACATTCTGTAAAACAGAATCTCCTATGGTCAGGATGCTTAGTGGATGACACTGAAGACAAGTTGCCACTGCAAGTTATTCATTCATTCATTTAATGTATTATTTACAGTTTTTCTCAATCAATTTGACACATTTCTCCAAACTCAGGTCACTGTTCTCAAAACAGTTAACACAGTGGTCTGAATACTTTGTAATTGTCTTAAACAGATTTTACGTTTATTTGTACGTTTTCATTCATTTCATACAAATTACAAATCATGCAAATAATTTTCTCAAAACAATGGGCACAAAACTCTCAAATGTTTTCACAATAGTCCATACAGCCAAACAAAACTTTAATGTATTAAGAAAACACAATTGCAACATTATTTATTGGTTTTACACTAATCACAAAAATCTATGTACAATTTTTCCAAACACAACAAAGCTCTTTCATTTGTTAATTTTTCAGTTGCACTTGGTATGTTCTCAATTAGCCCCAAATTGATAACTACTAAATTAGTAATTCAAACAACACAGGAAATGCAGATTTCCTAATTGTTTACACATTTATCTTTATTACAACAATTGTAAGAAGACATGAACGAAGAGGAAGGGGAGGGAGGATAGGTAGAGGGTACAGACGGGTTTCAAATGATATCAGAGCCACCCTGATTGACCATGTTATAAATCATGGTGGTCTCTACTTCAGAGAAGCTGGCCAGAGAGTTCAGCCAAACATAAATCGATCAACAGTGGCTTCAATTATCTGTGCATTTCAGAGGGAAAACTAGTAAGTAGCTCTACCATTCTGGTTATATGACTCTAGTCTAGAGTCTTGTCCATTTCTAGTTCTGTTCTCTACTGTAAATGTTTCTACTTGTTCAATTTTTGTTCAGAATTGAAGTTTGAGAACATTTTGGTGGATGAACAAGACTATTTTCAAATGAACAAGAACATGCCATTGTTGACATGGTGGTCCAAAACAACACAATCCACCTCAAAGTAATCCAGCAAAGAATAATACAGAACAATCAACTATTTTATAATATTCATCAATGCAGTCTTGCCATAACTGATTGTGTTCTAAGAAGAAATGCCATCCGGATGAAGCAAATATACAAAGTGCCATTTGAGAGTAACTCTGATAGAGTGAAGGAGTTGCGATTCCAGTTTGTTCAGTTATGTGAAAGCCACACAATTACTGCACATTTACTGTAAAAAAAGAAATATATATATTTCCTGGAGATTATATGTCCATATACAATTACACTCTGGAAAAAATCAGTCATCTCTATGTATACAGTAATGCTGTGTCAAAGTGGGAGAACTCAATGTTCTGCGACATTTTCTTTTTTCCTTTTTAAACTCTAGAGGATTTTGGAGTTGGAAATTTCGTAGTTATCTGGGACAAGGTCCAATTTCATCATTCAGCACTGTTGCAAGGGTGGTTTGAACATCACCCACATTTCAGAATGGGGTTCCTTCCTCCATATTCTCCTTTCCTGAATCCAATTGAGGAGTTCTTCTCTTGGAGATGGAAAGTCTACGATCGCAACAACCAAGTGAGTCTTCTTCAAGCAATGAAAGAGGCCTGTGGAGATGTTGAGGCAGAAGCTTGTCAAGGATGGATTCAACATTCATGCCATTTTTCCCACGATGCATGGCTCGTGAGAATATACATTGTGATGTAAATGAAATTCTTTGGCCAGATGTAATTGAGAGGCATGATCAATAAAGTTAATTGTTTTAGTGATTGCAGTGCATTCATTCATTCATTCATTCATGCATTAATTTTTTTGTCAGAAACTCATTGAAGAACTTTGCGATAAACATGTATTTTCATTAGCTTATTTGTGCATCTACCACTGAATACAGTTCTCTATTGATTATAAACCGGAACCGGGAACACTTCCCATAATACCCAATAAACGTAATCGCATCTACGGTGTAAGAAGAATACCATCTATGATAACATTATTATGTTTCTTATTCCAAGGTCATCATAGCCACCTGGATCCAGTCTGTATCTAGATTAGATGGTCACTGTAGTCACCCGGAGACTATGACAACTAGATGAGCCCTAGAGAGAGATCCCCTGTGTAGACCTCATCAATTAGATGGCCATTGGCACAAATCCCCAGCAAAGACCACGAGAACTGATGAGTCCTCTGCACAGACCCTTTGGTCAGCTCTGACTCTTTCACCATGTGATGTATTCAATCTTTAAGCGGAAGGAACTGGATCGATGTTCTGAAAGATGCCAGTCCACAATCTTGTGTTGCAGCCTGGAATGCAACCACACCATGTTGGTTTGACAAATTATAAACAAATGATAATTTTTTTAGCTGCACATTTCTGTACCTTATTTTCTCATTTTATTATAAGACAGGTTTGTTATAACAATTTAACCATGCTTTAAAAACAAAAGAAAACAACTGAGATTTCGACAGAGTCCAAACAAAGCCACAGCAGAACAGCGTCCTCTACAAGCAACACAAGGAAGCCTTTCATATTGAATGATTCACTTTATTCTTCACTGAATGAACCAGCCATTTGAATGATTTAATGTCTTACTCTAAAGATAGAAACTTAAGATACTTGTTAATTTTCATATTGTTGCTATATTCAAACTTTATATATTTAAAACATTAATATGATCATGTTATGCAATTATATATGTAGCTATGTAAATAAACACAATATGCAAATAAATCATTGTGTATATCAAATCCACCTGGCCTCTGTAACTGTCTCCTCTGTAACACTATAGTTTTCATTAATCAGTAGTCAAATCTAGCCTAGTCAATGCAAAAACATTACATTCATTCAAAATTAATTTACCAATTTACTCATTTAATGTTAATGGATTGCCAGGTAGGCATACAGCAGTGACAGACAGATACATATAGCATTGTCAACCTTTTTATTTGGACAGTGTATGATTTCTATTAACATTACAGAATAGAACATGATCAATATTATCTTTCAACGTTCAATTTAAATAATTGTAATTGCACAAACTATGTAGGCTACAATTTCAATTTGTTTATTGTGAAATAACTCAACCATTTATGTTTTTCTTTTCTCTGTCCTCTGATAAGCATTGGTCAGGGCTGCCATTCCCAACAGCTTTAATGCTTTCTTATGATACTTTTGGGAAACGCAGCCCTGTTTGAATGCACTGTCAGCAGTGAGTGAATGCTCTCTGTGATTGATTGGTTCTGTCTTGCAACATTTGCGTGTGTTCAGATGAGCAGGAAAATAGTTCTATCCTACACAATTACTCGCTAACAAGGGTTATTCGTCCAATTCAATGCTTATTGTACGCATTATTATTATTATTATTTTTTTGTTAAATAAACAAAACCACTGGTAAAAAAAAAACGCACCTTAGTATCGATATTTTTGTTTGAGTATCGATACTTTCGATACTCGCGTCAGTATCGATATATTGATACTTCGGATCGATACGGCCATCCCTACTTTCAAGATGCATGTCGCGTTCGGTTACGACAGTCAAGGCGATGAAACTCTCTCCGAGAGCGCACAGTTGAAGTTTAAAACTGTTAAAAGAAAAGGCTCAATAAACTACAGAACAGATTTAATACACTACGCATCAATATCTCTTCTTTCTGCTTTGAACTTTTCTATGCGGAGCGCTGCGCGCTTTGACTCCGTGTTGCTTCAAGCGCATCATTCTGCGCACAGGATGGGCATAAGCGCTTTGTGTCGCTCCTTTCATACTGTACACTCTCTACGAGAGCGCACAGTAAATTTACTTTACAACTGTTAAAGGCTCAATAAACTACAGAACAGATTTAATACACTACGCATCAATATCTCTTCTTTCTGCTTTGAACTTTTCTATGCGGAGCGCTGCGCGCTTTGACTCCGTGTTGCTTCAAGCGCATCATTCTGCGCACAGGATGGGCATAAGCGCTTTGTGTCGCTCCTTTCATACTGTATTATAATACTTAAATGATAGGGCAGAACAAGAAAGGCTATTAATAATCTAATGAATGACTCATTCATTCATAGGACAGAACAAGAAAGGCTATTAATAATCTAATGTATAGCACAGTAATGGAGGCAACAACATATGATAGATAGGATTGGTACCGAGAACCGTGGATTTTCACTGGTATTGGTACCGAATACTGAAATTTTGGTACCGTGACAACACTAGATTTAATAAACTACGCATCAATATTTCTTTCCTTTGTGCTTTGAACTTCTTTATGCGGAGCTGCGCGCTGTGACTCAATGTTGCTTCAAGCGCATCATTCTGCGCACTGGATGCGCATAAGCGTTTTGTGCCGCTCTGTATTGGAGCTTTTCGTATTATATAATACTTTTGCGCAATGAAAGATTATTTATAGCGTTTCTTGTTCTGTCCTATAAGGCTATTAATAATCTAATGTATAGCACAGTAATGGAGGCAACAACATATGATAGATAGGACTCTTATCTATCATGTTGAGGTCTCATTACAGCTATACATTTAAAAGAAATGCATTTTAATGTTATAGTATATATTTATATATAAATAAATATATTTACTTGTTTTTTTATTAATGTATTTTACTACAATAAAAAGAACAATGTGTAACATTTTACCAGATTTAGTCCTATACACTTGTTCACTTATTTATTTCCCACTAATGTTATTTCACTAAAAGTTTACATTTTATAAAATTATTGTGCACTCGTGATTTTTCTAGAATGACCTATGTTGCTGGATTATCCACTAACAATTTATAATAGTATTATCTTCAGAGATTATGATTATATATTTTTTATTTGTTATTTTTCATTAAAATTATGTTGTCTATATTTGGTAGATTGTGTTTAACACACAAAAGAAGAGACGATCAGGTCAACACACAGAAGTACATTAATTCTACGTTGATTTAAAAAAAAAGTGCTGGTATCGGTATCTGTATCGACCGATACTCAATTTTTAGTATCGGATCGGTTCTAAAAAAAAATTGTATCGTTTTTTCATTTATTTTCATTTCATTTATTTATGATTATATATTTTTTATTTGTTATTTTTCATTAAAATTATGTTGTCTATATTTGGTAGATTGTGTTTAACACACAAAAGAAGTGACGATCAGGTCAACACACAGAAGTACATTAATTCTACATTGATTTAAAAAAATGTGCTGGTATCGGATCGGTATCTGTATTGACCGATACTCAGAATTTATAGTATTGGATCGGCTTGGTTCTAAAAAAAAACAATCGTTGCATCCCTAATTTATTATTTTTATTTATTTAGGATATATTTTTTCACATTCCGATTCCAATGTCTAAATATTCTTAAGAATAAAACATTTTTTGTTCTTTGAACAAGTGTACTTGTAGCATTATGCTATTATATTGTCATACTGTCATTAATCAGTGGCATAAAATGGTCTTAAAATGACAATAATATAATTTATCGTAATTAATTTTGGTCCAATATATCGCACAATAAAAATGATTTATCGTGACAGCCCTACACCCATGGACATCCTTTACCTCCTGTTCACCTCACACCAGCTTCAGACTGCCCAGGCTGTATTCGAACACTTACTACAATGATTGATCACTGATCAGAAACGTTATGTCTGTAGGGTTGGGTACCGAAACCCGGTGCCAATATTGCACCTATGAAACCGGTATGTACTAGAACCGAATCAGAATGCAGATTTCGGTGCCACTTAAATGCATGAGCGATCAATTGAAATATTTGTTCTCTGGTTCTCCGAAACGGACGTAAGGCTTACCGGCACCGCACGTGTAAAATAATTTCCCGACTGAGAAAATTAACGAACGCAATTCGGAAAGCTCTAATAATACAAATCCAACACATCTTTGTAGTAACACGAGTGTCCATGTTGTTTTCACATTCCGACGTAAAAGCACAACTTGGGAAATGAGAGCATCCGAGGAGCGCGTGAATGCAGCAATTACACTTGCTTTGATGGCAGCAGGTAGATACCGTTAGCTAGCTAAGCTAAACATTCTTAAATTAAAATGCTTAAAGCTAAACTTCCCTTGTAATGACTTGCAGTGAGAAGCGTTTCTCAACCTGTTGTCCAACAAAAGAGAACACTATAACGTTTTTACTCCACAACTGCTTCATTTAGTGATCTGATGTGGCTTCTTGTCACAGAATGAGGCAGAAAACATGGTCTATACTGTAAAAAGGCTATGTCGATTAGCAGTTAATTAAAAATATATTAATTATGATGAAAATACCAGCGATGGCTTGAATAACACCGACAAACTATACATTGTCACAGTCGAGTGTTTATTGTCTTTGTTATCTTCTGCTTACTCAGTTACAGCGATAGCAATGCCTTTGTCCATATTAGCAAAGAGTATAGGGATTTCCTGAGTCCTATTCCTTTTGTGATGCACATGTGGAGTTTATGCGCGAGGGCGCCCTCTGGCATCCAGTATGAATGAAACAGACATTAAATGTGACCCTGGACCTCAAAACCAGTCAAAAGGGTACATTTTTTGAAATTGAGATTTATATATCATCTGAAAGCTGAATAAAAAAGAGTTCCATTGCTGTATGGTTTGTTAGGATAGGACAATATTTGGCCGAGATACAACTATTTGAAAATCTGGAATATGAGGGTGCAAAAAAAAAATCAAAAATACTGAGAAAATCACCTTTAAAGTTGTCCAAATTAAGTTCTTAGCAATGCATATTACTAATCAAAAATTAAGTTTTGATATATTTACGGTAGGAAATTTACAAAATATCTTCATGGAACATGATCTTTACTTAATATCCTAATTATTTTTGGCATAAAAGAAAAATCGATAATTTTGACCCATACAATGTTTTTTTTGGCTATTTCTACAAATATACCCAAGCGACTTAAGACTGGTTTTGTGTTCCAGGGTCACAAATGTGTTTATATAATACAAATCCAACACATCTTTGTAGTAACACGAGTGTCCATGTTGTTTTCACATTCCGACGTAAAAGCACAACTTGGGAAATGAGAGCATCCGAGGAGCGCGTGAATGCAGCAATTACACTTGCTTTGATGGCAGCAGGTAGATACCGTTAGCTAGCTAAGCTAAACATTCTTAAATTAAAATGCTTAAAGCTAAACTTCCCTTGTAATGACTTGCAGTGAGAAGCGTTTCTCAACCTGTTGTCCAACAAAAGAGAACACTATAACGTTTTTACTCCACAACTGCTTCATTTAGTGATCTGATGTGGCTTCTTGTCACAGAATGAGGCAGAAAACATGGTCTATACTGTAAAAAGGCTATGTCGATTAGCAGTTAATTAAAAATATATTAATTATGATGAAAATACCAGCGATGGCTTGAATAACACCGACAAACTATACATTGTCACAGTCGAGTGTTTATTGTCTTTGTTATCTTCTGCTTACTCAGTTACAGCGATAGCAATGCCTTTGTCCATATTAGCAAAGAGTATAGGGATTTCCTGAGTCCTATTCCTTTTGTGATGCACATGTGGAGTTTATGCGCGAGGGCGCCCTCTGGCATCCAGTATGAATGAAACAGACATTAAATGTGACCCTGGACCTCAAAACCAGTCAAAAGGGTACATTTTTTGAAATTGAGATTTATATATCATCTGAAAGCTGAATAAAAAAGAGTTCCATTGCTGTATGGTTTGTTAGGATAGGACAATATTTGGCCGAGATACAACTATTTGAAAATCTGGAATATGAGGGTGCAAAAAAAAAATCAAAAATACTGAGAAAATCACCTTTAAAGTTGTCCAAATTAAGTTCTTAGCAATGCATATTACTAATCAAAAATTAAGTTTTGATATATTTACGGTAGGAAATTTACAAAATATCTTCATGGAACATGATCTTTACTTAATATCCTAATTATTTTTGGCATAAAAGAAAAATCGATAATTTTGACCCATACAATGTTTTTTTTGGCTATTTCTACAAATATACCCAAGCGACTTAAGACTGGTTTTGTGTTCCAGGGTCACAAATGTGTTTATAGCGCTAAATAATGGCCAATCCATTTTTAATTTTTTTATTTTAAGTATCGGTTAAGGCGATTTAAGTACAGTTTAAGTACAGTTTTTAAGTACAGTTTTAAAAGTATCGATTTGGCACAGGTATAAAAAAATAAAATAAAAAAAAACACGATACCCAACCCTATACAGTGGGTACGGAAAGTATTCAGACCCCCTTAAATTTTTCACTCTTTGTTATATTGCAGCCATTTGCTAAAATCATTTAAGTTAATTTTTTTTCCTCATTAATGTACACACAGCACCCCATATTGACAGAAAAACACAGAATCGTTGACATTTTTGCAGATTTATTAAAAAAGAAAAACTGAAATATCACATGGTCCTAAGTATTCAGACCCTTTGCTCAGTATTTAGTAGAAGCACCCTTTTGATCTAATACAGCCATGAGTCTTATTTTAGCAAATGGCTGCAATATAACAAAGAGTGAAAAACTGAAGGGGGTCTGAATACTTTCCACGGACACTGTATGTCTGGTGATATTTGTCTGTCTAAATGTCTTTTTTTTTTTTTAAGTTCTAAGCCCATAAACGGCTTAGGGGGTGAGGAACAATTAAAACAAATGTTGTATTTGATTTGAAGAGAGATTGTTTTTGAACATTTTCACAAAAATATTTCATGGCCCAAATCATGTTTTGTTGTATTTTGTCTTAACATGCCAAAAGAAAGAACAGGCCCTCTGCATACAAAACAAACAAATAAACAAACAAACAAAAAAAAAGCTGAGAAAATCACAAGTTCAAAATAAAAAGTTTTTGTCACAAGCTATGCCTGGATCTGATTCAGAATAATGATCAAAACATAGACAGAGTACATTGAAAATTAATTCTGTCCCCTCTTTTAGGATAAACTTGAGGTCCCGAGTGTTCTTAGAGTTTCTGTAGTGTTTTTATGCATTTGTTGATATCACTTTTTCAATAATAAATTCTCATATTTCTTATTTTTATATGGTGTCATTCTTTCTGGGGGTGAGGGGGGAAGAGCATGTGTGTGTGTGTGTGTGTGTGTGTGTGATATTCGTGGAAACAACATTGTTATAAAAACTGGAGGAAGTCTTTAATAATAAATTTTTTGTAGTTTTTAGTGAACCAATTAATGACATGAACAGTTATGCTAATCCAAGTAGCCTACTTAATTTAGCAAACAAGCTAATATTGCTTTGGTAAATTTTGTTGTTATTATTAATTAAATAAATATAGGTCTGTATTTCATATACATTTCCATTTGGAATCCAGAATCGGGCCAGTACCGGCTAATTGTATAATCTATGCTGGCGTGATTGTGGCCCGATGCCGGCAGTGTCGGCTCAGTTTCGGCAACCGGACTCGGGCCAGTGTACTCGGGCCGATTCTGGCGCGTCATTCACTCCCGTGATTCACAAGAGTCCGGCAACTGCATCCGGGCCGAGTTATTTCTTCCGGCATGCCGGATTTGGGCCGTTATTGGGCCAGATCTTTTTGGCTACCTGGTTGGCATATGTCCCATTCCCGGGTGCACCATGTGCTTGTTTATTAGTTCTTAACAGAAACATAGGAGGTAGTTCAGCCTTGCATATACAACTACAATTATATGTTAGACGAGATATGGTATGAGGTATGAGAAGAATAAAGACTTTTGTTATATCCAAGCAGTGATTAAATCTGTATCATGTTTGCTTTAGGGGTTTTAAATCTTCCAATGCCTAATTAATGATATTTTACCCCAAACATGACTGAGATTGAATGTCTGAGGTTGAATGTTGAAATGTCTGGGTTTGTAGTACTATTGTCTGTCTATCAAATTAACTCAAAAAAGAGAATTTGAATCACCAGGATCCCAAAAACAGGTGCTATTGAACACGCAAAGCTGCTAAGTGATGGAAGTTCGTAGGGATGGGCGATTTTCTCGATTAATTCGAATTATTTTTTTTGCCACGATTTTATTTTTTAGAAATCAAGGAATCACGGTTTTGAATATAAATATTACCAAATGTTAGAATTAGACACTTTGACAATATGCCGGTGATAACAGTAAAGAGAAAAGCGATCCAACCGCATGTCGGCACACGTGATTAACAGCTCACGTGTGACGCGCTCTGTGAAGGACCATAGTAGCGCTAAGAGCCATTCACACAGAATGCGCTTTTGTGTTGACAAAGATGCGACGCAAGTAGTGGAATAGGTAAAACATGCAAGAAGATGGGGGTGAACTTCTTTTAACTTGAGCGCAGTGTTTTTAGAAAGTCGTTTCATTCATGAGACAGACACTGCAAGAGACGCGAGCGCAACAGACAAACACATCCACGTTTACACAGAAAACACAATGGAAAAGCAGCGCGATCGAATAAAAAACCTGTAAAGAACTACTACTGTATGTCTGATATTTCATGTTTGCATCATGGTGACAGACTGAAAGCTGCTGTTGTTTTTAAAGAACATTTATAGTTAATAATAGTCTACTGGTGTTATACCTTCAGTCATTTTGAATTTTAATTACCTTGACTTTTGAGATTTTCTAAAATAATTTTCCTCGTATTATTTCTGAACACACAAGTGTGTACAATATGTAGTTGTAGTGTTTGCATCTTTTCTGCAAAGATATTTAACAAGTGATTTGTTTTAACATTTACATCATGTTGACAACTTCATGTGTGCTGCACTTGGAGTAGAATTTTATTTAACTAAAGGGTAACTAAAGAAAAAGTAACTTGAATCATGTTGTAGT